>NW_027672582.1:600000-913000 GCF_964165515.1 Mesoplodon bidens | reverse complement strand
CAAATGTCAAACAAACATAAGTACCCTTGACCTGTAAAACGGAAGATGCCAAAGAAGGGAAAAAAAGAAACAATAAAGAAAATGTAGAAAATAAAGCATAAAATAAGATGGCAGAAATCAATAACAGTAGAACAATAATTAAAGAAATCAAGGTAAATGTTATCATAAGATTTTTAAATTTCCAAAAAAAACCCCATCAAACAAAACATATTGAAAATAAAGTAATAGAGAAAATTTAGGGAGCAAATATGAATGCAAAGAAGACCTGTTAGGTAGTTAGTCAGACATTAGCAGCAAGGAGGTGACGGTGGTGAGAAAGACAAGAAGAAGAAATTGAGTCACACGCAGCCGTCTGGGGACTCTCCCTTGACTCCACCCAGAACGGGAGAGACTGTGGTCTGGTGGTGGGCAGCTTATCCTGATAAAGAGAGGCACAGTAACACAAGGGGACTTCTCCAGGCTGTGCATGCCCAGACCAGACAGGCGTATACCCTATAGTAAATCCAAACTCATTATACCATAATTACCATAAATTACATGTGGTTTTGCCCCTCCCCCCACCCAGTAGGCATTTCTTGGGGATTCAAGGATGAGAGCATGCGCAGCAGGAAACTTGTTACATAGCTCAGGACTGTCAATCAAATAATGATCCTTGTCACTCACCCCCGCCTCTCTGCAAAATGCTCCTTAAAAGCGCTCGTAAGGGGCTTCCCTGGTGGCGCAGTGGTTGAGAATCTGCCTGCTAATGCAGGGGACACGGGTTCGAGCCCTGGTCTGGGAGGATCCCACATGCCGCGGAGCAACTAGGCCCGTGAGCCACGACTACTGAGCCTGCGCGTCTGGAGCCTGTGCTCCGCAACAAGAGGCCGCGATAGTGAGAGGCCCGCGCACCGCGATGAAGAGTGGCCCCCGCTTGCCACAACTAGAGAAAGCCCTCACACAGAAATGAAGACGCAACACAGCAAAAATTAATTAATTAATTAATAAAAACTCCTACCCCCAACATCTTCTTTAAAAAAAAAAAAGCGCTCGTAAGCCTTTATAGGAATGCTGCTTTCAATTTGCAGAAACAGTACACCCATCCCCCGCGCCATCCCGAGAGTGTACCTTTGCTTCGATATACTTTGCTTTGGGCTTGCTTCACTTCGCTGAAATAGCCTGTTCTCAGAAACAGCCTGCTCTTTCTCTCTCCTTCTCTCTCTCCCTCTCTGAGAGTGTACCTATGCTTAAATCAACTTCGCTTTGTGCTTAAGCTTAACATGGTAGTTTGCGATCCTTTGCTTACTATCATGGAACCAAGATAGCTGGTCCAGGCCTTCCACTGACCTCCTCGGTTGAAGCTATTTTGTTACAAAGCATGTCCACATGGTGACAGACCTAAGTCTAAATTTTGATAAAAGGTTGAATTAAGGTGAGAATATCATATGGGAGGAAAAGACTGTAGGAAAAATAGTAGATGTAGGAGATCTGTTTGTGAAAGTGCACATTCATGGCAATATAGCCAAATAACCTCACATGCCCACGTTCCCACTAAAACTGTATAAAATTATGACCAACAAGCAGAGAATACACATTATTTTAAAGCCCTCATGGGGCATTAAGACATATTTACCATGTGAATCCTTCAGTGAATCTTGTGTTACTGCTAAGGGATGTATGTCATAAGGGGATTTTGTGTAAGACTCAAAGCTCCCTTTCTATATGGTTCAGGCTGGACTTGAAGCTTCAGGGGCCTGGGAGGATGGGGCAGGAAAGGCAAGGCACACTCAGAAAAGAGAATACATCCATAACACACTAGGAATATCTGAAGAGGCTGCTCAAGACCTGGCTCAGCCCCAAGGGTTGACCCCTAGTCCTACTCTTCCCCCTACAGCCCTTTAGGGTCAGGACCTTGGCTCACCCTAACCCATTCCTAGCTTCCGGGTATAGAATGAGTGCACATGTCTGAATGTTAATGTTCTCTCAAAATTTACATGTTGAAATCCTACCTCTTAAAGATAGGAGGCGGGGCCGTGCAAAAGTGCTTATGAGCTTTCATGAATGGGATTAGTGCCTTATAAAAGAGACTCCAGAGATATCTCTAGCCTCCTCCCATCATATGAGGATACAGAGAGAAGGCTCCAGCTGTGAACCAGGAAGAGAGCTCTCACTACGAGGTGGCCATACTGGTGACTTGATCTTGGGCTTCCCAGCCTCCAGAACTGTGGTAATAAATGTCTGTTGTTTTTAATCTACCCAGTCTATGGTATATTGTTATAGCAGCCCTAATGGATTAAGACCACATATTTCAAAATTTATCTGGAGAGTGGGGACTGTCTTATCATTGCAAACTAAGAAGTTGGGTTGAGACAACATATGAAAGATTTTTTTTTAAGTAGAAAAGTATGGATTATTGGATTTGAAAGTACTAGATTGGCTAAGGAAAATGAGTACGTGTGTGTGTGCGTGTTTGCAGTGTGTCCCAAAAGTTTTTGTGCAGTTTAAAGATTTACTAACTCCAGAATTATAAACACTACAAACTTACAAAAACATCATTTGAAGGTTTAACTGTTACCAGATGCAAGTCTGTGTGCCTGATGCACAGTGAGGCTAAATACTGAAACATCAGAGTTTGAAGCAGAGAAAGGTTTACACAGTGCCATGCAAGAAGACATGTGGCTCATGCCCAGGAAAAACCCCAAACTCCCTGAAGGCTTTCAGCAAAGCCTTCTTAAAGGCAAGGTGAGGGAGGGGCATGACTAATTGTTGCAAATATCTTGGTGTTGGATCCTTTGTTCTAGAGGCTGGCCAGATGGGTCAGATCCTGGTCAGGTCATGTGTTCCTGTAAACCTCCAAGAAAACAATTATTATTCTCTGTTCTGCAACTTTTTATCTCCATGAATGGGCTCTTAAAAGTCAGAGCCTTAGAAATAGTCTATCCTGTATATTTCAGGCTCTAGGCAACATTGTTTTACAAAAAGTGCAGAGCCAGCCTGGATCACAGGGATGGACAGAGTTAGCTCAGGCAACAAAGCATAAAGATTAAAGTAAAAAAGATCTCATGTGGAGGCAGATTTGTTCTTCCCTATTACATAGCTATTTATAATTCTTTCATACTTATGAATTTTGAAATATAAATTATTTTAATTTTTGTGTGTAGTTCCCTCTGATAGAAAATGAGGCAAAACATGCACTATTCAAAATTCACAAAACTAAATAAGTGTAAAAGAAATTCAAGTTCTATCCCTGGGTTTACACAAGACACAAACATGATGCGGGAAAGTTGGAGCTGAGGACAAAGGAAATCCTGAGTAAAAATGTCTGTGAAACAGCTAGTCTTCCAGGGTCAGCTTAAGATGTTCAAGAGTTATCAAGTTGGTGGGCCTCAAGTAAAGGTCTCTAATGGATGAAGGAACCAGGTTCCAGATGGAATGAAGAGAAAATTGGCTAAGGTCTCTCTGACAGGATGAGAGTAGTTGGAAGGAGGGATCTGGAAGCCCCAGGAGGGTGCAGGTGTCTGTGGGTGTGGATGGGAAGGAGGGGCAGTGATTCAGCCTATTTCTCGTATTGCCCCTCCCCCACACTCAGGAGCCCTTTGTGACAAGGCCACAGCTCTGTGATGCAGGCCTGGGGTTCTGCCATCAAGCAAACTCCCAGTGCTCTGTTGCCTGAGGGCAGCAATGCAGTTCAGAAGATGGAGAATCTCTTTTCTTTGAAAAACATTGTTGCCATCTGGCTGAGATCCAGCCCAACTTCCTGGGTGATTGATATCATCCTTGGGTTCCTGTGTGGACTGGGGCTCTTCCTAATGTTACTCCACTGCTTCCAGAGTAATCTATTCTTAGCACCACCTAGGAAACATAGAAACATCAGGAAGGTAAGAAACCTTTGGCTTAATCCCAGCAGAGATTCTCTCTTTTTTTCTTATTCTTATTTCCACTTTTCTAAACCACGTAGAGAGACTCCTGAGATGGGAACTCTCAGAAAAGTATAGAACATCATCCTTCTAGGGAAAAGCCAGGCCAGAGAGGGGTTAGAGTGGGCATGAGGATTTCTAGCCTAAGATCTTAGACCAGGAGTTCAGGTATGGTAGAGGGCTCCAGGTCAAGTCCCAAATGCAGTGACTAATGGTTAAGGACTGGATTACTAAGAGTTCAATCTCTGCAGGAAGGCTGACCCCTGAGCCCTGGTTCACCAGCCACCTTCCCACAGCGGGTGTCTCAAGTGAGACCTTCCTCTGTGTTGGGGCTGAGCCCCTGAGAGCCTGAGAGAAGAGGCTGGAGTGGAGGTCTGGCCTTGGGAAGCAGAATCCTATCTGACAAAGCTCACGTGGGCATTTAGGTCTGAGAATGTGTGTGTTTCTTGATCAGAGGAACAGTGACAGAAGAAATCTATGGTGATTAAAACTTAAAAAATCCTTCTTGGGCTTCCCTGGTGGTGCAGTGGTTGAGAGTCCCCCTGCCAATGCAGGGGACGCAGGTTTGTGCCCCGGCCCGGGATGATCCCACGTGCCAGGGAGTGGCAGGGCCTGTGAGCCATGGCCGCTGGGCCTGTGCGTCCGGAGCCTGTGCTCCGCAACGGGAGAGGCCACAACAGTGAGAGGCCCGCATACCCCCCCCAAAAAAAAAAAAATTCTTTGCACTCCTCAAAGAAGAAAAACTGAAAATATTGTTATCCACTTTAAAAATAAGTAAAAGGGGAAAAAACCCCACAGAGTTTTAGTTAAATGTAGAAAGTCATGTTGTTCATGAACACAGCTTGCCTAGATAGAGGACAGTGAGAGTTGGGTGTTAGCCCCTCACTTTTTCTTATCTCTCAGCATCAAGTAAAGCTGAAGGGGAGGAGCAGGAGTAGGAAGAAAAGTGGATCTTTGAAAGGTAAGCCTTTGCCATTCAGCCCTGCGTGACCCGAGAGTTAGCTTCCATCTCTCCTAGTCCTGAGGGCCCAGCTTCACGGTCTCTGAGGATGCCAGGGGCAGAGCTTATTCCTCAGGAAACAGAGCCTGAGCCTAATTAACAGAGCCTAATGAACGTGGAAGCACTTTGCAAAGGACAAACCCTTTTCAAGTGAGACTTACCATCACTGTCAGGGACATGTGGCCTTGGACACTGATACTTGGGCTCCAGAGTCTAATCCTCCAAAGATTTCCCTTAAAGGGCCATTGCACTCAGCCTCCTGAAAGGCTCTTAGGCCTCTGCCTTCACCACCATGACCCAGTCTCCTGATTTCCAGCTTTCAGAGATTGCCTGGAAGAACTGGAGGGGACTCACGACCTGGTTTCACTTCTGCAAAGGTAAAGAATCTTTCCCCTTCTCTCCTGGGTCGTCCTTCCTCCCCAAGCCTCTAATGTGACCCCAGCCCTGGAAGGGGGAGCCATGGGAGGGCGTGGCTAAAGCCCTAGGGTGACGGAGAGCAGGGGCATTATGAAGTCAGTGTGGGGGCAGAGGAGGGTTCTTGGGCTGCAGGTGCCCACCCCTGCCTGTCCTGTCCAGCCATCCTGGCCCCATCTGCTCTCCTACAGCTGCCTGGGGAGGCTTCCTGGCAAGGGCAACTTTCATCAGCTCTCATGTCCAGACCCTCCTGGTGAGACGTGCAAAGCAGTGCCTGCTGGAGCCTGTGGAAGATACTGCTTGAAGGCTTGGGAACCCTGCATGAACACCTCCTGTAGGGTTTCCTTCCCTGATCCAGACACTCGAGAGGTGCTGGAAGCACATATTAAAAGGTTTTGGGTAAAGCACAGGTGGACCCTACCCCTCAAGGTCCTCAAGCCCATAAATCTCTTTAAGTCGAAAAAGTTCCAACCCTCCACCATTCTACAGTTTGCCACTTCCCCTTCAGCCACCTGTGTATCTGGGTCCCACTCAACAGTCAAGTGTGCTGAGTTCCTGGAGAAACCTCCTCAGGCTCATTCAGGAGAGAAGGTGATAACAGAAGAGTCAGTTCCTACCGTGAAGAGGCCTCTCCTTGCCCCCTCAGCTGTGTGTAAGGAAATCCAGAGTGCCCTGGGAGCGATTCCATCTGCTGACTACCATGGACCCTCAAAGGCTTCTCTGACTGGACAGGAGGACAGGCCACCTTCTCAGTCCCTCACACTCAGCCTTGTGGGCAGAACCTGGAAGAGTGAGAGTGTGGAATGGGTCAAGAGGGACAGCCTAGAGCCAGGTCCAATTTCAGCAATGGTCAGGAATGAGCCAAGAGAGGAGAGTGGTGGTCAGGCCTCACGAGACCCCTGCCATAGGGTAACAGTGATGGAGGTGAACTTAGGATCCCAATCTTTGAGAGGTGAAGAGGCCAGGGAGGCCGTGGAGGCCAAGGAGTCTCCTGCTCTTCAACCACAGTCTAGTGTTATCTTGGAAACCAAAGTGTTGACAAAATCCCAAACCACAAATGTACATATGAGGAGTTTAGAGGTGCCAGGGGCCAGTAGAAGTTTTCTACTACCTAGACTGTCTGTTTTCCAACATCCAGGTGAGCCATGCCTTAACATGGAGGTTGCCAGTGAGTTTAACTCCAAAGTAAAGGTACAGTCAGACAACCAGCTTCAGGACTTTCCCAAACACAGGTTCCTTGCTGCAGACAACTTGGCTTCTCAGGTGCCTCAGTGCCATCCCCAGAGAGTCCCCACCAGAGACAGGTTAGCTTCCCAGGAGCCAAGTGGCCTTATGGAAGCCCAAAGGAGCCACCTAGGGCAGCAGGAGCCCAAAACTTCAAAACTCCAAGACTCATTGGAGAGCCAGAGCAAGATGATTGCCCCTACTTACAAAAGAGAGGACTGTAGGAGGCATAAACCAGGAGAGCATGAAGAAAGGTTTAAAGAATTAGGGACCTCTCAAGCTGGAAGTATGAGCCGCCCTGCCCAGGTCAGGGGAATAACAGACTCTATTGGGAGCAGATGTCTCCAGCTCATGCCAGAGAAGAAACATAGCCCTCCAGAAAGCCTCTTCAGAAAAAGGATGAGGCTATTTTTAAAGTGGATTTTCCCCAAGAAAAAAGTCAATGGTCGAGATGCTCTGCAAAAAAAAAGCCCATATCAGCCACTGCCCAGAGTCACGGATCAGTCAAAAGCAGATCAACCTTGAAGAGTGAGACTGCTGAGGGTCGGGCACGCATGACAGCTGTTGGACAGATCCCAGAAGAAAAAAGAGCAATTCACCATGGACTTCATGCCACAAAGTTAAATGAACACAAACTGGAATTCCAAGTCCCAGTATGTGGGTGTTTCTGCTACCATAGGCTTACCTCCTACCCAGAGCAAGGGAGAATGATGGGTTATACAGCCTGCAGTCATAAAGCCACCTCCAAGGGCCAGAGTTGTTCTATCAGGGAAAGGGAAGTCAGACACCAACATAGTTTGAAAAGTGTAAGGTTCGACGATGAGCAGCTGGGCCTAAGGTGCCTCCCATCCTTGCCCCCCAAGAAGAGTTTGTTTTCAGTTAGTACCTGCCAGTATGGGCCAAGGATTCCAGGTACCCCAGCCCGCCATCAACACTACTATCCAAGGCATTGTCATCTTTGGGGAGGTGTCTTGCCTGGTCGACAGTAAAATCCTTCTTTAGTCTTCCCTTTAGTAGGAAAACATGTCTCCAAGTAAAAATTCAGTCCATGTAGAGAAAATGATTTTCTCATTAGCACATCCAAGATATTTAATGTTCCCCAATACATATATATATATATATATATATATATATACATTTTTTTTTCTAATAAAAGCATAGTGTAATGGCTGCTGTCTGTGCTGTGCACTTTGTCTTCTAGAAGGGAGGGGCATGGAGGGAGGTGGACAGTAGCATCACAAGCTTGCTCCTTGTCTCGTGTCCCTTCATTGCACCTTATGATACTGTCATTACACAAACCAAAATTACTCTAACAATGAGATGGGAAAAACCTATGTAACCCACACCCAAGGACCTGGTTCAACCAGTCTTTCTCCTTCTTCTATGCTACTTTGAACTTTGTGCAACTGTAGTGGATAGGTTTACACGATAGGGCCGGACATTGCAATTCAGGCTCCAGGAAGTGTCAGAGCCAAGTGGATGGAAGTTTGGGGGGAATAGAGTATGGGCTCTGAGTTCAGAAACGGGAGAAATCTTGCCCCTGGATCTCTTGGTAGGGAATATCCAACATCTGCTCTTAAGAGTTCCTTCTCTCTCTGCTGAAGGCTGGGATTGAGATATGCCCTATGAACCCCTTTTAGCTTAGGCATAATAAAATGTACAGCATCACCCTCCCCCACCTCTGTTTTTCCTAGACTTTAGAGCAGCAACAAGGATGGCATTTCCAGCTCTGTGTGTGTAGGTGGGGGGAGTATCAGGGAGGCTGCTGAGGGCTGTGTTGAGTCCAGTCCCATATAAATGAATGGCTATGTTCATGGGTCACCTACCTTCCACTCTATGTTAACCCCAGAGAAGGAGTTTTGGATGAATGGAATAGGGGTGTGACTGTGGGTAGTAACTATCTGATGGTCAAACACTGTGAATTTAGGGTGGGATGTAGGTGTAGAAAAATCCCTGGATCGAAGGAAGGAGGCAAAGTGGTACCAGATTCCCATAAATGTGCAGTTCTGAAAGAGCAGCCCCCTGACATACAAGCACCATCTAAAGGCCTAAAGGGGAGGAAAAGTTAAGGGTCCAGTAGCTCATCATGGCCCCACCCCAGGGTCTCTACCCTATTCCAACTCTAAGATCACAGACCTAGAGAAACCACCTTTAGGTCAAAACAGAAGGTCAAACTTATAGAAGTAAAGCAAATCAGGGAAGGTTAATCTCTTAATACTATATTTAATAAGCTTACACATCATCACCTCTTGACTTTTAGGAAGGATAAGTTAACAATAGGTGTAAAAGCCAGGACTAGGGAACTTGGGATGTGACTCCTAGTCTGGTGACCTTCACATAAACACATGGCCCAAGGACTGCTCCAGGGGAGAGGTGGGGACTGGCCTGTGATTGTGTAGTAAGCCTTGCCTGTCTCCCAGTCCTTGATCACCCCAGAGCCTGGCAGGTGAAGAAGCAATCAGACAGGATTTGTGGTGGTGTGGAGGTGACCTGTGCAAAGTGGATGGGGCAGGGTGCAATCCAGGGGTGTTCCACTGATCTGCTTCTGGCACAGCTTTTCTTGTCTCCTGACCCCCATCCATATGGAAAAGCAGGGAGACGAGGAAGAATTTCTCTAGAGTGATTTGGTGCTTCCTGCCATGTGCAAGGCGCATGGTAGACACAGCTCCAGGTGGTGTCTTTCTCATTGTGGAGATTTCTGTTCCAGCTGATGCCCCTGATCCAGATGACAACAGAAATGGACCCCATCCCCCATCCCTGTCAGGCCCCTCAACACGTGGAATTGCTGTGACCTGGGGTGGAGGGGGCAGAGTGAGCACAGGACTGCTCACACCCCTGGTTTCTCCCTGGAGCCAGGCCCTACCTCTGGGCCCCAATTCCCAAGGCAGCCTCCAGAATAGGCAGAGCAGTGAGAGTGGAGCCAGAACTTGTGGGAGGGGTCGGTACCCAGAGGAAAGAGATGACAGGGCTGGGACCTGAGCCTGGCTGCTGCTGGGTGCTCTCAGGGGCACCCAGAAGTGAGTTCTGGGAATATGGGGAAGCTGGACTTGGACCCCCCTGGCTCCTGCTGGGAGGGTGCCACAGACAGGTGATGCTGATGGAACAGCAAGAAAACAGAAAGAAGCAAGTCCCTTTGCCCTTCTCTTGCTGCTCCGTCTTCCATAAGGTACAGTAAGACAAGAAATTGAGAGACCAAAAGAAAAAAAGAAATGGAGAGACCCAGAGACAATACACAAAGACTTCACAGACACACCTCCCAAGAGAGACTTCTCACGCAAACACCTTTCTCAGAGATCACATACTGACACCTCACACAGGGACCTCATGTTGCTTCACAGACCCTCAGACAGAAACCTAGCCCAGATTTAACAGATTTCCCAGAGATACCTTCCAAAGGGACCGCATACAGAGACTTCACACAGAGATCTCACCCAGAGACAACACACAGAGACTTGGCACAAAGACCTCACAGAGACCTCACATCTATTCTTCAGTATCCATTGACAAGTCTTTCTTAGTGAATATGAAACCACTTAGCAAACTGGCAGCATGATAAATATATTATCAGTTGTGCCCCTCTGAGATCCACCAGACACTCACTGTCAGCATTACTCTAAATGGGGACATGTTTGAGAAGTTTTGTTCTTTTGTAGTGTCACTGCCTCTGAACAAAGGAATTATACATTCCAAATGTAGATTTTCAAATTTCATTCTTAGGTGTTCATTAGCTTGAAAATCACATATTACATTATTTTATTTTTATTTATTTTAGAAGAATGAAGAAAATAATGTTTATTTCTTAGAAATGCATGTAGTACTCTATTTTTTTTTTTTTTTTTTTTTTTTTTTTTTTTTTTGCGGTATGCGGGCCTCCCACTGTTGTGGCCTCTCCCATTGCGGAGCACAGGCTCCGGACGCGCAGGCTCAGCCGCCATGGCCCACGGGCCCAGCCGCTCCGCGGCATACGGGATCCTCCCGGACCGGGGCACGAACCCGAATCCCCCGCATTGGCAGGCGGACTCTCAACCACTGCGCCACCAGGGAGGCCCTATTTTTTTATTTTAAAAGATTTTTAGTGGAGTATAGTTGAGTTACAAATTTGTGTAAGTTTCAGGTGTACAGCAAAGAGAGCCAGTTATACATATACATATGTCCACTTTTTTAAAAGATTCTTTTCCCATAGAGGCCATTACAGAGTACTGAGTAGAGCTCCCCGTGCTATACAGTAGGTTATTATTATCTATTTTGTATATAGGCGTGTGTATATGTCAATCCCAATCTCCCAATTTATCCTTCCCCCCTTATCTCCTGGTAACCATAAGTTTTCATTTGTACCCTTTTTTTAGGAGAATCACAAATTTTAAGCACAACTAAAACACTGTCAGTCTCCAGTGAGAGAAAATATTTGTCCAGTTTTAGTTATCATCCAGTCAAATGGTATCTGGCACATTTTTTACTTTATTGAGGACAAAGCTTAAACTTGAGATGGCTTACTTGTTTCCTTTGGGAACATAAGAAAAAACTGCAACAAAGGTACTCTAGGAATGAAATAAACCAAGAAAGAAGCATCCGGACTCACATTCACTTCCCAGAGGGCTGTGTAACTAGCACATTATTTTGCACATAATAGCTTGCATTAGGTTTGTGAGGTTTGCTTTATTTTTTAACAGGCCAATAATCATGTGAGGATTTTTCACAAGTCAAATTTCTGCTTTTAAATTTTACATTCTGGCAAAATTATGCTTCTGAATATTATTTTATTTCTTAAAATGTGGTAATGCCCTAAAATGATATTACACAATCATAACGTTCAGCTAACATACTTAAAAAGATGGGCTATTAAGGATTCATTCTTAAATAATTCTATGAAATGCACATTTTCTAAGACATGCAGTTAGGATCCACTTTATATTCATTATAGAGTTAACACATTGCTTAAAAAAGTTTTGAAAGATTATAAAATATATGACTTAGCCTATGCTTGACATTCTACATGTTACCTCATAAAATTACTGAGGGAAGGATGTCTTAATATCTGAATTGAAGGTAGTGTACATTTAATCTACATCTGGCTTATAACAATGAATAATGAAAGGCTTTCATTTATTATATAGCTCACACTTTCCAAAGGGTACACTTCTAAAAGACTACTGATTTCTCGCTGCTAATAAGCAACCTGTTGCCCTTGCCTTGGTAAAATCTATCTTAATGACAGCTGGTTGTCTCCCAGATTATCCATTGGTATTACAGCGTCACGGTCTTTTAAGAGGAGCAGGGCTGACACGAGGACTCTTTGGGCTTATTTCTACAAGAAATTTAGTTTTTCTATTCTCCTAATTAAACAATGTATAATTATTAATTTTTCCCTTTACTCCTTTATGTCGTTGAATCAGAAAGCAATGGACTCTGGTCCCGTATGTCATCTAAGACTCTATCAGATCACTTTTGTTTCAATAGTGCAGCTTACTCAGGTAAGTTTACTGATCAGAACCAAATGGGATCAATTAGGAAAAAGTTCATACAGGAAAATATCCTTTTCAAAGTTGACTATTTTAACACAGTTAAATAAGCGATTATTTTTTAATCCTTTGAGTTAAAATTGTTCAGGGTGGCCAAGAAAGCCTGGAAACATGAAAAATGTCCATAAAAGCACTTTATTACTATAATACGTTGAATGTGTTGCTCCTCATTATTAATTCACAGTTCATTAAGCTGGGCAAAATTACAATGAACAATGTGCATTAAAGCAAAATTCCCATCAACCATTTTCCATCTGTCGTACATTGTGTCAGATGATTTGTGTGTCTAATTTTCATGGAAAAACTTGTACCTTTACTCCAGAATAAGAAATCAAGGGGGATCAATCTATTAAAAAGATATTAATATTCCCAGACTCTGTGGCCTTCCGTATTTTCTTTTGAAGAAGATTCACCTAGTGCAAATCTTATAAATATTTTTACCATTTAATATGCCCAGACAAAATGGATACAAAAATTAGATAAAAGAGAAAACAACAAAAACAGATCCCCTTTGTTTTCAAAACATTTGATGTTTACATCAAAATATTTTGTTGAAAATGAAGTGATTTTTAATCTATAGTTAAAAGACACTACAATGATATTTAGAACATATTACAGCTCTGGATTTTTACAAATAGATTTTTATTTAAAACAGGTCTCACACTGATATCAAGAAACCAGGCACTCTAGAACAAAATGTGGAGAGATGGCAATTATGCGATGACTTCTTAATACTCCAAGGGAAAAAGATTTTTTCCAAAGTAGTCCATCTACAATATTAACCCTTAAGGTCTACTCCCCTTGATAGGTTTCAATATTATTTTCTGTTTTATACACATTTACTTTATAATTAACTCCTACAGGAGGACATTTCTGGAAATGTTCCCAGATATCTACAGCCACACTTTCTGTCATGATCACACCATGGAAAAAGTAGGGAACATCCAGATCCTGATGATACAGGGGTTTCATAATTACCCCTTTGAGGTCAGTCAGAATCATAATCATTCCCAGAACAGGGTCAGTCTTTACATTTGTGCCCCTAGACATGCAGATTGTAACACTACCCACCCAAAGGCAAGTTGTCTTCCTTACTCAGGTTTGCAGGGGCACCACTCACTGTGGTAGCTAGAAAAGTCCGTTGCCCCCAGCCCGGACCTGCATTCTCTACTCTCCACAGACACATCGTACTACAGATATACCAGTGGTGCTGATGAAACTTCCAGAAAGCTATAAAATAATGCATGCCAGGCACGGTAGATGAGGATTTAGAAAATGCTAACATCTTCTCTAGGAAATAAAGGTGACATACCTATGTGGCTTTAAGCATTTTTGTGCATTAGCTGGCACCCTGGATCTGGGAAAAAGCATCTGATTTTAAAGTTTCTCAGCCTCATTCTCTGCAATGAAATCTGAAGCTCTTCCTTCCTTCTCTGAGTCCAGAAGCTGGAATTGATACAGTCTGCTCTCTGTGATTTGTCTCTACCATTTGTTTCCAGTGACCACTTCAACTCAGATATCTCTCAATTCAGGGATCACTCCTAAACTTCAGGACGAAGGTCACTGCCCTTTTTATTCCCACCACAATTTTATGCTAGTAACCCTTTACAGTGTCAATAAATTTATTTTGTAGAATGTGCCCCCTGGACTCCACCAGCTAAATCTGTTTTGTGGGCAAATCATTTGTTACTTAGCTAAACAAATTTTATAAAATCATATTTCATAAAATTGTATTTTATAAAATGTTACTTTCTTATTTTATAAAATTGGTAAATCCAGGGATTTAGGCTTAATTCTTATTTTTAAAAATGTTGGTACTCATTTTGCCAATTTTTCTCTTTTTACATGTATCAGAAAATATGTTAAAAACTCAACTGTGAAGATACCACTATTTTTATTTTTTCTCACTTTTTGTACTTAACTTTTATAACAAACCTTTATTATTGCACAGGAAACAAGAAAGTTTGTTCCTTGGAAAACATCAGTCCTAAGAACATACTAAGTTAAAGCTTAGTATGTTAGATCTGCGAGTAGCCTTGTCTTTTTTTTTTTTTTTTTTTTTTTGGTACGCTGGCCTCTCACTGTTGTGGCCTCTCCCGTTGCAGAGCACAGGCTCCGGACACGCCAGCTCAGCGGTCATGGCTCACGGGTCCAGCCGCTCCACGGCATGTGGGATCTTCCCGGACCGGGGCACGAACCCGTGTCCCCTGCATCGGCAGGCAGACTCTCAACCACTGCGCCAGCAGGGAAGCCCAACCTTGTCTTTTTTTTAATGATGCTTTTTTCTGAATTGGTTAAAAAAAAAAAAAGCCTTTAGGCTTAGGAACAGAAGCAAATTGAGAATTAAAATCCAAATCATTCAAATGAAGTTTGTCAGAACAGTTTGTGTGTGGAGAGGACAGCTTCTGGGCACTTCAGAGAAACCAGCAGGACAGAATTGAGAATAGCCAGCACCTTACAGGGCTTCTCACAGAAATGCTTTAATGCAAAGAGGTGACTAGATTTCACAGGGAGACCAGGGAGAGGATGCAGAGATAATTAAATCACATTCAAGCACCTGTTTACCTGGGAGGTAAGTTCCTTCATATTGTGGTCAGATGCTGTTTAGGGGGACACTGGTGCAGGGGAGGTGTTGGGAGGATGAACTCTTTTCTGAGTGATTTTGCAAGTGTGAAAATTCATCCAACAGAGATGCTAGAAAAATTTGCTCCTAGTAGCGAGTGTCCAACATGATATTTTGGGACAAAAATGTGTATTTGGAAGAATTTTTCACAAAAGAACAGTGATGGGAGGAAAAGATTCATATGGGCCTGGCTAGTAATATTCTTCCTTCACAATTTTCTTGTGGGTTCCTGAGGCCTGTTGTGACTGCTTGGAGACCTGGACCCCAAGCAATGGCCCTCTTTGTCATACTCAGGGCAACCCAGGAAGTTGCTTGTCTGAAGCAGAAAAGGTTCTCCCTTCCACTCATGTCCTCTTGCTGATCAGATGAACACATGGCATCATCTACAGCTGAGAGGTGTTTGTTAACTTCCTTTGTTTCATAGGACACAACTCATATATACTCTACAGTAATGTTTATCACTGTCTTTTATAATCTCACGGTAAGAAGTAATCAGTGTTAAAATCATTCTACTGGAATAACAAAGCACATGATTTTTTTTTTTTCCCTAATAGTGATTGTATTTGTTTGCTAGGGCTGCCATAACAAAATACCGCACTGGCTACTAGGTGGCTTAAACAACAAAAACATATTTTCTCATAGCTCTAGAGGCTAGAAGTCCAAGATCAAAGTATCAAGTTTAGTTTCTTTGAGGTCTCTCTCCTTTGATGGCTACCTTCTCGCTGTGTCCTCACATTGTTGCCCCTCAGTCTGTGCATGTCTGTGTTCTAATATTCCCTCCTTATAAAGATACAAGTCATATTGGATTAGAGTCCATCCATATGATCATTTTACCTTAATTTTCTCTTCCAAAGCAGTATTTCCAAGTAGAAGTTAAGCTTACTCTACAAGCAATCAGGTATTTAAAAGGAGGCATTGTGGGCCTCCCTGGTCTCGCAGTGGTTGAGAGTCCACCTGCCGATGCAGGGGATACGGGTTCGTGCCCCGGTCTGGGAGGATCCCATATGCCGCGGAGCGGCTGGGCCCGTGAGCCATGGCCGCTGGGCCTGCGCGTCCGGAGCCTGTGCTCCGCAACGGGAGAGGCCACAGCAGTGAGAGGCCCGCATACCGCAAAAAGATTAAATAAATAAATAAATAAATAAAATAAAAAGAGGCATTGCTATGGAGACAAAAAAACAATGGTTAATAATTGAGGCAAATTTCATATCAGTTTTTGAGTTCTGAGGGTAGACAGTTGAGAAGATCTCTAAATGTCAGGGTTAAAGCATCTTTTGTAGTTTGAATGTCCATCAGATGTTCAGGTAAGCTTTCTGAGTGGTCCATATAGCAACAGGAACGAAGAAGACTGTCTAAACATGAGCTGCTGTGGAGATTTCTCTGAAGTTTATATTAAGATATCTACCTTCAGTATGCAGGACTTCAGAAAAAAAGGCAGTTTTAGTTTCAATGGTTCCAAGTCAAAAGGGTGGGAGAAAATTTAGAAACACTAGTTTGGAGAGTTGTAGTCAGGTAGTGGAGGAAACTAGAAAAATTCAGGATACAGTCCAGTTTTCAGGTAATTAACAAAACTTCAAGGAAAATTAATAGCACTAGAGTCTAATATCCACAATACGTATTTTGGTTTCTATCGAAAGATAATTTTTCTCTCTAAAATCACCCTCATTTCTATCAAAGATAGCCAAATTAAGACAAATTTGTTTGCAAAATAAGTCTAGATTCAATACAATTGGTCTTATTTATATAAGTATAGCAAGGATCATGATTGACCATATAGGCTTGTTTTTTATTTTTATTTTGTGCTTTTATTAAGAGAATTTATTGCCTGTCTCTCCTCCCAATAGCTCAAACATGAAGAAGCAACATCAGAGGAAGACAGACAGAAAATGGCTCTTTGAGTTTGTCCTTCTTGGCATTGGTGAAGGAAGAGGCAGCTTTCTCAAAGTTTTTATCTGCTTAATAGGATGTAGTGGAGAAAGGGAACAAGGGAAGTCAGAGGATAAGTGAACAGGCTCTGCACCTACCAAGGATGTGTTATCCTCCTAATCGTCCCAGTAGGAATATTCCATTCATGTTCTTTGATCTGATCCTTGCATTGGAAGACACTTCTTTTTTTAATCTCTTTTTTTAATTTAATTTTTATTTTATATTGAAGTATAGTTGATTTACAATGTTGAATTAGTTTCAGGTGTACAGCAAAATGATTCAGTTATACATATACATATATCCATTCATTTTCAGATTCTTTTGCCGTATAGGTTATTACAGAATAGTGAGTAGAGTTCCCTTTGCTATACAGTAGGGTCTTGTTGATTATCTATTTTATATATAGTAGTGTGTATATGTGAATCCAAACTCCTAATTTATCCCTCCCCATACATTTTCCCTTTAGTAACCATAAGTTTGTTTTTTAAGTCTGTGAGTTTGTTTCTCTTTTGTAATTAAGTTCATTTGTATCATTTTTTCAGATTCCACAGATAAGTGATATCATATGATATTTGTCTTTCTCTGAGTTACTTCACTTAGTATGATAATCTCTACGTCAATTCATGTTACTGCAAATGGCATTACTTCACTCATTTTTATGGCTGAGTAATATTCCATTGTATATATGTACCACATCTTCTTTATCCATCCATCTGTCAATGGACATTTAAATTGCTTTCATATCCTGGTTATTGTGAATAGTGCTGCACTGAACACTGGGGTGCATGTATCTTTTGGAAGTATAATTTTCTCCAGATACACGCCTAAGAGTAGGATTGATGGATCATATGGTAGTTCTATTTTTAGTTTTTTAAGGAATCCCATAATATTCTCCATAGTGGTTGCACCAATTTACATTCCCACCAACAGTGTAGGAGGACTCCTTTTCTCCACACCCTCTCCAACATTTTTGTAGTCTACACTTTGTAGACTTTTTGATGATGGTTACTCTGACTGGTGTGAGGTGATACCTCATTGTAGTTTTGATTTGCATGTCTCTAATAATTAGCGATGTTGAGCAGATTTTCATGTGCTTTTTTCCCATCAGTATGTCTTCTTTGGAGAAATGTCTATTTAGATCTTCTGTCCATTTTTTTGATTGGGTTGTTTGCTTTTTTGATATTGAGCTGCATGAGCTATTTGTATACTTTGGAGATTATTCCATTGTCAGTCTCATCATTTGCAAGTATTTTCTCCCATTCTGTAGGTTGTCTTTTTGTTTTGTTTATGGTTTCCTTTGCTGTGCAAAAGCTTTGAAGTTTGATTAGGTCCCATTTGTTTATTTTAGTTTTTGTTTTCTTTCCTCTAGGAGGTGGATCCAAAAAGATATTGCTGCTGTGAAAGAGTGTTCTGCCTGGATTTTCCTCTAAGAGTTTTATAATATCCAGTCTTACATTTAGGTCTTTAATGCATTTTGAGTTTATTTTTGTCTGTGATGTTAGAAAATTGTTCTAATTTCATTTTTTTACATGTAGCTGTCCAGTTTTCCCAGCACCACTTATAGAAGAGACTGTCTTTTCTCCTTTGTATATTCCTGCCTCCTTTGTCATAGATTAATTGACCATAGTTGTGTGGGTTTATTTCTGGGCTTTCTATTCTGTTCCGTTGATCTATATTTCTGTTTTTGTGCAAGTACCATACTGATTACTGTAGCTTTGTAATATAGTCTGAAGACAGTGAGCCTGATTCCTCCAGCTCCATTTTGCTTTCATAGTATGCTTTGGCTATTTGGGGGTTTGTGTTTCTATACACATTTTAAAATGTTCTGTTCTAGTTCTGTGAAAAATGCCATTGGTGGGGGCTTCCCTGGTGGTCCGGTGGTTGGGACTTCACCTTCCAATGAGGAGGATGCAGGTTCGATCCCTGGTCAGGGAGTTGGGATCCCACATGCCATGCAACCAAAAAAACACACAAAAAAACAAAAACCGAAACATAAAACAGAAGCAATATTGTAACAAATTCAATATAGACTTTAAAAATGGTCCACATGAAAAAAATCTAAAAAAAAAAAAATTCCACTGGTAATTTAATAGGGATTGCATTGAATCTGTAGATTACCTTAAGTAGTATACTCATTTTGACAGTATTGATTCTTCCAATCCAAGCACGTGGTATATCTCTCCATCTGTTTGTGTCACTTTCGATTTCTTTCATCAGCATCTTAGAGTTTTCAGAGTACAGGTCTTTTGTCTCCTTAGGTAGATTTATTCATAGGTATTTATTCTTTTTGATGTGATGGTAAATGGGACTCCTTCCATAATTTCTCTTTCTGATCTTTTGTTTTTAGTGTATAGGAATGAAAGAGATTTCTGTGTATTAATTTTGTATTCTGTGACTTTACTGTATTCATTGATGTGGTGTATCACACTGATTGATATGTGGAGATTGAAAAATCCTTGCATCCTTCGGGTAAATCCCACTTGATCATGGTGTCTGAGCCTTTTAATGTGTTGTTTGATGCACTTTGCTAGTATTTTGTAAATGAGTTTTGAGTCTATGCTCATCAGTGATATTGACTTATTTTTTCTTTTTCTGTAGTACCTTTGTTTGGTTTTGGTATCAGGGTGATTATGGCCTCATAGGATGAGTTTGGGAATGTTTCTTCTGAAATTTTATGGAATAGTTTCAGAAGAACAGGTGTTTAGTGTTCTCTAAAGGCTTGATAGAATTCACCTGTGAAGCCATCTGATCTTGGACTTTTGTTTGTTGGGAGTTTCTTTTTTTTTAAATAAATTTTAATAATTTTTTTAAATAAATTTATTTACTTATTTTATTTTTGGCTGCATTGGGTGTTTGTTGCTGTATGTAGGCTTTCTTTTTTTAGTTGTGGCAAGCGGGGGCTACTCTTCATTGTGGTGCATGGGCTACTCATTGTGGTGGCTTCTCTTGTTGCAGAGCATGGGATCTAGGCACGTGAGCTTCAGTGGTTGTGGCATGCAGGCTCAGCAGCTGTGGTTCATGGGCTCTAGAGAGCAGGCTTAGTAGTTGTGACCCACGGGCTTAGTTGCTCTGTGACATGTGGGATCTTCCTGGACCAGGGTTCGAACCTGTGTCCCCTGCCTTGGCAGGTGGTTTCTTAACAACTGCGCCACCAGGGATGCCCTGTTGGAGTTTCTTCATCACAGTTTCAATTTCAGGACTTGTGATTTGTCTGTTCATATTTTCTATTTCTTCCTGGTTCAGTCTTCGAAGGTTGTACCTTTCTAAGAAATTGTCCATTTCTTCTAGGTTGTGCATTTTACAGGCATATAGTTTCTTGTAGTAGTCTCTTATGAGCTTTTGTATATCTGTGGTGTCCATTGTAATCTCTTTTGTATTTCCAATTTTATTGCTTTGAGCTCTCCCCATTTTTTTCTTGATGATGCTGGCTAATGGTTTATCAATTTTGTTTATCTCTTCAAAGAACCAGCTTCTAGTTTCATTGATCTTTCGTACTGTTTTTTCTCTCATTTATTTCTGCTCTGATCTGTATGATTTCTCTTTCTACTAAATTTGGGTTTTGTTTGTTCTCCTTTGTCTAGTTGCTTTACGTATAAGGTTAGGTTGTTTATTTGAGATTTTTCTTGTTTCCTGAGGTAAGATTTTATCACTATAAACTTCCCTCTTAGAAATGCTTCTGCTGCATCCCATAGGTTTTGGATCTTCATGTTTTTGTTTTCATTTGTAGGTATTTTTTAATTTTTGTTTTGATTTCTTCAGTGATACATTGGTTGCTTATAGCATATTGTTTAGCCTCCATGTATTTGTGTTTTTTACAGTTTTTTTCTTGTAGTTGATCTCTAATCTCATAGCATTGTGTTTGGAATAGGTGTTTCATATGATTTCAATTTTCTTAAATTGACCAAGGCTCACTTTGTGGCCCAGCGTGTGATCTATCCTGGAGAATGTTTCGTGTGCACTTGAGGAGAGTGTGTATTCTGCTGCTTTCAGATGGAATGCTCTCTAAATATCAATTAAGTCCTTCTGGCCTAATGTGTCATTCAAGGCCTGTGTTTTCATATTGATTTTCTGTCTGGATGATCTGTCCATTGATGAAAGTGGGGTGTTAACATCCCCCAATACTACTGTGTTACTGTCAATTTCTCCTTTTATGGCTATTAGCATTTGCCTTATATATTGAGGCGTTCCTATGTTGGGTGAATATATATTTACAATTGTTGTATCTTCTTCTTGGATTGATTCCTTAATCATTATGCAGTGTCCTTTTTGGTCCTTGTTACAGTCTTTATTTTAGAGTCTATTTTGTCTGATATGACTATTGCTACTCTGGCTTTCCTTTGATTTCCATTTGTATGGAATACCTTTCTTTTACCCTCTCACTTTCAGTCTGTGTGGGTGTCTAGATCTAAAGTGAGTTTCTAGTAGGCAGCATATATATGGTTCTTGCTTTTGTATCTATTCAGCCAGTCTATGTCTTTTGGTTGGAGCATTTAGTCTATTTACTTTTAATGTAATTATCAATATGTATGTTCTTATTGTCATTTTGTTCATTGTTTTGGGTTTGTTTTTGTAGCTCTTTTTTCTTCCCTTCCTCTTTTGTTCTCTTCCCTTGTGGTTTGATGACCATCTTTAGTGTTGCATTTGGGTTGCTTTTTCTTTGTGTATCTATTGTCGATTTCTGGTTTGCATTTCCCATGAGGTTTTGATATAGCAGAGTGTATATATATATATGAAAAGTTGTTTTAAGTTGCTGGCCTCTTAATTTCAAATGCATTTCCAATATCCTGCATTTGTACTCTCCTCTTCTCATGATTGCTTGTTTTGATATCATATTTGTGAGTGGATGATTTCCTACCTTTACTGTATGTTTGCCTTTAATGGTGAGCTTTCCCATTCATAATTGTCTTTTTTTCTAGTTGTGGCATTTTCTTTTTCATCTAGAGAATTTCCTTTAGCATTTGTTGTAAAGCTGGTTTGATGGTGCTGAATTCTCTTAGCTTTTGTTTGTCTATAAAGCTTTTGATTTCTCTGTCAGGTCTGAATAAGAGCCTTGCTGGGTAGAATAATTTTGGTCATAGGTTTTTGCCTTTCATCACTGTAAATATATTGGGCCACTCCCTTCTGGCCTGCAGAGTTTCTGCTGAAAAAAATCAGCTGATAACCTTACTGGGGTTTCCTTGTATGCTATTTGTTGTTTTTCTCTTGTTGCTTTTAATGTTTTCTTTGTCTTTAATTTTTGTCAATTTGATTCATGTGTGTTGGCATGTTCCTCTTTGGGTTTGTCCTGTAGTTGACTCTCTGTGCTTCCTGGACTTGAGTGACTGTTCCTTTTCCATGTTAGGGAAGTTTTTGGCTATTATCTCTTCAAATATTTTTTCAGCCCCTCTGTCTCTCTCTTCTCCTTCTGGGACCCCTATAATGTGAATGTTGGCACATTTAATGTTGTCCCAGAGGTCTCTTAGACTGTCCTCATTTGTTTTCATGTTTTTTCTTTATTCGGTTCCAAAGCAGTGATTCTCACCAATCTGTCTACCAGCTCACTTATTTATTCTTCTGCCTCATTTATTCTGCTATTGATTACTTGTAGAGTATTTTTCATTTCAGTTATTGTTTATCTCTCTTTGTTTTTTAAAACTTCTAGCTCTTTGTTAAAAATTTCATCAATGTTCTTGGTCTGTGCCTCCATTCTTTTTCCAGTTACTTGTATCATCTTTACTATCAATACTCTGAATTCTTTTTCAGGAAGATTGTCTATCTCCACTTCACTTAGTTGTTCTTCTGGAGTTTGATGATGTTCTTTCATCTGGAACACATTTCTCTGCCTTCTGTGTTTGTAGCCTCCTTTCTTCAGGCTGCAGGATCATGGCTCCTCTCACTTCTGGTGCCTGCCCCCTGATGGGTGAGGTTGGTCCAGGAGCTTGTGCAGTCTTCCTGGTGGTAGGGACTGGTGCCTGCCCACTGGTGGGTGGAGCTGTGTCTTCTCCCCCTGGTGGGCAGGGTTGTGTCAAGTGTTGTTTAGAGGTGGCTGTGGGATCAGAATAACTTTAGGCAGCCTGTCTGCTCATGGGAGGGTCTGTGTTCCCACCCTGTTGGTTGTTTGCCCTGAGGCATCCCAGAACTGGAGACTGCAGGCTATTGGGTGGGGCCAGGTCTCAGTGCCCAAATGGTGACCTCCAGGAGAGCTCACACCAAAAAATATTCCCTGGGTTCTCTGCCACCAGTGTCCTTGCCCCCACAGTGAGCCACAGCCAACTTCTTCCTCCCCAGGAGACCCTCCAAGACCCTCAGGTAGGTCTGACCCAGGCTTTTATGGAGTTACTGCTTTGCCCTGGGTCCCAGTTCACATGAAACCTTGTGTGCACCCTCCTAAAGTGGAGTCTCTTTCCCCCAATCCTGTGGAGCTCCTGCCCTCAAGTCCCACTGGCCTTCAAGATCAAATGCTCTGGGATCTCCTCCTCTCATTGCCATGTCCCCAGGCTGAGGAGGCTCACGTGGGTCTCAGAGCTCTCACTCCTGTGGGAGAACCTCTGTGATATGATGATTATTTTCCACTATCTGGGTCGCCCACCCAGCAGGTATGAGATTTGACTATATCATGAAAGCATCCCTCCTACTATCTAGTTGTACTTTCTTCTTTGTCTTTGGATGTAGAGTGTCTTTTTTGTATGTTCAAGTCTTTTTTGTTGATGGTTGTTCAGCAGTTCGTTGTGATTTGGGTGGTTTCATGAGAGGAGGTGAGCTCACGTCCTTCTACTCTGCCATCTTTGTCTCTACCCTCTCTCCTGAATATTACTGTGAGGAGTCCTGGCTTCTTAAAGTTCAATTTTGATTGAAATTCATGAAGGACTTCAGGTTTTACCTCTGGTCAACCACTATCTCTGCAGAATATCTCCAGGGTTAGAGGGAAATCTCCCATATAGGCTCTTTTAAATCTGCTTTGCTAGAACTTTTTATAAGGAATCTCCAGATTAAACTTTTAATAGTCCCTTGGGACTAAGAAGCCAAGCCAATCATTTGACATCTATAGATTTGGGTGAATTCTTCTCCTCAATGTCCCCCAAATATTCTGAGGTTCTTGCATTTGCCAGAAAGTGACCTTCCTCACTCAACTAGTAAGGCTGCTGCGAACTCTAAGCAAGGTACCACACTATTTTACCAAGGGGCTTTATTGGCTCCATGAAGTCAACCTTAGTTTCTTAAAGCTGTTTGGTCAAACCTAAGTTTATGTATATCTCTCTCAAATATGACATTCTAGGCAAAAGTTTAGTAATATAATCAATGTTTGCAATTATGTGCTATTATAAGAACAGATTCTATTGAAATTATGCAAATAACTATATTGCCAAGAAAACAAGAATGTTCAATGAAAGCTTCTGAATTCTGGAGGAATCGGGTAGGGAGAAAAAGACAAATGATTCAATTTTGCTTACAAGGGTATAATTTACCAAACTGCTCTAAGCTTAAGAGAGAAAAACAAATTTTCCTACATTTGGAGAAAGAAAACTTAAAAAAAATAAAACCAGCAATGTTTCAAATTTAAAAATCATAGGGCTTCCCTGGTGGTGCAGTGGTTGAGAGTCTGCCTGTGATGCAGAGGACACGGGTTCATGCCCCGGTCTGGGAGGATCCCACATGCCGTGGAGCGGCTGGGCCTGTGAACCATGGCTGCTGAGCCTGTGTGACCGGAGCCTGTGCTCCACAACGGGAGAGGCCACAACAGTGAGAGGCCCGCGTAACATGAAAAAAAATCATAAAATGGGGCTTTCCTGGTGGCACAGTGTTTAAGAATCTGCCTGCCAGTGCAGGGGACATGGGTTCAAACCCTGGTCCAGGAAGATCCCACATGCCGCAGAGCAACTAAGCCCACGTGCCACAACTACTGAGCCTGTATTCTAGAGCCCATGAGCCACAACTACTAAAGCCCACGAGCCACAACTACTGAAGCCCATGCACCTAGAGCCCATGCTCTACAACAAGAGAAGCCACTGCAATGAGAAGCCCACGCACCACAACGAAGAGTAGCTGCCATTCGCTGCAACTAGAGAAAGCCCACACACAGCAACAAAGACCCAATGCAGCCAAAAATAAATAAACTAAATAAATTTATTTTTAAAATCATAAAATATTATAACCATCTTCTTCAGTTTACTTAGTCCCATGGAATTAATTCTTGTTTTGTTTGATCTTTTGTTAGAAGTTTTATGAAACCGTCAATTTCTCCATTAGGGTTTTGTAAATTCTTACTCAGTTCAGTGTAATGATTTGAAATTCATCAGAAACTTGTGTTCTAGAATACTTGTTAGATCCTTTTCCATGAATTTCTCTGAACATGAAACACATTTTCAGGAAGCTTTTGTAAAAGCATCTGAGTAAAACCATTGTCTAAGTAATAAAAGACAAATAGCCATTACTAAAAATTTGATTCATTCTAATGGAATTGACAAGAAAATTTATCTCTGTGAAACAAAACATTTAAGATAATAACTAGAATTATGACTGATAACATTATACTAGGACATATCCAATTTTAGGAATTTCATATACTTTCGAGAACATTTATATTAATAACATTCACCCTTATGATATAACCTAGAGTTGATGATCATTTATTTAGCAATGCTTCCCATATAGGTAACATACCAAATAAGCCTAATGAGTTTCATAGCTCTCTTTTCTAATAAGATGAAACAAATCTTTGAGGGTGTTCCAAGGGGCCTCTGGAAAACCTGAACATTATTTCCAGGTCCATAAGACTTCATTTAGAATTTGACTTGGGGGAAAATCTACTTTTTCAAAAATAAAAATGTTTTAAAACACTTTGTCAAATATGATCATATGTCACTGTGAATTAATATTTAGTTATCAATTTAATCAAAGTGACAAAGATTCACATGTAAATACAGATAGTTAAATAGTGTAAAAAGACTTAGCTCTTTTAATATTGAAAGCACTCAGTTTTTCTTCAAAATTATCAAAGACTCATCAAGACAAAATGTACAATATTTGTTTTGCTAGGCAGATTACATTAAATGTAAAAAAAAGTCTTTGTTTACAATTTCTCATTAAGAGCAGACCAATAATTAAGAAAAGAGAGAAAAAACAAATTTTAATTTTCTACCAGCTTACTTTGGATATTAAAACTCAATCACTTTATTAAATTCATTCCAATCTTAGACGTGACTACACATAAAATTCCTTTCTAAAGATTCCTTTTTAACAAACCTCTCACAACTTTCTCTGCCCATTTTGATTTGTCCCTTGTTCTCTTTCCCATTTAGAAGTTACCAGCTTTAGGACAAAAATCACTTAACAAAGTTTTTACATGAACAAAAACATCTCCATAGCTTACACTTTTTCTTACCCCCAAACATATTCTAATTTCCTTATAATTCCTAGTAGCTTTAACCACATATATTATTTACAATTCTTAATCCTTTGAAGCTTTAATTTTTTTGTAAAGATAAAGTTAAAAATTATTAACTGTGTAAGTATTTTGTGGCTTGGCAGACTTATAAATACATTTCATAATTTCTAGAAACATATTCTACTTCATAGTACAAGCTTTTAATGAAGCACAAGACATGTTTACTAATAGAACCAAACATATTTAGTGTGTAATAAGAGGTCAAAGGTAGGTAAACTTAGACTCGTGCAGCAATTAATATTTCAGTATTTTGTCTTAGTTGGAAATGATCTAGACATTCAATTCATTTAATTTAACTTAGCAAAACTCTAAGGGTACAATTTATCAAAGACATTTAGAAAACTATTTAAGTTGACATAGCAAAAACAATTATTGCTAAAAAAAGTTTACCTAAAAGAATTCTTATCTTATGTCTATTTAATTAATTTGTTCTTAACAATCACTCAGATTACTCATGACATATTCATAAGATGTTAAAGTAGTGTTAGCCATCATCTTAAATTATTATTATTATTACTGTTTTCTGAGAAATTTTGTAAAAGAGATAACATGAGCTTATTTGACTTTTAGTAAAACTACATAGCATAAAGTTATTATACTTAATGCTGATAACTCTTAAGATATGTCTGTATTAATTAAACCATTAAACCTGAACTAGATTTTACTTACCAAAAATTATCCAAGATCATGTGAATTTGAAAAATATTTATATTCGTTTTTGTTATATTTTTGAGAATTTTTAGATTGCTTGTTGGAATAAATTAAGTTTACTCACTCAGATAGCTACAGTCTTTTATTAGTTATGGAGAAGACTTTTAAGTCTTCTTGCCCTTTAAGTGTACTTGCCCTTGATAAACAATTTTAAGGAGACTGTGATTTAGAGTTTGAGCAAGAGAGGGTCTTTTTGGTGGTTTTTGTTTAAAAAAACACCTCTTTCCTTTTTTTTCTTTAAATTTTAGTTTCAGGTTCTAACAATTGAGATAATCTGGGCTCAGTCTCAGGCAATGTGGCTGTGTTTACATTTCAAAAACATGGTAAGATTCATAACTTTAAGGGACAGAGAAAAAATGTAAATTTTCTTCTGTGAGTTTTGGAGTGTATTTTTCTATTATCATAAGTCTCAGGGTAATTATTATTTTAAAAACTTTTTCTTCTTAAGTACAGGACAATTTTGCTCCAATTATCCTCAACTTTTATAATATCTACAAGAATTTGAGAGGAATAGGTTTCAGGATTGGTGAAGGTAAATGGGCCTTGACTTGTTCCTAAGTTGCATTTCTGGTTTTGTAGAGATTTGGAAGACAAAGATAATTGTTTCTATTAGCTCTTGAATATTGGCTTCCAACTGATCTTTTCCTAAGTATTTGTAGGAGGGCCTAAGGAATTGCTGAGGAGATGGGGCAATTTTTAAAATTTTTCTTAAAAAGGGGAATTCACGTTGGATCTTTATTTTAAGTCTAATTTCTCTTATTTCATCTTAATAACGATTCCCTGAGGCTAGCTGTTATACATTATTTTTCCTTTCAATTTGATCCTTCCATAAATACCAATATGACAGCTGTTTATGATGAGAGCTCTCAATCTTTTAATCTTTAATCTTTTAAATACAGCAAATTTAAAGGAGCCATCATCTGGCCATTGAGGAGTAAGACCTTTCATTAATTTCAAATAGTGACTCAAATCAGTAAGGCTTTTTATGGAACGACCCAGAGGTAACTTTTCAGGCTTAGAATAAATCGTTATCATGGATGAAATAAGCATACTTTCAGATGGAGAAGGCACGGATGGTATAGCCCCTATAATGTGAAAATTCATTTCCAAGGATAATCAAAGAAAGCAAAGGCCTTCATTGCACAGGCAGTAAGGGTGGTATAATGCAAACTGTGTCCCTGGTCTCTCCTGGGAATTTGAGGCACCTCTGATCCCAAACCTACTAATCTGTGACACCAGGCATATGCTGCTGGAATGGGACTTTTCCAACACTTACAAGGTAATGAAGGTTGAAACAACAAAGGCCCCTTATGGACTGGGTCCCCTTAGGACAAACTCCTCTGACAGCTGGCACAACAAGACTAGAGTGTGCTGTTTATGACTTTGCGTCTCAGAACCCCAGTCAATTCAACTGGTTACCAGATGCACCCCAGTAAATACACCATCCAGATGGTGGAGACCAGAGAGAATATTCTCACTGGACAAAAAGCCAAACTCTCAGGACATCGAAAAATGCAGAAGGAAAAATCTCATCCAGTTTTTATATAGAGGACTGACAGCAAAGTTTGTCTTAATAGGCACTGGACTGGAGAGAACTGTTAACTCACCAGTCTGTGAGGCTGTCTCCAACAGCAGGCTTATAGGGCCTATGCCTGTACTCTGCCCTATGGTTCTTTCTTCTTATGAAACATGACTCAGGAGACAGAGACAAAGAAAAACAGTGACTATCTCTGGGAGGAAAGGATTAAGAAAAACTGAGACGAGATTACTCATTTCCAAAAACCAGATTTTCTATGTCACAAGGATCTTGCTCCATAAGTATTTTCTTCTGCTAATCTAAATTTAGAGAGAGAGAAAAGGAGACTCTTAAGCACTTTCCCGCCCACCAGACCTTACAGGCCTGGGAAGTTGAGGAGCTAAGAAATTTTACCTTCTGCTGGCCTTTGTCATGTGTCCTAGGATCTCTCAGCTGCAGCAGTCTTGTGGTGGGAAGCAGGGTTTAGCTAGCCTCCTGGTTGTCTTGTCAGCTGTTGAGGAGGAAGAAATGTCCCTGCAAACCTTCTTGAGTTAAAGAAGTAACAAGGTTTATACAGCCATCTTGACCCTGCATTCCCTATCTCTGGTGCTAATGATGTCTTTCTACCTCCTGGTAGAGGGAGGGCACCAGTCACATGAGATATTAATTTCCTGCTTTCATGGAGACAGATAGGAAGGTCAGTGTGTCTCTCTTGCATCAGTCATTTCTTCAGTAACTTTAATTCAAAGTAATATTCCACTGAGGCATATTTTGGAGCATCCTGCCCTGGGCACCAACAAAGTCAAATGGTTTAGAGAGAAAGCAAGTCCCTTTGTCAGCAGTGACCTGTGCTCATGGCGATTGTTATTCCATCTCCACAATACCGTTGGGCTGGGTGCTCAAGAAACAGAGCTGTGAAAACATGGCTCCTGTCTCTTATAATTTATAGTACCAATGTTTCAAAGAAAAACTTATTTAGTGCCTCCTTTGTGTTAGACAATAATGCTGGTATATTTTCAAGATATACAAATAATAGAAAGAGACATGTATGGTACTTGAATTGTAGTGAGACATTAAAAATTTTCCCCCAAAAAAATCTTTTTCTTTATACTTATAAGGAAAAAAAATGTAGATTCATTTTGGATAAGATAAAGAAAATTTATGAAGGGATAAATCTAACCTGAGAAAGTAGAAAAGAACACAGTACACAGGCTCTGAGTATTCTACTCACAGAAAATATTGTCCTGTTCTTTTGCAATATGGACTTGTTCCCTTGTCCCTATGGCTGTCTCTTCCCCCTCTCTGTTTCTGCCACTCTTCTCTCTCTCCCTCACACATACACACATTCACTCCCCTACAAAAAAACCCATTGACTAAATGCTAATTGGCAGGCACTGTGCTCAAACTGAGGCTACAATGGTGAGTTAAAAACAGAGATCATTTTTCCATCCTCATCAAACGTATATTCCAAGATGGAGAAAGTGAATACTAACCAAAGAGTCACACAACCATAATATTGCAACCACAACTAACAAGCATAACCACGGAGTTAAGCTAGGCAAGCCACTATTGTCAGCTTTCTCTCAACCCTCAGTAGAGTGTGTTCCACTTAAAGGCCTTGAGTAAGTCAATATTCTGTTGAGAAAATCCAGGAAATTTCTCAGTCTTCCACATCTGAAATTATGCAGTTTCGAATGTTAGGAACAAGAGTGAGGGGAAAGGTCATTCAGAACTGCAACTAACCAGTTTCTCTCTTTCTGACTGCTGCAATAACCTCCTAGTCTATCCTGTGTTTACTCCTGTTCCTCTGGCCTGTTCACAGAGCTGCCAAAGTGGTCCCTTAAAATTTAAGCCTGATTGTGCCACTCTAGACTCAAAATCATCCAGTGAATTCAATTTAATTACAATAAATCCAAAGTTCTCACCAAGGCCTCAAAGTCCTTTTTGATCTGTTCTCCCCTTCTCCCATGTCTCTCTTGGCCTCATTCCTACCACTCTCCCCCTTGTTTTCTGTAATCCAGCCAAACTGGCTTCTTCTCCAGCTTTTACTAAAACACTACTTAGTAGACAAACAATTTAATTTAAATTGGGCCAAAAATTTAATAAGACACTTAACCAAAGAAGACACATGAATGGTAAATAAGCAACATTTTAAAATGTTCAGCATTATTAGTCATCAAAGAAAAATTAAAACCACAATGCAAATAACTTCACATCTGCTAGAATGACTAAAATTAAAAAGATTGGTAGCATCAAATGTTAGTAAGGATGGAGAACAACCAGAAGTCTCATACATTCCTGAAGAAAATGTGAAATGATGTACTACTTTGGAAAACAGTTTGGCATTAATACAACCCCCTAATTTCACCCCCTAGGAATTTAAATGAGAAAAATATGTCCACACAAAATTTGTACATGAACGTTCATAGAAACAACTTTATTCATGATTGTGAAACTGAGTAGAATCCTGTGGGGCCTTCCCAGTGACAGACTCCCAGTGTTCCCTGCTTCTTGTTTGTAGAACAAAGCTTTAGTCTCCTAGGCCTCCCTTGATTTCCAAAGAGCAGTTAATGATTATAGAACTGACCAAATTCAGAAACAAAGGAAAAGCAGTCAAGCAAGAAAAGTAACAAGAGATTGAAAAACAGTGTTGTCTCTATCCCTTTCTCCTCAAGGGATATAGATAACAGTCTGACACATATCCTTGATGTGGTGCTCCAAGGACAATGGTGCTTCAAGGACAAAGGACAACCCTCTCTGAAAAAGTGTCAGCGTTACACCCCTTATCAGACCCTTAATTGCCCTCCCCACCATGTTGTGATGGTTATGAAATTCCTGAGCCCAGCTGGGCGATGAGACCTGTCCCAAATAAGAAAAGGCACCTTCCCTGTCCCACTGCCACCCTATAAAAGGAAAGTATATGTGCCTCGACCAATCAGTAAATGAAATTTTCAACTTGGAGCATTCCTTTGTTTTCTGGCTATAAAAACTGATCAATAGCACATGTTTGGGGTCGACTCCCCCAGACTACTAGGAAGTCAGCCTGCTGTTCTGGCAGAGACACTTTCCTCTAATAAATTTTATCTTCTTTACGTTCTGCCTTGTGTCTGGAAATTCTTTTCCAACCCACGTATGGACCACGACACTTGAGCGTTTTCTGTAGACGCTAAGGCTCTCCACCTGATGGAGGATTTGACTACATGCTGATCACAAGCATGTAGGTCCCAGACTGGCTGGAACAAGAAGGCTGATGAATAAGGTTCCCAAAACATCACCCTGTCACCTCTCCACCAACTAATCAAAAGAATGTCCATGAACTGATAATTCACCCTGAGACCCTCACTCCTAATGTTGTCTTTAGAAACACTTGCCCAAAAGTCTTCAGGGAGTTTGGGTCTTTTGAGCATTAGCTGCTTGTTATCCTTGCTTCGCATCCTGCAAATAAACACTGTACTTTCCTTCACCACAACTGGTATCAGTAGATTGGCTTTGCTCTGCATTGAGTGAGTGAATCTGTGTTTGGTTTGGCAATAATTTGGGCAACTATGAAAGGGCCACCATCCCTAGTGGGCATCTCAACCATAGCACACTGGCCCCTGACCAGTGGCAGCTCATGGATACGACTCAGCAGCTGCTTGAACACCTTTGTCTCAGAGATGGCCCTGAACACTTGCCACTGACCAGGCATCATTGGCCCATGGCACTTTTGATTTCTGTGGTAAAGGGAAAAAGACACATGCTTTGCTGGTTGAGATTTCTCTAGTAAGTAGTGGAACTTGTGTGTGATAATACCAGGGTATTCATTCTCTTAGCCATTTGGGTCTGTCAGTGGCTAAACATTTGTTGGGATTTTCCCTTTTGGGCTTAGGAGTTTGAAACCCTGAGAGACTACATTTGTTTGTTTGTTTGAGATTTTAAGATTACCAGCCATAAACAACTGAGAAGGGGTAATCAGAGCTCTGTTTCATCTTATATTCCCTATGGTGTATTTTGCAGAATTGGGAAATTCTTAGCTCTTAGTTTCACGGGCTCATACCCATGAAAAGGAGAAGGTGATATTTTTCTAAAATCATGTGGTCACAGTATTCTTTAGGCTCTGGAGAATAATGCCCCAGATAGGGCACTTTTTGACATTCTAAAACTTGTTTTTGCATATGAAAAAGCTGGCTTGTTAAAAGTATCTCTTCACTATTCTGACCAGAAGGAAACAAATCTTACTAGGAGGAACTTACATTTTTCTCCCTGTGACTTTGAAATGTAAATGTTCTACCCTGGGCTCTAATGTACTCTCACTCACTCTTGTCTATACCATCGCCAATTCCTGAGACTGAGGGGGAAAAAAAAGGAGAAGAGTCCTTTTTAAACTCAGGCAGGAAAACTGTGAGATCTCGTTTGTCTGGAATGTATGTATGTCCATGTGTACATTATAAATATATCTCTTTTCCTTTGGATGGTATTATCAAAGTTAGTTTGTAAATGAGCTCTATTTAATTGACTTAAAGGAAATTAAGCACTTACAGAAATGCTCAGAAATATAAAAGAAACTAAGTTGAATGAATTTCAGATTCATGTGATCTGAAAAATATTCAATATTAAATTTGGGATAATGGCTGACTTGGTCTAATGTCTCATAAAGTTTTCTTGGGTAATCTAAACATAATTTTTGAGAACAAGTGAATAAAACAGAGGTAAATGAGACAAGAGTTTTTAGGTGAACTCTGGGAATAATTATGTTTTAGGAATGTCTACTTAAAAATAGCTTTTCTGGAAGTTTTAGTAACTTGAAATTTTAGAGTTTAACTAAATTAAGCTAAATGATGAGAATTCATTGAATATCGAGGTCTTTTCCAAATAAAATAATATACTGAAATATTAATTACTAAACATTGGCTTCCTTTTACAGAGAAAGTAAAGATATTTAAGACTATTAATAAATATGTTTGGTGTCACACTGAGACATTTTCCCTAAGAAAGTACATATTTTTAGAAATTATAAATAGCATTTATTTATAAATTTGCCAATCTACAGAATGCTAATGTAAAGAACAGCTCATAATTGCTTACTTCTTAATTTTCACTAGGAATTTAGGTTTTTAAGACTTGAGAATTCTAATTAAATATGTAATTAAAGCCACTAGAAATAATGAGAACATTTTCGTATACAGGGTAATAGGAGGTGTGTTTTCATTAAAAGAAGGTATGAAGAATAGGAATTTATTTTGTTAAAGAAAAAGGAAGTAATTTTGTCTTAAAGCTGGTTATTTCTAAAGAGGAAATAAAATAAAGGGCAAGTTAATATGAATATAGAAAGTTGTAGATTTCTGGGGAAAAAGTAATCTTTAGAAAGAAATTCTATGTGTTGTCAGGACTCACTAAGATTAGAATGAATTTAATGGAGTAAATGAATTTTAAGATTAAAAGTAAAGTGGTACAAAAACTTAAAATTTTTTTCTCTCTCTGTTAAGAGAAAAAAGTTTTCTTGGAATATTGATTTGCTTTTGATTAAGATTGTAAATTTTCTTTACCTTTTAAATAATCTGTTATAACTTTCTGTACTTGCTTTTAAAATCTTTCATTGTAACTTTGCTTAAATGCATAAGCATTGTTTCACAGTGATCTGTAATCCTATTTGACCAAGTGTCTTGAAACTTTTTAACATTTTGGATAAACTTCTCAAGGATAGAATCCTAATGAAAGATATTTTGACCTCTAGATACCTTTGGGATGTTTCAGAGGACCCCTAAGTCATCTCAAAGAGAGATATTAAACTAATTAGGATGATTTGGTATGTTATGGGAGGCACTGTCAATTGATTAGAGATAAATGTATCTACAACCTTCTTAGGTTATCCATTTAGATTATACTAAATATCATTAATATAGATATTCTTATGTTATATGAAATTAAATAAAATTTCTAAAATTTGAATATGTCAAATTTGTATGTTACAGCAGTAAACAATTTTTTTTTGTCAATTGCATTTTAACCAGCTCTTTAACTGTGTCTTTTTAAGTCTTTTTATCATTCATAGATGCTTTTGCAAAAATGCTTCATCTTCAGGAAGATTCATACTAAAGACTTTCTGACAAGTGCAGGTTTCTGATAACTTTCAAATCATACCGTTGAATTGGGTAAGAAATTAAAGAATTCTAATGGAAATCCCGATGGTTTCATAAAGGTTAAGGCTGCAAACTGTAAACAGCTCAAATGTTCATCATCAAGTGAATGAGTAATTCACATCAGCAATAAAGGGGAATGAAATCTTAATATACATAACATGGATGAATCTCAAAACATGCTGAGTGAAAGAAAACAGGAACCAAAGACACACTGTTAGATTCTATTTATGGAAATTTGAGAATGGGAAAACTATAGTCACTGAAAGCAAATCATCATATCACTTTTTTAGGAAGGTGAGGATTGACCACAAAGCAGCCTAAGGAAACTTTCTGGGTAATGGAAATTTTCTGTATCATGATTGTGGTAGTGATTACACAACTGTACATATTTGTCAAAATTTATCTAACTGTGCTATACACTTAACATGAGTGCTATTAGTTGTATGTAAATTGTACCCCAATAGGGGTGATTAAAAGGAAATATATATTATGTATGACATATAAATATATCTTTACATATATTACCCATATATCATGACAATAGAATAAAATATGTTCTTAGTGATGAAATTGCCATTTAGCCAACATCCAGAATGCCAAACATCCTTATTTTTTTCTTGTTTTTCCTTTCTCTAACCTTTCACAAAGCATCATTTTTAAGAGTCACATCAACATTGCTGATTAGATTTGCAGTAATTTGAAAACACAGAAGACATTCCTTTTAAAAATATAAACAAAAGCTTCTTTCATCTGCTCTCTAGATCTTTTTATTCTTATGCCACATTCTTTACACCAGTTGACCAATTGAGTTAGGCACTCATTTCCTTTTTCACAAATCTTTGTTGTGTTTCTGCTAGCTCTGCATTAGGGACTATTAAGGAGGAAAACCACTGACACAAAATGGTTTCATTTGTGCTGAAGCCCACGATACCACGCATATATTTAATACCTAACCTACTTGCAATTTCGACCTTCACCAGAAATGTTATCTTAATTCTGAAATCTGGAATTTTCTGGTTGGCACCAATATGGTAATCTATCACAGGGGCCCTCTCCATCTCCCCCAAACCAAGAAGAAGAGGCAATCTGCATGATAAACTCAAGGCTTCCCTTCCCTACAAAGAGAAGATAGTACTGGTCCCAAATAACCTTTTTTTTCTTTTGCTAATGACTTTCTTGCCCACCCTCCTTTCTATAAAAACCTTCCACTCTGTAAAACTTCTCAAAGTGCCCTTCTATTTACTAGATGAGATGCTGCCCAATTCATAAAGCATCAAATAAGGCCAATCAGATTTTCAAATTTACTCAGTTGAACTTTGTTTTTTAACAAGACATGATCTTAAACAAGATAAACATTGCCCCTGTTTTCATCTCAGGTGGCCTCAGCCTGCAGCTGCTTGAAGCAGGAGTTTGGTTCCTGGCCAGAGATTGAAGTCAGGCCGGGGCAGTGAAAGCACTAAATCCTAGCCACTAGACCACCAGGGACTAGTGGCCAGTGACAAGTTCCTGGCCTGTGTGCTGTGTAGAAATGAATTTCCACAGAGATGGAAAGTAGTGAAACAAGTAAAGTGTTTATTAGGAGGACAAAGAATACATGTGGCTAGACACATGGGCGGGCTCAGAGAGAGTTGCGCTCACTTGGTAGTCTGAATCACTTTTATGGGGAATTTCTTCCAGGTTTCCTTTGACCAATCATCTTGCTTTGCCTGGTTCTGAGTCCATATTTGGTATACCTCAGGGTCCTCCCGTGTTCATGTACATCTCTTAGCCAAGATGGATGTGTGGTAGTGGTGATATGGGTTTGTATCCTCATTACAGGCATAATGAAGTATTTAGAGGTGAAGTATAATATCCTCAGGCTAATATCAGATTGTTTGATAAAAGAGACATAGGTGTGTGTGAGTGTGTGTGTGTGTGTGTGTCTGTGTTTGGAGAGTGAGAGAGAGAGAGAAAACTGGCATTGTGGTACATTAATAGTTGATATATTTATTCATTATACTGGTCTTTCAACTTTTCTTTGAGTTTGATACTTTTCTCACAAAAATGCAAAAAATAAAATATGAATTAAAAGTTTGGTTTAACTGCTTATAGACATTATCAACTGTATGTGTATTTATGCGATTTTATAGATTTTAATATTTCATCTTTTTTCCATAAATAATTGCATACCAAAAATCTATGGAACGTCAATTTGAAGGAAACACTCTAAGTATGAATACCAAAAGTGTTGCGTGTAGTGAGTATCAGCTCATGTTTTTTTGTTATGTATATAGATGATTGTCAATGAATCTATCTGTGGACTCAAGGGACATTCTGATATCAGCATTCAGTTCTCTCCTTGAGTCCATCGAATAAATGTACAAAAATCATAGTTGACTATGAAAGAGAGTTTGACTTAGAATAGATTTTCAAGAAAGGTTCACAGTATTTTTAAAGAACAGTAGTAAAATTAATGCTAGAGTAGATTAACGTCTGTGAATTTGGATTTTTTTTCAAGTCTTGAGATATTTCTCTCCAATTAATTTCACGGAATTATTGTATAATGTGTCACCCAAGTAGAACTAACTGTAACATATGGATGTTCATACATTATTTCAATTCTGTTTTGTTCTTTTTATACTATGCAATCTCATTATGAGGACACTGCATAATGATAGGTTTTACTCAATCTCACGGTAAGCTTAATATTCTCTTTTCATATTGTGTGAAATATTGCGGTTTGGGGGGGAATACATATTACTTTTAGAAATCATAACCAAATCGGGTGTATAGAATGGATTGAAATGGGAATTAAATGATCGGGTTAAAAGTATTCTAGCAAGACCTAGTAACTGGAAAGAAAATATTTTTAATAAAAACGATTATTTTGTAGTTTCATTTTCATTGCTAAAGCATATATTTCACATTTTTATGTTCAAAAAGCTAAAATTTCCATTGTTCTTTCTTTCACATTCCACACTTGAGAAACCTATTTTTCTGTACCTGCGAGTGTCCTACTTTATAATAGTAACGCAAGTGCAATTCTGATAGCATTTATGCTCTCATAAAAATTGGCCTTCTGGGCTTCCCTGGTGGCGCAGTGGTCGAGAATCTGCCTGCCAATGCAGGGGACACGGGTTCGAGCCCTGGTCTGGGAGGATCCCACATGCCGCGGAGCGGCTAAGCCCGCGAGCCACAACTACTGAGCCTGTGCGTCTGGAGCCTGTGCTCCACAACAGGAGAGGTCGCAGCAGTGAGAGGCCCACGCACCGCGATGAAGAGTGGCCCCCGCTTGCCACAACTAGAGAAAGCCCTCGCACAGAAACGAAGACCCAACACAGCCAAAAATAAATAAATAAATAAATTTATAAAAAAAAAATTGGCCTTCTACTCTCACCTCTCTTAAAAATTATACTCTTAGATTAATAGATTACCTTCGCATGCTAGATATTTAATAGTCTCCCACCAAAGTTATATATAATTGTGCACCAGTAATTGTGCACTTTAGTCATAAAAGCTTTGGTTCCACCAGTGTTATATGATGTCACTTTCTCTACAGAAACTTTTATTTGCAAAAATAGGTCTACAGGATTCACGTCAGAATCATATTTAGAAAATTCCTCAGTCTACAATTTTCTGTAGTCTAGCAGTTTTCTGGAAAGACATCTAACAAAGCAATTTTTACCTAATATACTGATGCTGGTTAATTGTTTCTTTGGTTTTTAATGCTCTTCAAGATAGCTTTCTAATTATGGTACATATTTTCACATTTACTAATGTTGAGGCACTCTGTAGCACATAACAGAGTTTATTATAGTGGTTCACTTCTTGGAAGACAATTGTGCTATTTTGTGAGGAGTTTATGTTTATGATAATGGCTTTAGTTTGCAAAGCTCATTCATGTGAATTATTCATGTCAACACATGTTTAATGTGTACTTACTATGTTCCATTTACAAGGTTATGTACTAGAGATAAAAGGAAAAGGAGGAAGAGAGAAGGACTGGTCCAAGGAGGAGGAGAAAGCAGGATCTAAGACTCAGGACTTAGTAAAGGACATTGATCCATTACAGTTTTTTTTTTAACTTTTACTGTTTATAACTATTTAAACTTAATAAAACAGCACAGAATCACTAGTATATCCAAAACTCAGAGTCAAGATGTGATTTTTCCCTATTTGATTGGTACCTTGTTTTAGAATAAAATATTAGTGATACACATGAAAGCTCTCAAAGTCCATGGCATTTTCCTTGCTGCTTAGTTACACACTGTCTAAAGTTTGACTATACTCTAGCATCCATATTTTTGTAAATCAAGAATTTGTTTATAGTTAGAAATCCTATTCTACTCTTTTATAATTTGAACTTGCATAAATAATATATTTCCTTTTGTAACTTGCATTTTTCATTCAATGTTATGTTTTTCCCCTCAACAGATTTGGAGTTTATCTATTCTAATTCTAGATTTTTAATAATTAAAGGTCTAACATTCCTACTTGAGTGATCACAGTCTTATATTTAATAGCTCTAACCCTTACAGAAAGCAAAATTGATGAGTTTCAAAGCATTGGTTCTGATTGTATTTTATATCATCTCCATGTAATGATCATCTCTATTTTAATTGTACTTATTTATTATTATTATTATTTTAGTTTCTAATTTCTTTTTTTTTAACATTTATATTGGAGTATAATTGCTTTACAATGGTGTGTTAATTTCTGCTTTATAACAAAGTGAATCAGTTATACATATACATATGTTCCCATATCTCTTCCCTCTTGCGTCTCCCTCCCTCCCACCCTCCCTATCCCACCCCTCTAGGTGGTCACAAACCACCTAGCTGATCTCCCTGTGCTATGCGGCTACTTCCCACTAGCTATCTATGTTACGTTTGGTAGTGTATATATGTCCATGCCACTCTCTCACTTTGTCACAGCTTACCCTTCCCCCTCCCCATATCCTCAAGTCCATGCTCTAGTAGGTCTGTGTCTTTATTCCCATCTTACCACTAGGTTCTTCATGACCTTTCTTTTTTTCTTAGATTCCATATATATGTGTTAGCATATGGTATTTGTTTTTCTCTTTCTGACTTACTTCACTCTGTATGACAGACTCTAGGTCCATCCACCTCACTACAAATAACTCAATTTCGTTTCTTTTTAAGGCTGAGTAATATTCCATTGAATTGCACTTTATTTTTGACTTGGCCCCCAAATTAGTCACACAATTACACAGTGTTTAACAGTTAAACTTCTTGGATTTATCTACATGTATATCACTTTCTTTGCTCAGTTTGTTCTTTAATCCCACTTCTTCACGGTGAGTTTAATTCCCTTCAGTAAGAAACCTATTCCTTGGAAGTTTTAGTATTGAAGATCTATAGGTAGAAATTTCTCTCTTTGTCTGAAAATGTCATCTCTTTCATTTTTTAATATGGTTAGTTAAATGTTCTATTCTAGGTTAAGAGTGATTTTTCCATTAGTACTTTAAGGATAGTGCTTTCAGTTATCTTCTGGCATCTATTGTTACTGATGAGAAGATTGCTACTAGTCTCATTGCTCTTTTTATTTGATATTCTTTCTTTCTTCCAAGTTGCTTTGTAGACTTTCCTCTTTGCCATTATGTGATGTGGTTTACCAGCTGCATTTTAGCCTTGGTTCCCCAGAAAGCAGAGCCTCAGGCCAAGAGTTTATGTGCTATTATTTAATTAGAGTGTACAATGCAAGTGAACCGGATTGCAGGGCAAAAGCAGGGAAGCAGGGAAGGCTGGCGATTCAATATGAGAATGCATGATCAAGCTGGGATTTGACCTCTGGAAGTTCTGTAAACTGGATCTCAAAATTATGGGGAGGGAATGTGAAGAAAGGAGAAAGAATTCATCCATGGGTTTAGCCTGTGGGAGAACTGAAAGGGTTGCTTTAGGAATATTCTCACCTGCTGGAGTAAGGAGAGAGGTGGAGGATAGATTTGTTGGAATCATGAACACAGTGAGACACTGTCAGATTGTATATATAAGTAGTCTGCCAGTGTTGCACATTCTTTTAATGTGGAACAAAGGAAGGATCAGGCTGAGGTGAGGTATACGATACAGGATATAGTCATATATTTGTTTTCATTTCTTTTACTGGTGACTCCATGCACTTCTTTTATCGGAGGATTTATTTCTAACTTAATCTCTGAGAAGTACTATTTCTTCAAATACTTGTTAAATTCACTCTAATCTCACCTTCTAAAAATATTATTAGATGAATGTGGGTCTTCCATTTTATCCTTTATTCCTTTATCATTCACATTTTCATTTAATCTCATCATTTTTTCTGGCTTATTTTCAACTTATATAATTCAAATTCAGTTTTATCAAATATGTTATTTAAACTTTCTATGGAGTTTTGAACTCCAATGAACATATTTTTTCTGCCTTTTCTGCATCAGTTGAGATGATCATCTGGTTTTTCTGTCCTCCATTCTGTTAATGTGGTGTATCACATTGATTGATTATCGTATGTTGAACCATCCTTGCATTTTACAAATAAATCCCACTTGGCCATGATGTATAATCCTTTTAATATGGTGTTCAGTTCATTTTTCTAGTTGGATTATAGCTTATCTTTGAAGGTTCCAGCTTATCCTTGATCTTCTAACTTCAGATCATCTCTCATTCCTGACATCCAGCCCTACTGACTTCAGGACTGGCACCAAGAGGCAGGGACAGTGGATTTACATAGACTGCTTAACAAAGCCCCACTATCATGTAAGGTTTAATCTCTATAATAAAGTCCTTCTAGTGGTTCTACTTGTCCCACCAAACCTTAATATAGAGTTTATCGAATGTCATTTGATATTCTGATCAAGGAAAAAGGGAGAAAGCCAAGGTATAAAGTATAGGAACAGAAAGAAAAATAACACAAAGGGAAATATATTAAATTTAGGATGATGCACTGAACATAAATATGCTGTAAAAATCTAAAAACTGGATGAAATTGATTATTTCCTAGTAAAATATATACCACCAGAATTGATTCCAGAAGAGTGTGAAAAACAAAAGAGAACCCTTACAAGACCTTCATTGCTACTTTTGGTGAATTTGTCCACATTTCCATCTGGTTTGGCTTGGAGATCCCACCTCCATATTCTCGTGCTGGGCATGTGACCAAGACCTGGCCAGTTAGAATTCCCTGAACTTGAGGTTTTAACAGAAATCCCAAGCTGAGTCAGTCTTTTGTATAAAGGCTGTCTCTTTGCCTGGGTTCAGTAAATTGGTAATATACAAAAATAGAGTTGCATTTGGTCATTTTTCTTGCCACCCCTTGGAGAAAGGTTTCCCCAAAATAATACAAAACAAAACAAAACAAAACAAACAAAACAAACTGCAGAGGGAAGAATATCCAAGTCAGAGAAACATTTTCTATTTATATCCTTTGGGCCCCCACACTTACCTGTGTCTGAAAGTATCGGCACTTTCAAACTTTGTTGTATTGTGAGTCAATAAATTCCTTTCTAGCCTTTAAACTAATTTGTAAGTGTTCTCTAAAATTACAACTTAAAATTAATACAATGACCATGGCAGCAATTGCATAAGGTTTCAAGAAGCTAATTTTCTTGCAAAAATGAAGTTATGGGTATATACTCTTTCAAGTCCAAATACTCTGAAACCCTTTCCCTCTTGCTGAATTTTTAAATTCCTTTATATTGGATTTCAAAATACAAAAGAAAATGGGCTCTGCTTCAAGATGTTTGTGAATGTAAGCATACGTAGCCATTACCTTTGCCTCTCAAAAACCTATCATAATAACGGTGAAATCTGAAAGAAAGGGAAGCCCACTACTATAATATGCAAGGAGAGGGCTTCAGCTTCTGAGATATATATGTGCCCAGCAGAACTCCTGAGTAACTCAGGATGGCAAGAGGGAGACGTAGACTGAGAATCTATGTGGGGCAGTTACTTCACCTACACCTTTTTCTCCAAACAAAAAGCCTGACAGAAAGGCATTTAACCACCCTCTTACCAATTCTTTCTTTTAAAAAGGAGCCTTTTAAAAAAGATATGTAAAGACTGTTTCCAGGTGATCTATAATGGCCAGTGTGTTTGTTACAGTTCCTGCCAAAGACTTATGCTTTCAACATTTGTATGTGTTTAGAATAGTGGCAGGTCTCCATCTGCTCATGGTAAAACTAAGCCTTTCAGGTTCTTTCCTAGTCCATGAATTATTCCTATTTCTCCCAGGACTTATTTTGCTATTTTTAATATTTATCTTATTCTCTCTTATGTCATGCCTATCTCAAATATCTCAACAAATATTTATGGAACATCTACTTTGGGCAAGGCCGTGTTTTGGGTGCTATGACTATTGTAGTGAAAATTACAAAACCCTTGCTTTCCTAGGAGTTTGCATTCTTCTTAACATCTAGAGATATTTTGTTTTCTCTTCATATTTAAGAATGAAGACCATGAGCTCTGTGTTTATGATTATCTTTACACCTCTCATTTTTCTGTCTTGATTATCTTTGCTAGCTTCTTTATGTCTGTCTACTTTATAATTGCTCCTGTTCCAAAGGATTCCATCCATCTCCCTCCACTACTACCATGGAACACACTTCCACAGGCAATACCTCATACTTCTTTGACTTCAGTCTGGCATCTTTATCCTAATTTTAGAAGCATACTTGATATTCCGTGATAGCTAGATGAACATTGCCACTAAAATATCACTCTGACATCTCAAATCTCAGAGATTCCAGCTGAATTGTCATCTATTCCTCTACTATGACAAACAAGTTATATTACATTTCTTATATCAGTGGAACTTCTCACCATCTACTCAGTCACCTAAACCAGAAACTTAAGGTCATCTTTAAATTATCCAAGCAGCCACCAAATTTTATTGTGTTTCTTTAATACTACTTGAATCTATATGCATCCATATCTCAACTGTCTCACCATTATATCAGGACTTTATACTTCTTTCTTCCAGTTAATGCCGTAACTCCGTAAGTGGGACAACCTAAATTTTGACAATCTGTTCATATCCCTGCTAGTATGACCATTCTAAAAATTGAAAAATTTTATTCCTATTAGAAAAATTGTCTTGATTGTGCATTGCTTAGAAGATCTAGTTCAACTCTTCAGCCTGATACACAATACCACTTGTTGCCTCTTTGGCCTCATCTCTTCATTTCTTGCTAATGTACTTACATCTCTTCCTATTCTACCCCAGAGCATGATGACTCATACTTACTGTTTACTGAGCCCTAAATTTTCAATGCATCTTTACTGTTGCATGAAGTGTTTATTTTGCTTAGAATAAAATTAATGACTTCATTTCATTGGCTAATTGCTACTAGTCCTGTAAGATACAACTCAGATATAACCCAACTTTAAGGACGTTTGAATTATTAGTGTAGATTTCTCCTCCTAGATCATTCCATTTTATCCTGTATCTGAATCTGTGTCAGGGCATCCCTGACATAGAGTGTTACTGTATGTTTATTCAGCTGCCTTCTTTAAAATGTAATACATTTCTTCATGATAAGTGCTGTACTTCGTAACTATAACCCTAGCACCCAGCATTGGGCATGGCACATTCTTGGTCAGCATTGAATGCCTGGAATAGTGATTTAGAAAAGGGTTGGCAGATATTATAACTTAATAGGCAAGAAACCCTATACAAATATGTTAAGTAAGTGAGAGAGATCTAGGTTGAAATACATCAAATCCAGGATGGTAGGTAACAGTATTAAAATAGGTTTTCTTTGGAGAATAAAGGGTGAAAAATAAGTCTGGGATGCTCACAGTGGCCAAAAATTCTGAAGCAGTGTGTGTGTGTGTGTGTGTATATGCCAGTAACTGTTCTAGTTTTTAGAAATGTAGTAGTAATTTAAAAAAAAAGAAAAATCTTTTGGAGCTTCTATTTTGGGATAGGAATGGGGAAGAAAACAAGCACAAGATAAATAAAAAATGTTTTAGATAGTCACAAGTCATACTAAAGAAAAAAAAATACACTTCCAGAATAGAAGATGACAAGGCCAGGGGTGGTAGATAACTGTGTTGTGACTAGTGATGTGAGAATGGAGAACCCAGAGCCCAGAGTTGGCTTATAATTAGTGTCTGTCCTCTACGAATGGTGGATGAGAGAAAAAGGATTTTCCCCAACATGCTTTTCCAAATCTCCACATTTTTGCAGTGATGTTAAAGATGCTGGCTTGATGCTTAAAAATGGAGAATTTTGAATATCACACAAAGGAGAGCCTCTTATTTCATAGGGAGAAAGCCTGAGTTAGGATGGTAAAGAATTTTCAAATCTTAAATGAAGTCACAGAAAAGAAATGCAGTTCAGTTTCCATTCGAAATTCTCATACCAGGAACTTCTCATTGAAGGGAGTATACATTCACCTCTCAAATAATGAAAAGACATGAAATGTTTGGTTAATTGTAGTAAAGGAGATACTGAAGATCTCAAAGTATTGCATATGGATAACAAGTAATATTACTTAACAGAAACGTCACATTTCTTTGTGAACTTTCCAGTACATGCAGTGTTTTGATGTTCATGTTGTTCGATGCTCAGGCTTGTTTGCATTTACAACAGAATCTTTATACTTAATTCTTCATGGAATATTGAGAGCACAACTTATTTTCAGGGTTAGCCAAAAAAGATAGACTTTATATTGCTATCAAAAACTTATCCACAGGCTATAACTACTTTCAAAAAGAATTTGTTATTCAGATAAGGGTTTTTTTTTGGAATTAGGCCAAAATAAACAAATGTTTTAAAAACTACCAAGAAAATACAGAGAAAATTCTTAAGATGGAAATATTTATGCTCACAACCACAGTGATGCTGTGTATTTAAACTGATATACTGTAATGTAAAAAACGTATCAGGTTGAGCTCAGAAGATTCAGGTACAAATCTTCTCCATTTCTGATTTGTCAGGGCAGACAGAGAGGAATATGATTTGTAAGAGCAATATAATACTCAGCAATCGCTTTGAGAGAAAAATAAGTGGCTCTATAGTTTCAAAGTCAGAGTGTTAAATTGGGTTTATGATATAAGCAGCATACACTGGTAGAATGAGATAGGGTGATGTGAAGTAAAGTTAGAGCGATACGATATTGGTGGTTGTTCAAACAGGAAGGATACTGTCTTCTAGCAGCTTCAGTAGCAGGAATTAGGGATTCCATTTTTGGGAAAAATGGTAGAATATAATGTTATAGTGGGCCTAGAACCAAGACATTAAGCCATTTACTTGTCTAGGACTCATTCTAATCATTTTCTAGGTACAGGATGGATCCTAGCTGAGAAGTTGTATTAGTTGTCTGTTGCTGCATAAGAAATTAGTACAAATGTAATGGCTTAAAACAGCATCCCTTTATTAGCTCACAGTCCTATAGGTGGGGATACTGGCATGGAGTGACTAGGTTCTGTGTTCGAGGTCTTAAAGGTCTGAAATCAGCATTTTTAAACCCTTGTCAGATAATTCTAACATCTAATTCATCTCTGTTGGCATCATCTGTCCCATCTTATTCAAGCTGTCATGTATCTGGTTCTTGGTATAAGTAGTGATATTTTATTGTCTTTTGGACATTTTGGCTATTATGTTAGGATACTTTGGTCCCTATTTAAAGTGTTTTGTTTTTTTTAATTTTTAGCAGGCATTCACTCTTTATAGGTTTGGCACACATTTCCTGTACTTTTATGGACGGTGGTTCCATGATAACCTAATTTTCTGACCCTTTGTGGTACTCTTTTGGTCTGTTTCTCTTGTGCAGGTGGGGTTACCTCTGGTCCCTTCTCATGCTGCTTATGGGGTCTGAAGTAGCTTCCCCAGGATACGGCACTTGGTGCTTCTGGTGAGGGAAGGGCATCTCTGGAACACGTGATGAAGAGTCCTTCCTGGGCCAGGCACTTGTGACAGAGTCTCCCTGGACTGTAAGGAGTGGAGGGTGCTTACCAGGTTGAGAGCTTTCTGTGGAGGGATCTCCGTTGCCGGTACCAGCAAGTTGCCTGATGTTTCTGGGGAGGGGAGAGGAGTCTCAGGCCCATCTGAGGAGAGCATTGTCCAGGCGGGAGCTTTTTGTGGTAGGAGCACTTTTGCTGGGACCCTTAGCCACTGACGTGTCTGGGTGGTGAAGGGGGATCTCAGGCCCAGTGGGGAAGGAAAGCACTTTCCCTGGTCACTTAGTGTCATCAGGGCTTCCAATTGTTCGTCGTTGCAGGTTCTGCAAGGCTCGCCTTGTGTTTGGGGGATTTCCATTTGATGTGATGGAGGAAGAGCCTCTTTGAGCCACTTCCTGTTACTAAGTTGGGAGTTAGGAAATGCTGGGCCTGGATCACATTTTTTTGTTGGTAGAGGGTCATAAGGTGCCCTGCCATGAGGCTGTTCATCCATTCTGAGGGTCCCTAGGCAATTCACCTTCTCTAGACCTTTCAGAGATCTCCTTTGGTTGTCTCATATTATTTCTAGGATATATAGTTGTGCGTATAAAGGGGGAGTAGGGAGAGGGGAGTATAAACCATCTTATCTGGATTAGAAGTCCTCTCTGTGCCTTTTAAGTGCTCCCCTGATTAGGTCAGGCTCACTCTGGATAATCTCCCAATCAACTGTGCTATATATCATAATCTAATAATGGGAATGATATTCCATCACATTCACAGGTCTCATACTCAAGGGGAGGGGCTCCTACAAAGATCATTGGGCATCATCTTAGAATTCTGTCGACCACAGAAGGTGCATGTGAATGTACTGAAGCATTAATTAAGCAATTATCATCCTTTGGAAGGTTTTAATCTGTTAGGATAGTATGAAAGCCAAGTACTGTTATAATTATTCTACTCACTTTAAGTGAAGTATATCTGATATCAAAAATACTTCCTAAAAATCAGAGTATTCAAACAACTTTCAGAAGTTAATGTAAATTTCAGAGGTTTGAGCCAAGCCTTCATTTCTGGCCATGCAGATATCTTCTGTGTGAAAAATATGCTACCTCAAAGATGTTTTCAAAAACTTCACCACCACTCCCCATTTATACGTTGTAGTTATGTGCAAATACTGTGGCTGCCAGCAATTCACAGAGAAAAGAAAGGTCAGTGATGTTGCTGACTTTAACTTTTTAGAGAAGGTGTATACTTAACACTGCCTACATTTGTATAGGTTGCACATTGCACAAAATTTCTGATTACTGCTTTAGGTTATAATACAATGTACTCTCACCTATACCAGGATTGAAAAATTTAAGCAAAATTTTCTGGACTGGCCAATACAACCCCCCAAAAACAGCCTTCAGGCTGAATTAGGAGAAAAATCCTTCACTATGTTTAGGTTGGAAGGAAGCATGACCTAAATTTTGATTTCAAATACTCGGGGTTTTGGGTGATGGGATTTACTGGGGACAATTAGAATTGAACTATGTAGACATGTTTCTTGAAGCCAAGTTTTACCTTTAAGGCTTTCATATTGCAGCTTGTGAGGCTCCAAGCAGCAATTGGCTACTTTGGGTCATTCACACAAGGATTCAGAGTCATATATAAACCATAAAACCCTTTATAAGACATCAGAATCTGTTTTAAAAACTAATTATATGAACTAAACATATATAGAAAGAAATTGAAGCTTGAATATATTGAAGCAGCAAAAATTAAAGACATACCTATAACTGCCCTTTATCCTTAGTTGTTTACAATCACAGCAAATCAAAGTGTGACATGTTTAAGAGAAAGGTAATTAAGTTCTAAGGCTTTGTCATCTTATCACTTTTAAAAATACAAGATCTGAGTAAATGAAAGGAAAATAGAGAGGGTTGTTAAAGAGCTGAGTCATAGAGTGGAATAGAGAACAAGCGGAAGCGGAAGAGGCAAGAAAGCGTACACAGGCTGGGTTTGAAGAGAGTTGGGAATGCTGGTTGTGGTAGATGGTCTCTGATTTGCTTACCGGATCTACTCGCCATCCTTCTTAACCCTGCTTCGTGATTCCAGGAGGCTGATCTTTATCAGCTTCATGGACCAGTCTCTCTGTGTCTTCAGGTTGGGTTGGGTTAATATGACCTACTGATAAGTGATTAGAAGTCAGGAGGAAAGAAGGCAAGGGTATTTATTTCCATGATCTGCCCCCTTCCAAACTTTAGGTTGGCAGTGGATGCCATTTTCTAAGGTTACATCTCTTGTTGGGTGGGCTTCTCCTATAACTCGAAGACATTCTGGGTTCCAGGAACTGCTATCTCTCTATGCCCCTTCAAACCTCGTGGTTATAATACTGGCTTCTCACAGCTGCTAGCCTCAGGGCACTTCATCATCTCTTGGTTTCCCTTCATTCCTTACACACTTTAGTCTCTTCATTAAATGCTATTCCATCACTCTTTTAAAGTGTGCCATCAGTTTTTAGCTAGAACTGACTGATACATTGGTAGTGGGGAATAGGCGAAACGTTAAGGTAGTGTTAGGGAGGTGGGATAAACTGCTGTGGAGAGAGATAGGAAGAGAAGGGTTTCAAAGCTTTTTATGGCATTCTAGGAATGTAACATGACTTCTTTATGTGAATGACTCTAATGTAGTCTTAAATGGCTTCTTAATTATTGATATTTGGTTGGGTTTCTGTTTCTCTGCATGCACAACCAGGATTGAACAGGGCTAAGAGATGTCTGGGATTTACATGACGAGATAATACTACTAGGATCTATCTAGATTCATTATATCATATTAAGACATTTCTCCCATGGAATCAGGAACATCCCAACCCAGTGCACATGCTAAGTTTTTATTGAAATTCAGTGAACTGCTATGGTGTGAAATTAATTTTTATTGTCAGTCCCCTGCGTCGGCAGGCCGACTCTCAAGCCCTGCGCCACCAGGGAAGCCCTATAACACTTTATATAGCTGAGAATTCATCGATCAGGATTTTCACTCTCATTGGAATCCACTACTTGCCTACGACAAATCGGACACGTAGAGTTCTCAGACAGCCAGCGATCAATGCAGTGACTGTGATATTCATGGGAGCAAGGTAGTATGCGAAGCTTGCTGTTTTCTGTGTACTCTGTAAGGCAAATGCTACAGGCTTTTAGTGCATCATTTTCACCAAAAGATCTTACAGCCAAGCTGTCAATCTGTGCTTTGGTGAGTCCTGTAGTTTGCAGATCATGGGAGGACCCAGAGTCACTTTCATCATATATTATTAGGCTAATTTGTCTACCCACTTGCCTGGTCTCTGATGATAAGTCTGCTGCTAAGTTTGTTTCTTCACTGCCTTCAAACATCAGTGATCTAATTCCTGAATTTTCATCACTTGAGCTGGAACCAGAAATAGGACTAGAACTGGAACTAGACGTACAATTGGGGCTTGAATGACAACTCAGTGTGGAACTTGAATGGGTATCATAGCTAGCATTTGAATCAGAACCAAATGTACCACTACTACTACCATTAGGTGACTCTAGCCATTCCATGTTTGGACTTGGAGGTGAGACACTATGCTCTAAATTACTGTCACTGTCCATAAGGTTATTTGAGTTACTAAATTCTGTCATTGTCTGCCTTAACGTGCTCTGAATTGGAACAGATGTTGTATCATTTAAGCTAGTATTGAACATTCTGCAAACGGGATTTCTAATGGTATTGACATAAGCTCTCACACCTGCCTGCTCAGAATGTGAATACATATGCCTCAGTCCTCCTTCACTTTCAGAAGTGACAGTGTTGTTTGGTGTCTCAGATGTTAACTGAGTTCTACTAGCTCTGCTGTCTCTCTGAGAATATGCTCCAGAATGAACTTGTCCTACTTCAAGATTGAAGGGTATGGTTGGATATATTTCCCTCATTCCCCAAGATTCACCACTGCTGGTTGTATCTGGAGAATTTTCTCCATGAACGGCATTCCTTGTTCTAGAAGTTTCAATAAGACCGCTATTTTGCAACTCAAATCCAGTCATTTGCTGTGTCAATATTTCTCGGTGCTCAGTTCTAGAAAATCTCGCATTCTCACTTAGCAGAGGCTGCTCAAAATTCTGAGAGGGTATACTATGACTCAATCTTTGTACAATTTCCCTAAGTGAACGTGGAGGCGACCAACTTTCAATTCTTGCTCTGGTTCTCCGATACTCTGGGCTCCTACTTCTTGCTCTTCTCTGACTTGTGGTAGGTGGGAATTCCATTAATGTTTCAGTTGTATCTTGTTCAGACATAGATGGTCTTGTAAATATTGATTCAGATTGTGGACTTTCCACTTGCCTTTGGCTGTCTTCCATATTTTCTCTTCTGGGAAGTCTTGCAGACGCTACATATTCATTCTCTGGATTTGGACTCCCATTATCAAGGTTAGCATTTATTTCTAAACTGAATATGAACTGATCACTTTTAGGATTAATTTGGCTCTCTTCTCTCCAAGATTGGTTTTCTCTTTGTCCACTTGTCATATTTTCAGTTTGTCCAGAACAGTTAAGCCAGTCTATTAGAGAGTCACCACTAGACACGTCATCTGAAGAGTCTCCTCTGTCTGTTAACAAAAAAAAATGGGGAGGGTGCATAAAAGAACTACCAAAATTAGAACCATCATAAAATAGCACTCTGAAACTTTGTTTCAAAAACAAACAAAAAATGAGAACTTAAATACTCAGGTGTTTTCAACTGATTTCACATTTATAGAGTTAATATTTTATAAACTGCACTGTGTAGATTTATAAGTAAAGGTAGAAAAGTTTCGATTCCATCCAAAAAGAGTGAGCTAATCCTAGATAAACTTAGAGAATTTTTTAAAAAGGGAATCCGGAGGAAGCCTATGTTTCAGTATTTCATCATATACACAGCCCTGTGTACCACTGTCAGAGGAATGTCAAGAGACTTTTTTTTCAGTCCACTGTCAAAACACTAATGCAATTAAACAAGGTAAACACCAGTTAAGGTACAATGCTAGTATTTTAGTTCAATTTACATTATTGTCTAATTTTCATTAGTCTCCAACATGACTACTTCTAGGCTTTTCACTTATGTGCTTTTGATAATAGATAAGCTGTTTTAAAATATAAGGTTATTGCCCAAACATAAACAAGTTTTATAGGTTTAAAAGTGTTTGCATTTTGAATACTTCTTAAAGTTACCAAGATTTTTAATTGACATTAAATTGAAGGTCAGATCAAATGAATAGACTGAACCTAGCATGGTACCTATAAGACCATGTTCAAGAGCCAAAGTATTATAGTATCCTCTTCATTAGACAGCAAAATCCTCTGCTTCACACTGGAAGGGAAGGCACCAGACCTGAGGTCCGAGCAGGGTTTCTCAGCCTTAGCACTATTGACATTTTGGTGCTGGACAATTCTTTGTTTTGGGGAGCTATCCTGTGCATTGTGGGATATTTGGCAGCATCCCTGGCCTCTGCCCACTAGATGCTAGTAACACCCATGCCTCCCCTGTGACAACCAAAAATATCTCTAGCCATTGTCAAATGTCCCCAGGTGTTGAAGAGAGCACAATTGTCCCCAGTGGAGACTATTTCTGTTTGCTTTTTTTACATGTCTATGTAGAAAAAATAATTCAGGAAGTAGGAGGGACTTTCAGTTGAGGTAGAAAACCAAGAAAAATACAAATAGGCTACTTTGCACTGTTTCCCAATTAAAACAACCCAAATGTGAATCAGGAAAACAAACAAACAGACCTTGACATGCTCACCCAAAATCAAGTAAATGCCAGTTCTTTTTATGAGAAGTTACTTACCAAATGAATGTAAGTCACTTCTGTATAATTTACTATTTCCTATTATGAAGTTACTATTTCCTATTATGAAGTTCCTTATTCATCCCATCCTATTCCCTCCAAAAGCAGAATATACCTGTATTTTCATCTGAGTCTTGTGGTGCGTTTTCTTTAATTAGCTGAAGTCTTCTCAGCAACTCTTCTTCCGTACTTTCACCTGGAATGCCTAGAAGATTGTTGTCTCTCATAAGTTCGTAATCTTCTTCACTCAGATTATTTACGAACCTGGAGAAATCTTCTTCCCGAACCAATCGGTCCGTTTGACTTATGTGTTGGGCCGAAACTCCATCTCCTTCATCGTTGGAATCCGAGTTTTCCATCTTAATAAACAAGTGGAAAATTATCTGAAATTCACGACGTGCTGTTGAAATTCACCAATGGTCGTTTCGTTTTCTTCGCTTTCTACTTCCTGCCAGAGTGTCCGGTTCCGACTCAGTCGGATGACCCTCCGCACAGATTCCTCCCTTCTCCCTTCCCGACTCAGTTCTGTGGCCCCTGGTGACGCAACAGTTGGGAGCCGCCTCGAGCCCAGAACTTGCTAGACGTTGCCTAGGCACCCATTATCTTCCCCGCTGTTACCGAGTAGGGACTGGATTCAGGTTAGGTTTCATTTCATTCAAAACCAGCCAATGTTACTGAGGGTTTATAGTGTACCAAGCACCGTGCTTCACCTCGTTTCACCCACATGAGCCTATCCTCAGGTTTTCAGGCTCTGATATGCTCTATTTATTCGTTACATTCCATAGGACTGCCTTCTTCAAAATGCCATGCCAAAGTCAGCCTAGTTCAATGCAGCAATTCTCATTTTCAGGTGCCCAGGGACCTCCGCCTTTTCTCCTCATGAATTTCTCAAATCCTAGACTCTCACTAAGAAAGCCCACAATTTTGGATAATTTACCAGGGCCCTGGCTGAGTCTCTTTAGTGTGTCCTCTCCCTTTTAACTGTTAATGGCTTCATCTTGCATTATATGGTCCTTCAGTCTTGTTTCAAACAAACAAGAAACACCAAAACTTTGGCAGGCTTTTCTGCTCAGCCAGGGAATTCCTTCTCCACAAAAGCATCACGTTCATTTTTGTCCTCCTTTCTCATAAATATTATAAATAGTCCTTAAGCAAAACTAGCCAGAACATCACAGGAACTTTTAGGACAGATACATAATAGTTACTTTGTCTGCCACAGTGAGTACTGACCCTGCTGATTTTGTCGCATGTATCACCTGAAAGGCTTGGTGAAAATAAAATAACGCTCATTTGCAATGCTATCTGGAGGAGACCTCTAATTCACTCTCAGTACACAGCTTAGAAGTTTAAGGAGCTGTGTAAATTCACGGTTGTTGTTTTGTTCACGGTCCACAGCAGGCTTTCTTGTTTGTTCTCAAGGAGATGGAAGGATGGTAACTTTACTGGTGTGACAGTGAAGAATCTAAGTCTATGTCCTGCTTTTGACATTTGTTCCATGCCTCGTTTAACTTAAGCTAGAAAAATCAATCTTTCCCCTCTGAATCAAATCTCAGCAAGTCTTTGGATGAGAACAGAATCCCCTAGACCACCCTGCCTCCTTTATGGACTTCTGAGTGTATTTGTTATCTTTTACTGAAGTTATTCTTTCACAGGGGAAATCCGTTGTAAACTTGTTTGCTGTGCCTCAATCAAAACTAGCAGTATTATGAAAATTCAGCGTGATTTGTACTCTTGATGCAGGAAACCCTAACAATCGTTAGTGTTCTTGAGAGTGATTGATTCAGTTTAATTCAATTCAATCAATTCAAGTGTCAAGTATGTTTAGCGTTTGTTAAATGTCAGTCATATTATCGGATATTAAGATACAAAGATGAGTATATTTAAGAATGTGTTGTCATTAGAGTATAACAAACAATTGAGCTACACAGAGTTAAAAGTACAGTTTTGAGGAGAAAGTGGTTTGAGTGAGAGAGAAAATCGGTTTCACTGCATTTGGGTTTTAAAGGATGAATAGGAGTTTTCTAAGTGAATGACAGCGGGAAATATTTTCAAAAGTGAGAACAGCCACTGCTGACACTCGTAAAACAACAAGGATAGTAGATTTTAATTACTAAAAAAAGACATTAGTTAAATTGGCAGAGCAAGGCCAAAAAATGGAGACCTTTATGACATGTTTAGAAGTTGGACTTTATCATTAGTGCAATGGAAAGATGTTGAAGTCTTTAGACAGTTGATGGTCAAATTTGCAATTTAGAAATAATATTGATAGTAGTGTTGAGGATGAATATGAAGGGCAACAGTTCAGGTGGGAGGGTCAGAAATAGAGGGCAGCCTAGGCTAGTGATGACAAGGATCTGAATCAGGGCAAAGGAATATGATTAAAATGAAGGACTTTAACAGATCTCTAGGCAGCAGAACTGATTAAACCTAGTAATATATGGGAAAGAGGGAAAAGTGGGGAGGGGGAATATGAGGGAAAGGCAGGGGTCAGGATTACTTCTGTATTTCTGTCTTTGCTTAGTGGACAGTGGTACCAATAAGAAGTAACACCTGATTCTGAAGTTGTATGGTTTAGCTTAAGAGGGAGCATGACTGCTTTTGATTAGAATAGTATGCAAGTTACCTGAAGATTCAGAAAGTCTTACAGTCATTCCAAATTTAGGTACAGAAGCACATGAACTAATAGCCCCGGATGTTTGGTGTTCCCTGTAGTTGGCTCTCAGTGTCAATGACTCTAGCTTCCTGAACTATTTGTTCCTGGTTATGTCCCAATTCTGGTGCAAGTAACAGGGTATAGGGATCATCATCCCAGAGACCTACTTATTGACCTTGATTATTTAAATAGAAGCCACCAATACAGCTGTGCTTTACACTTAGTTCTCTCATGTCTTGACTTTCCTTCTGAATATTGCAGTGTAGGTTCAGTAGTTTTTCTTCTGGATGGCAATATTGCTGCTTTGGCCTTTGTTCTATCCCTTGTCTTGATATCAGAAGTCTTCTGAAGATGTTTTTTCTTCACTTCTCATTTCAGAGATGGGAGGTGCATCAGGAAGTCCGGAGGTTGACTAGAGCATCACTCTAGGTTGAGTTGGAGGGGAAGAGGTTGAAGATGGAAAGTTGCTTACTTTCAATCAGAGTCAAGCACTTAAAAATTTGTCCAATCCATTGTTTATGATGTGGTGAAAAAACGGGGTGTGTGTGAGCAGATTTGGCTATTCTTTTATCCTGGTTGTAATGTTGGAGTTTTGTAATCAAGAGTTTTCTTTTACTGACTCTGTCCAAGGAAGCTTCTGAACAGATTCTATGACTCAAAGGGAGACTGAAAATAAGCAAGAGATAGCATTCTCCCTGAATATGGGTAAAAGGAGTTCTGTGGCTTTAGAACTGTAAGAAATGATCAAGACATATATTCCACATACCTATTGCAGTATAACAAACCAGTCCAAAACGCAGTGGTAGATACAATAGAAACCATGTTGTTATAGTCAGGACTTTGTGAGCTAAGAATAAAGATAAAGAATACTGGGGATGGTTCATTTCTGCTCCATCATGACTGGGCCTCAGCTGTGGTGGCTTGAATGATTGGAGATAGATTAGACAACTTGACTGGTGTCATATGTCTGGGGCCTTGGTTCTGGCTAAGTTTTCTTTGAGTCACATCTTTTGGTGCTGAAATGTCCAACCAAGATGGCATCTTCATTCACAAATCTGGGACTTGAGTTGGGCTGCACAGGCTGAAAAATCTGGGGCTGGTTTTCTCTCTGTCTCTGTCTTTCTCCATGAAATTTCTCGGTGTAGTTTTGGAGTCTTAGCAACCTGGATATCTCAAAATAGTTGAATTCTTACATAGTGAGTGGCTTTACCCAAAGTAAACATTTCAAGAGACTTGGCTGGAATCTGTAAGGCTTCCTATGACTTAACCTCACAAGTGCAAGAACACCTTTTCTCTTGCATTCTGTTGATTGAATAAGCCACTGGATCAGCCCATATTCAAGAAGAGGGACACCCCATTCTACCTTTCAATAGAGAGGTAACAAAGATTTTATGGTTATATTTAACGTACTATAGCACATGATGAAAAAACTCTTATAATGATGACTTTTCAGTTGAAGTGGAAATTAATCTCTCCCTCTGTTTTCTGAATTGCATTATTCTCTGGGTAAAAATAAAAAAAGGGAGGACATAAAATCTGAAGTTCTTTGCATTCAGCCTGATTTTAAAGATACCCGATTAAGGATCTTTTTATTATGTAATAGTTTTCCCACATCAGAGACCATTGGTAATATTAAGAGCTATTTACTGAGCAACTGTAATTGCTAGACACTCTGCTTGTGTTTTAACTTATTTGATCTCAAGCCCCATGCAAGATAGGTATTACTATTCTCAGAGATAAAGGCATGGAGGCTGATGCAAATTAAGTGATTTTCTCAAAGTTACAGTAATAGATAATATGTTCAGATTCAAACAAGGTCTATAGGATGACTCTCCCTGTTTCGCTCTAGTCTGCTATGTTTAATGAAAACACAATATCAGACATCATTACACAAACGTAGTAAAATCTCAGTTAAATGAGATGCTTGAATCATGTTTGATCATTTTCGTGTGCCATTTCAATTCTGCTTTGGAGTTAGTCTAGAATATCTTCGTTTTAACTTAATAAAGAGTAATTTTAAATCAAGCAGTAAACATAATTAAAGCTTGATAAGATATTTCATATATTTATGTCTTTTTCTTTCCCACCAGAAGGATGGGTTAAAAGCTTGAAAGCACTGATGCAGAAAAATGAATCTAAATATGCATGTCTCATGGAATCTACTGGAATTGGTTCTTTGACACAAATACTTGTTTTGAATCTAAACACGAAATTCTTGTTAATTGAAATCACACCCTTTCCACTTACATAGGCTTGACACTAGGAATTAGTTTCATCTCTTCCTTATACTTACCTCTATTTATGGAAATAAAAATGTATTTATTTAGCAAGGTCTCATCCCTCTTATGATTTCCTTTCTTCCCAGTTCTGCTCGGATTTAGACTTTTGATAGCTTTTCTATTAGTGCCGTTTCAGTGGATAGTTTGCTTCTATGCTTTCTCTAGTTTTGAGCCATTTTACACACTTTCTCTGAGGCATGCTCCAGGTCTGTTATTCACAAGCAAGTTAGTTCATATTTCCGCACATTTTTTTATCTGTAAAGCCTTACGTCCTAGATTATTGTAATAAATAAATAAACTTACATATACATAAATAATATTCTGTTTGTTACCTATATAGATATATTTAGAGATGAATTTTACGGTTCCAAGGATGAAACGGATATCAGGTTTGTTTCTCAAAACAAATGAACACAGAGAACACAAAATGAATAAGCAACACAAAAGCTCACAATATATGAGCAAAACCAAATTAAGCAGGCCTGCCGTATACAGATTCACAGGTTGTGCACTCTAAAATTCCCAGGGGGCACCATTCATGTAAAGAAGAAAGTGAACGACACTCCTATAAATATGCAGTGCACCACCTGTACAACTGAACATGCAGACCCTGAAAATGAGCTTTAATGCTATCTTCTGCCTTCCTTCGACCCAGTAGGGAGAAGAGAAGAGGATAATGAACTCAGGGGAGAGTACATAGTTACTTTATTACTTGTTCTTCTCCAGGCCTAGAATTTTATATGCTCCTATTGAAGGGAGGTTGGTGATTTTGTTCAGTAGCCTGCAGTCACAGGGAGGTGCACTGCCTCTTTCACCAAGTATTTACACCAGTAGGTGTAACCACAATGGCAGCGTGTGGTGTGGGTAAAAATGGTCACCTCACATCTCTGTCATGTCGACTCTCCCTTTTATGGTGCTAATTGGGTGTTGTAGTCGCTCTTATGGAGAGTCACTGAATGGTCAGTCTGGGTTGCCTATTCAAAGAAACTCACCACATTTTCAAATTACATTACAAAAAGGCCCCTACATTTCAGGCATACCATTTTGCTTAAATTCAAACTATAGTACTATAATCAAGTTACCTCTCTTGCTTAAGTCTTAATATCCACAAACCTCAACAAATTCAATGGACAGTAGGTTGACCAAAGGGTGAAAGTTTTTTAAAAAGTAGCATTTGTATTGGGAGCAGAGTTTGGGTTTCCTTATGGTCGAGTTTCCTGGGGCCTCTTTAATATTCAGGCTAAATGCAAGCTCTTATCCACACTATTAGGATGCATCCTCTATCTTCAAACACATTTGACAACTTATTGCATATAGAATAAAGTAAAATGTGTAGTAAGTCCTTACAGAAATCACTCTAGATTTGCCAACATTACTACATTTTCATCTTTCAAACTTCAGTTTAAATGTCACTTCCATGGAAAGGTCTTCCTGACCAGTTTATCTAAAATAAAATTGTGCATGTCATGCTCTGTCACAGATGCTTATCTCTTCCTCCAATAAACTGTATACTATAAGAATAGTGATCTTTATAGCTCAACCTGTGTTTTCCATCTATTCAGTTCCTTAAAGTAGATACTAAATGAATATGCGTTGGAGAGTGAAATAAGTAAAGTAAGGAAGAAAGGCCAGAGGGAGGAAGGGAGGAAGGAAGGACAAAGATTCTCTCTCTGTCTTTTTTCATTCTGGCTGCTGTAACAAAATGCCACAGACTGGGTAGCTTATAAACAACAGAACTTTATTTTGTAATGTTATGGAGGCCTGAAGTCCAAGATCAAGATAGCAGCATGGTCTCATTCTGGTGAAAGCCCTCTTCCTGATTCATAGCCAGAACCTTCTTGCTGTGTCCTCACATGGTGGAAGGGGGCTAGTGAGCTCTCTGGAGCCTCTTTTAAAAGACATTGATCCCATTCATGAAGGAATTTGTGGAATCTAAAAAATACAACCAACAAGTGAATATAACGAGAAAGAAACAGACTTACAGATGTGGTGAACAAACTGGTGGTTACCTGTGGGGAGAGGGAAGGGGAGAGGGTAGGGGATTAAGAGGTACAAACTATTATGTATAAAATAAGCTACAAGGATATACTGTACAGCACAGGGACTATAGCTAATATTTTATGATAACTATAAATGGAGTATAACCTTTAAAAGTCGCAAATGACTATATTGTACAGCTGTAGCTTATATTGTATACCAACTATATTTCAATGAAAATAATAATAATAGTCACAAAAAATCTGAAATAAAAGGCATTAATCCCATTCATGAGGGTGGCACCCTCATGACCTAATCACCTTCCAAGGGCTCCACCTCTTAATACCACCAATTTGGGGGGTTAGGATTTCAACATATACATTTTGAGGGAACGTAAATATTCAGACCATAGCACTCTTCTTTGACCAAACTTGAGTCAGACTTCTCTGAGTCCTCTTTCTAACTAGTCCCTGACCTTAGGCTCGGTCCTTGGCCCATTTAGACTAGTATTAACATGAATTCTGGTGGGTCAGTTTAGCAAAAATCCTCTACCCTTGATATATGATCAAACTCTTTATCCCTCACCCTTCATGTCTTATCACCCTAGCCTGACTACAGAAAAAAGTTCTGTCAAATTGGTTTAGCCAGAATTCTCCTTACCCCTGATGTTTCCTCTTAGTAATTTTCTATCCACTGACCCCCACCCTGCTCCTTGCCTTTATATCTCTACTTGTTCTTATTATATTAGGAGTTGAGCCCCGTCTCCCACTCCTACTACACAGCCCCTCTGTAGTAGTCTCCCTGACTTATCCTTGCTACCTTTAACAAGTATCATGTATACTTGTTTTCTTCAGTACCTTCCAGGCTTTCCTTACCTACATCTCTCTGCATGTGCTGTCACTTGTTCCATGCCTTTGTTCACATTGTAATCTGTGCCTGCGATGCCCTACCCTTTATGCCCTAGTTCATATCAAACCTCTCTGCAATATCTGTACCCTTCTAGTCCTGTATTAAATACACTGCCCTTCAAGATGGCCTGTAAAACTCCTGTTTGCATAAATATTTGCCATTTTTCACCTTCCTGTTTCCTCTTAGACTCTTAAATAGAACAATGTGTGCACTTGCCTTCTACTAGATTGTAAACTGTAGTGATGCAAGAAGTAGGCATTATTATGTGCCCCTCTAATGCCTAACACCAAATGTTATGCACAGTTAGAAACTCAATAAATACCTGATTAGTTGAACTATGGTCCTACTATATAGTGAAAATTTCAAAGGCTATTGAATTGGATTCTGATCTCCCCCGCTCATGGGCTGTGTGACTTTGGGTAAGTTATTTAATCTCTCAGTTTTAGTTTCATTATTTGTAAAAGGCAATGATAACTAAATGGGTTGTGGTAAACTTTAGTGACATTCTATGTAAAATAAAGTAAATGTGATACTATATGTAAAGGTGTCTCCTGCTTAAGGTCAGGAATCCATTTGTAAAAATCAAGCCGTTTTTGTTAAAATGTAACCAGGAAAAAATTTCCTATTATTTTAATGGAAACCTTTAATATGTTTTATATGTTAGCCCAACAACCCCAACAAATTTCCTGAAACGCAATGAAACAAAAGAAACAAAAAATTGTTATAATATAGATATTTAAAATCATCATATCCTAATCACTTAATAATTAATATGGTTTTAACAAACATTGCTTTGCAGTAACATGGCCTCTCTTAACCCCAGTAACATCAGAGTTGCACATCCTCTTCTGTGACACTTTGCAGGCTTTTCAAAATGTCTACACAGGAGTCTGAAGTTTTACCCAATGTATTTGGAATGTAACTCAAGATTTTCTCCAACCACTGTGTTCTTATAAAAGTTACCTTGAGTTTGCAGATGCAAATATGTTTTATTGCTGTATAATCACTGGCTGAAGAATATTTGATTGAGAAGTAATTAAATTCTCTGTAGTGTAAGTATTAAAGCAAAGAGCTCTTCTAACAGGGAAGTAATAGGAGATATTTTGTGTGTTATATCTTCATATAGGATTGCTAAACAGTGTTGTTCTTAATAAATGTTATTTTCTAACTTCCTTCCATTATGAATCAAATTAATTCTAAACCCAAGATTTAAGTTAGACTTCATTTCTCAAATTCAGTGAAAACATTCATTTTTGGGGTTTGAAGAATTTAATTCAGTTATGCAAAAATATATCTAGGGGTTTATTTTATTTTTTAGTTTTAATTTAATTTAATTTTTTTCTTGAAGTATAGTTGATTTACAATATTGTATACGTTTCTGGTGTACAGCAAAGTGATTCAGTTATGTATGTATATATATATATACAAATATATATACATATATATTCTTTTTCAGATTCTTTACCCTTATAGGTTATTACAAAATATTGAATATAGTTCCCTATGCTATACAGGAAGTCCTTGTTGGTTATTGATTTTATATGTAGTCGTGTTTATATGTTAATCCCAAACTCCTAATTTATCCCTCACCCCCTTCCCCTTTGTTAACCATAAGTTTGTTTTCTATGTCTGTGGGTCTTTTTCTGTTTCATATATAAGTTCATTTGTATAATTTTTTTTAGATTCCACATATAAGTGATATCATATTATATTTGTCTTTCTGTGTCTGGCTTACTTCACTTAGTATGATAGGTCCATACATGTTGCTGCAAATGGCATTATTTCATTCTTCTTTATGGCTGAGTAATATTCCATTGTGTGTATGTGTGTGTGTGTGTATGTGTATATATATATATATATATATATATATATATATATATATATATATATATGAAACACATCTTCTTTATCCATTCATCTGTTGGTGGGCATTTAGGTTGCTTCCATGTCTTGGCTATTGTAAATAGTGCTACAGTGAACTTTGGGGTGCATGTATCTTTTCAAATTATGATTTTCTCCTAGGGCTTTATTGATAATGACATACACTCTAGCCCACCTACCTCACTTATATTTCCATATATCCTGAGTGAGTCAGTCTCTTTTTTTTTTTTTGGCTTTTTAAGAAATCTGGATGCTTTCTAGATAATAGCTATCTCCATATGCACATCTGAACCAGTTGCATGGTTTCTTTTATGTTTATTATTAGGGAAGCTTAGAATAATTTCATAACAACATAGAAAGTGATTGTATACAAACTTTATTTTAACTGTGGACTACCCCCACTGCTACCCCAAATACTCATAGACTGAAAGGTCATCAGAGATGAGCTTGTCTTTGGGAATTGGAGCATGGAAATCAGAGAAAGGAAGGAAATCATGGAACTACTTCAGTTGGAGATGAAGGAGTGGGTAAATGCCCTTTTCTTGGAAAAAAGATGAATTTCCTACTAGAGGAGAAATCTCTTAAAATATTCAGCTGCTCCAGTGATTAACTCTGTTGCAAATTTAGTTGCATTCGGCAGGTACTGCAGGGAACAACTAGTGTGTATGCCTTGGCATAGTAAAAAAAATTATGTAGACAGAAAGTATATGTCATTTATCTAGTTATTGAATAGCCTGAAATATAGAGCAGTCGAATACTATTTGTAATTTGCGTGAGTGTGTGTGTGTGTGAGAGTGAGCAAAGCTGTGTTTGACACTAACATCCATTTTTCCTGACTTAAGAACAATATTTTAAGAGATAATTGTGGTTTAAAGAACTGATTGATGCCAGACAGGAAGTTCCCCTCATATTGATTATGTGTAAAAATGCCTAGGAGGGCTTGGGACTGATAGAAACCATCAGTAAACTTCAAAACTCAAACGAGAATTTAGTTGACAGCAGGGTGTTCAGTACAGAAAATAGTTTCAGCACTGACACTGTCTTCTAAGGATCAGTATCTATCCATCTGTATAACAGATATCTGTGCGAAAGACAGTGTGGTATGGTGGAATGAAAACTGAACTTGTAATTGGAATATGGGGATTAGGTTCCAGCTGAGTTCTTTCTCCTGGTGCTATCTCGGAGAGTTACACCTCTAAGAATAACATTCTTTGTTTTTAAACTATGTCTAAGGATCTTTTGGGCTCTCTATTTCTATGAAACTCTGATCCTATTTTATCATTGTAGGGGTACTGTGTGTTGGAAGATAGCTAGATAGATCAATGGATGCATGTATGGGTGGGTGGAAAGATAAGTGAGTACATACACACACATATATATATACATACATATGTATGCACAATATATACATATAAAAATATATACTTATATATATAGGACTATATATGTGTGTGTGTAACACCTACAGGTTATTTCCATGCATATGTGTCTACAGAGAGTGACATCACAAATTCTGGCCATGTTTTTCCTTTTCATTGGCAAATATGACAATAAATCATCCATCATCTATTATTAAAGAGGTAAGACCTCTTAACAGCAATTGGGTCTTGAAAGAGATTTTAACATTGTGAAAGATACATTAAAATAATCCACAAATATTCATAAGCATGTATTGTGAAAATGCTTCTTAATGGATACAAATGTAAAAGGTGAATAATAAAAGTATCATGAATTCTTTATTCTTCATCGATAAAGAATTCTAATATTGAAAATTTACTGGGCAGTACTAAATAAGTGAGTATCAGGAGTCTGATCTTGCCAAAATAATAACTTTAACTTTTGATGTATAGTATAAATACTATTAGCAGAAACATATTTTTCTAGCAATGACCTTAATAAAAATAAAGCTCCTGTAAATAACACACAGTGAAATCTACATGTTACTCCGTTAATCAACATGTTTAGGTTCATGGGACACTAAAGACCACAGTCATCAATATTACAGAGCATTTTATTAAGAATATATTATTACACCATGAGTGGGTAGACATTTAGATCTGTAGTCTACACAGACTGAGTGCATTTCTGCGGCATAGTTGTCTTTAGTTGAGTGGAATAGGCCCATCGGTGAGAGGTCACAAGTAATCAGCTATCTATATATACTTGGAAGTTTAGAAATAGTTGAGAGTTTATTTATTTATTTTACTTTAAATGTGTACAGTTTATTATATATCAATTACACTTCACTAAAGCTAAATAATTGAGTTTTCTTGGGATTAGAGACAATGTTTTGAGATGGAGAGAGAATAATCTTAGAGAGTAAATGAAGAGTTGAGATAAATGATCCTTTTCTCTGGAAGGAAAAGGATTTATAATAGGAACCCCTAAGAAGACATATTGAACTGGCCTTATTTAACATTTTTTTCAAGGGATCAAGATAAGAAGTACCATGGGAGAATTTCCAAATTTGTGCACAGAACAAAGTTCTTCCAGGTAATAAAAAAATCATCAAAGTAGGATGAACAGGAGTTGAAATGAGCAGAGGAGCTCTAATGAGAGCAGGGAGAAACAATTCAGGTCAAATCATTGAAACGCTTCTATGAGATGGAAGCCTCTGAGAACTGATTATCACTGCGGAAGAAAGCCTAAGGACTCCGTTGCCTGAAGGTTCAGTCTAAGATTACGACCAGGAAACCAACACTGACCAAATTTGTTGGACATTATCACAAAGGATATTGGAAACAAAGTGAAAGGTATTGTCTTACCCTTGGACAAAATAGAAATTTGTTTGAACCTAGAAGTTCTTAGGAAGTTTTGATAAGTACACCTTAAAATACAGAGGGAAGCAAAAATCATCGAGGGAGAGGAGGAACTTCCGTTTGAGAATAGGCGGTTGGAAGAACTCCTCAGTCTGGAAGACACGATGTGGGAGGGAATCTGAGTAGCTCATGTAACGTGTGTATAGATTATTCACTAAATCTTGAGTTAGCTCTTAAGATTGAGAAGAAGCAGCATTAGGGAAAAATAAAGCAAACTCTCCTCCACATCCTAAGACACGGTACCAACTGAGACTATAAATCTGCAGGTCCAGATTCATTCACAGATGGTAGGCTGATGGGAAGCTGTTAGCCAGAGTTTGGGGAGTAGGGAGCAAATCCCCAACTTCAGATGCTGTAGAGGGTAACGATCTGCCTCTCTCATGCAGGGGGAGATGGAATTCTCAGCTCAATGCCTCAGGACTCCGGTCCACTATCATGGCTGTTCTAATCTGTTTCTGAAGTGGTCTTTTCTACAGCATTTAAAAAAGTGACTGCATTATCCTGAACATTTTTATCAAGTAACAAATCAGCTGATATAAATGCATAAAGTTGGCTGAAAGCAGGCCAGGATTTCAAAGCCCCTTCAGCATGTCTAGGTTGGGCACACGTCATGGAGCCTAAGAGTTTATTTAGATGGGGAGTCTTAAAAAGCTGCAACTAAAAGTGACCATAAAATCATCAAACTTTAAAGTTTGAAAAAGGCTCATTCTTTTTCAAATGTAAAAAAGCATTAACTGAGTCATTAAATGAGCTTTTAAAAAAGCCTCCTGGCAAGAGAGTGACAGATATAGAACTTTAAACCCATGCCTCTGGGGCCAATGCTCTTTCTATCATAAAATGTTTCTCCCTAACATTTGATGAATCAGAACATACACACACAAACACACACACACATAACGTTAAGACCCAGGGTTCACTCTTCAACTTGCTTTCAACCATATGGAAACTTTATGGATTGAGTCTTTCAGATATTATTTCAGAGCAGATAAGCCAAACGCTATTTCTCTCACCTGGCTCGAAGTACTGTTTAGTCTTCTCCAACTGGGTATAATTATTCACTAGGGATCTCACCTATTGTTCAACACTCAAACTTGTAATGGCCATGCTGTGGACTCCATTGTCTTGAGAGGAAAGCTTACACACCAAAACATTTGGGTGGGTGAAAGGAACACAGGAGAGGGGACTAGAGGAAAGTTATCAGTGAATATGTAGTGAGTTGTTGCTTTTCTACCTTGATTATGCCTGAATGGCTATTTTTATTAACATGAGCTTGCGCTACATGCTTGATGCATGACACACGCAGACTCCCTTAACTTAGAACATAATTGTGGCACATGTATCTCCAGCTACAAATATAGATACCAAAGAGCCTAAAGAGCTCTGAGAGTCATATACTTTCATTTATTTTTTGAGTTTTTCTTTTTGTGTGAGAATTGAAGAGAAATAAAAGCTAAAAAAATATCCCTTATTCACCTGGCAATTTCTTTTCATCTTCCTTTTCTCAGGTAACATCTCCTCTAGGAATCCTCCCATACCCAGGAAAAGATAGTTTCTCCTGCTCTTTACAATCAAAACCCCCTGGGCAACCCTTTCTCATATCTTTTATAGCAGAGTGTTGAATTGTGGATTTACTTGTCTGAATCTTTTTTAACCTGTGAGAAAATTGAGTGCAGGGGCTGAATCTTCCAACAGTGTATCTTCCAGTGCCAAGCACAAAAGTGTCAACTAACATGTAGCTTTAAAAAAAAGTATCTTGTATATATTGTAAGTGTTTAGTACATTTGTACATCAAATACATGAAATAATCAAGGCTAAGAAATATGATAGGAAAAAAATAATGTTAAGGAGGATTTATAAATGAGTAGAAAGGGGATTTTAGGGAAGAAATCATGATTTAAGATTATTAGTTTTTTTAACCTGGTATATGTTGAGGATTGCTATAGAAGAAAAGGCAGTTCAGTACATTGAAAATGTGTGAAGTCTATATTCGTTCGTTCATCAGCTAAAATAAGGTGGTATGCCCATAGCTGCTCATCTTTCAAATTTTTTCATAAATGTCAACTTGTTGAAAATATTTTTGAAACTAATTTTTCTTTACCTTTTAAATTCTCTTGGAATTAAACGTGGTGATTTGCCACTAAGACCTTCAAGATGTATTAATTTATTTAGGCCACCGTAATAAATTTCAGCGAGAGTCTTTGTACAGAGATGCATTTTAAAAAACACAGTTAATCACCCAAAAGTAATCTATAAAGGAATTCAAATTTTAACCATTACTCATAAAAAAAAGGTGAAAGGAATTAAATTCATAAAAAGTTGAACATTCTTAAATCTTCATCCCCGTACTCAATTTTCTTGTACTTCAGTGCTGCAGAATCTCTAATACAGAAATCCTCAATTATATCCAGCACTTTTTGGCTTTTCCCTTTTCTTTACAAAACCTCCATTCTTTTCTTTTTCTTTTTTCTTTTTTTTTAAGCATCTTTATTGGAGTATAATTGCTTTACAATGGTGTGTTAGTTTCTGCTGTATAACAAAGTGAATCAGCTATATGTATACATATATCCCCATATCCCCTCCCTCTTGCATCTCCCTCCCACCCTCCCTATTCCACCCCTCTAGGTGGTCACAAAGCACCCAGCTGATCTCCCTGTGCTATGCGGCTGCTTCCCACTAGCTCTCTAGTTTTTTATATTTGGTAGTGTATATATGTCCATGCTACTCTCTCACATCGTCCCAGCCTAACCTTCCCCCTTCCTTGTGTCCTCAAGTCCATTCTCTATGTCTTTGTGTTTATTCCTGTCCTGCTCCTAGGTTCATCAGAACCTTTTGCGTTTTTTTAGATTCCATGTATATGTGTTAGCATACAGTATTTGTTTTTCTCTTTCTGACTTACTTCACTCTGTATGACAGACTCTAGGTCCATCCACCTCACTACAAATAACTCAATTTCGTTTCCTTTTATGGCTGAGTAATATTTCATTGTATATATTGCCACACCTTCTTTATCCATTCATCTGTTGATGGACATTTAGGTTGCTTCCATGTCCTGGCTATTGTAAATACAGCTGCAATGAACATTGTGGTCCATGACTCTTTTTGAATTATGGCTTTCTGAGTGTATATGCCCAGTAGTGAGATTGCTGGGTCCTATGGTAGTTCTCTTTTTTAAGGAACCTCCATACTGTTCTCCATAGTGGCTATACCAATTTACAGTCCCACCAACAGTGTAGGAGGGTTCCCCTTTCTCCACACCCTCTCCAGCATTTATTGTCTGTAGATTTTTTGATGATGGCCATTCTGACCGGTGTGAGGTGATACCTCACTGTGGTTTTGATTTGCATTTCTCTAATGCTTAGTGATGCTGAGCATCCTTTCATGTGTTTGTTGGCAATCTGTAGGTCTTCTTTGGAGAAATGTCTATTTAGGTCTTCTGCCCATTTTTGGATTGGGTTGTTTGTTTTTTTGATATTGAGCTGCGTGAGCTACTTGCAAATTTTGGAGATGAATCCTTTGTCAGTTGCTTCATTTGCAAATATTTTCTCCCATTCTGAGGGTTGTCTTTTCATCTTGTTTATGGTCTCCATTGCTGTGCAAAAGCCCCATACCACTACTGTGAGTGTCACTGAAGCAAACTTGGGTCCACTTATCCACATGCAGTAAACCCAATCTACTGACAATGGGTTGTGGTGAAAGAAAGTGCCGTTTTTATTGTAAGGTGCCATACAAAGAGTCCGGGACAGCTAGTACTCAAAAAGCCTCATTTTCCTGATGGGCTTCAGCAAAGTGTTTTAAAAGGCAAGGTGAGGGAGGGGAGTCCCAGTGTATGTGATCAGCTTGTGCACAGTTCTCTGTTTGGTTGATGGTGAGGTTACAGGACAGTGTCCCAGGGGTTAAGGTCATCAATTCTTTGGCTCCAGTAGGCCTGGGGGCTATGTGCTTATGGTCATTAAGTAGTTAACCTTCCATTTGGTGGGGGTTTTAGCATCTGTAAAGCAGGAAATGTGCATCAAATACTGTGATCTATGTACTTCAGAGAGGAGCTAAAGTAGAGGATATGGGGGAGGGGTCTGTCCTAGGAAGGCCCCATAGGGTCCTCCTCTGTTACATGAGCCCTGATGTTCTTTCCAAAATCCTCTTAAAGTTGAGGACAGACAGATTTGGTTTCCATTTTTTGCTACCAAAAGCATCCTAACTTATACACTTGGCATAAAAATACTCTACTAATTTGGTACCTGCTCAGAGGTCTTGCTCAGGGCTGTACACAACTCCAGCATGTGTCATTCTCATTGACATTGTTATGAATGGTACCCCCTGGAGTTGTGCAGTCCCCAACCTTCATAGTTGTAAAAGGCTGTGCTGCTTTGTATCTGCTCATCTTTCCAGCTCCCCTTCAGTTGTCTTACATATGTGAGCTACAGTTGAGTCAGTTCCAACTACTTTTGCTCTCCAGAGGAACCATGGTATTACTTGGGCTTTTTGTGATCACTTTGTTCCCAATGCCAAATACAGATTCTCCACAGTTTGTTCATCTGACAAAGTCGTGTTTATTCTTTGATGGTCTTCTCAGATATCACCTTTACTATAGAACTTTTCTTGTCACATTATTTTCCTGCCATAGACCTTAGGCACTCATAGTAAATGACTTTATCAAATGTAAACATAGCACTCTGTGTACATTTCTATCAATGCGTCTCATGATGGTTTTATGTTAGTCTTCTGTACTGACCTATGTGCTTTTTGAGCAAACAGATTTTTCTAATTGTGGCCTAGTAGAGGAAACCCTAGCACACAGCAGATGCTTAAAGGACTCTCTCTTTGTGGACGGTTTAATGTATTCATTAACACTCATAATTCACTGAATGAACCAAATCAGTTAATATTTACAGTTTTCCACAGCAAGATCTTTTTCGACCCACCACCTAGAGTAATGAAAATAAAAACAAAAATAAATAAATGGGACCTAATGAAACTTAAAAGCTTTTGCACAGCAAAGGAAACCATAAACAAAATGAAATGACACCCTCAGCATGGGAGAAAATAGTTGCAAACAAAGCAACTGACAAGGGATTCATCTCCAAAAGATACAAATAGCTCATTCAGCTCAATATCAAAAAGACAAACAACCCAATACAAAAATGGGTGGGAGACCTAAATAGACATTTCTCCAAAGAAGACATACAGGTGGCCAACAAACACATGAAAAGATACTCAACATCATTAAGCATTAGAGAAATGCAAATCAAAATGACAGTGAGGTATCACCTCATACCAGTCAGAATGGCCATCATCAAAAAATCTACAGACAATAAATGCTGGAGAGGGTGTGGAGAAAAGGGTACCCTCCAACACTCTTGGTGGAACTGTAAATTGGTACAGCCACTATGAAGGACAGTATGGAGGTTTCTTAAAAAACTAAAGATAGAGCTACCATATGACCTAGCAATCCCACTCCTGGACATATATCCAGAGAAAACCATAATTCGAAAGGATGAATGCACCCCAGTGTTCACTGCAGCACTATTTATAATAGCCAGCACGTGGAAGGAACCTAAATGTCCATCAACAGAAGAATGGATAAAGAAGATGTGGTGCAAAAATACATTGGAATAGTACTCAGCCATAAAAAGGAATGAAATAGTGCCATTTGCAGAGATATGGTTGGAGCTAGAGATTGTCATACAGAGTGAAGTAAGTCAGACAGAGAAAAACAAATATTGTATAGTACCATTTATGTGCGGAATCTAGAAAAATGGTAGAGAAGAACTTATTTGCAAAGCAGAAATAGAGTCACAGATGTAGAGAACAACCTTACGGTTACCAAGGGGGGAAAGGGTGGGTGGGATGAATTGGGAGATTGGGACTGACATATATAACTACTATGTGTAAAATAGGTAACTAATGAGAACCTACTGTATATCACAGGGAACTCTACTCAGTGCTCTGTGGTGACCTAAATGGGAAGGAAATCTAAAAAAGAGCAGATATATGTATATGTATGACTGATTCACTTTGCTGTACAGCAAGAAACTAACACAACATTGTAAAAGAACTATACTCCAATAAAAATTAATTTAAAATTTTAGAGTTTTCAATCCCCCATTATCACATATATCCAGATGCAGCAATATTTACTTCTTCTATCAGTTGCCAATGTCAACTAAAAAAAAACCCGAACAATACCAGCACAGTAAGGAGAAACTTTACTGAAAAGGTTAAGTGCGAGGAGGGGTGTATTGCAACTGGGGGAGGAGAACTATTGCATTAGGGAGAATGCTGTGACCCTAAGATCTGCAAGCCTCTCAGTGGTTAATCAAATGGGCTTTTTCTTCTCTTGAGAGGAAGTAACAAGGGTATTAAGTGTAGGCTGTGGGAAAATGGGATAAAAGAGTAGCTTGAGTGGATGGTAGATCAGAGAATATTTTACCCTGAGGTCAGCCTGTTCTTAGGAGAGATTATATGTTGACTCAGTCTGACAGTGAGTCAGAGTTCTGGAGCCTGGAGGAAGGAGTGAAACTTTACAGTTTGATTAATTAGCAGTTTGTTCCAATTGATTAGTAGGAATAAACACTTCAGATGATAATTTATGAGACAAAAAAAATGGCAATTTGGAATATCTTTGTCTGGCATTGCCATCGGTAAACACGAGGAGGCATCTGTGGTGGTTCTTAGGATTAAGCTGTTTTCCACAACACAAAGGGCAGAGAGATATCTTAACTTTTGCTGTTTTCCAGGATTCGAGGGCTCAGGTAAAATTCAACATTGTCACTAATAATAGTTTTCAGTATTGAAGGACACAATTAGACTATATAAAACTTTATTTTCTTTTCCAGTGGTCATCACACAGCCAAGCAAATGTATCCACTTGTTAAATTTAATTACCTTTTATCTTAGAGAGTTCCCCCAAATTAAATAGGTCGGAAATTTTTATAAAGAATCAAATATTGCTTTCGTGTCTGAAAAGTGTGGACTGAGTATCAGAGACTTATCAGATTCCTTTCAAGCTAAAGTCACCATCATTCACTTGATAAGACTGTAGAGGGCACAATTGGACTGAAACAAAGCTTGAGTGAAAGAGTGTGAGAACTTTATTACACCTAGCTAATACCCAAATGTGTGCTGTTAGTGATTCATATCTGCCTTTCAGAGCAAAGGGTTTTTAAAAAATCTTTTTAAAAGAGGGTTTTCTTATTTGTCACTTTACTTTCTTTTTACTTAATCCTAAGAACATTTCATGTGGGAAAATGTGTTTGAAGAGATGGAATTATAAATGAGTCCAGCATTATTGTTATAGTCCCTGTATTAAAGTGTTACTGTAAGCTAAGGCAAGGAAGTCAAAGATAGTAGATTAAGAGAAAACTGCTGGGGCAATGAGCAAGCATTATTAAAAACAAGTGACAGGTTTGTATTACTCTATTGGAAGCAGCATATAGTAGTGGAAAGACTAAGGAATTAGTTGGGCTATCCGTAAGCTATTTGAAGCACAGCTTTTCCAAAGCTAAGTAAAGTTTTCTCTAATCCTCAGCTAATTTGTGGTTTCAAAATCCTGTAGTGTTCTTGATGCAGTTACCACCAAAATGAAGCATGACCTTCTTCCTAATGGTCTACTCCTCCCCTTCCTTGTATTATATGTGCAAAACAAATGACATATACAAACTCTTTATGTTCTCTTTTCACCCTGCTTTCATTCCACATTGCACCAAGATTTTATTTTCCACATCAGTAATGGCTTTATAATTTCCAAATTCAAATGTTCTTCTTCTGTCTCATTTACCTTAAAATCTCAATTGCTTTTGAGTTTTTTGCTCCTCACAGATGACTCTTATCTTTTGCTGTAATTGTGTTGACTATGTACTACCTGTTACACTTTTCACATATTTAGCAAATCAGTTTGTTACTTTGAGTGCTTCTTTTTGATTTTTTCCCATTCCATTATTTTGGGAATTCACCATACTTCTGTATTTTGTGTGCTGGTTCTCCTCTATCAGACTATTTGTTCAATTTTATGTTTCCAGCTAAAACTTGTCATTGGATTGGCTATTATCTCAGTGGGCAATGGCTATGGTATCCATGTAATGTACTCTCACTAAAGCCCCAAATTTGTATTGCTAATTGCCTTCTAAATATTCATAAATGGATGTCTTGCTATTCCTTGAAAGATAGCTATTCAAAATCATTTTTCTCTCCAAACCTAGTGCCGCTTTCTGATTTTCTCATTCTTCTATCTCTGCCATAGCCTTTAGATAGAAAAAAAATTGAATGTTTTTTCAACTAACACTCTGTAGGCTCCTTGCTATCCTCCTAGGCCAGGTCTTTGGGCCAAGGTAACTAGTCTCTGGATCCATTAGAAAGTCCAAGGGGGCAGAATTTTCTTTATGCTTTGTTCATTAATGTAACCTAATCACAAAGGATGATAACTAGCTCAATTAATATTCATTAATAAATGAATGAGCCCAAATACCCAAAGTTGTTAAGTTCTCCTATTATTTATTTTACTTTAATTACCAGATGAATATTTTTAATACCACTTTTGTATTGCTACTTTTCTGATCAGAAACTTCATTTAGTCTATTTTGTCTCTTTTTTTTCTGACTTTTAAGATTGTCCATTTTTCTACTCTAAGGAGGTCCTAAGAAAGTGAATTAATGTTGTGGGTAAGAGTGAACGTACTGGAGTTAAACAGCCTGAGTTTGATTATTGTTCTTTCATTTACTAACTGGGACAGATATTTAATTTTTCTGTGCCTTGATTTCTACATCTGTAAAATTGAGATAATGATCATTGGATTGATGTTAGGATGAAATAACAGTGTCTCATAAGCACTCAAACAGTGCCTGGTATTTAATGAATGCTCAATGTGCATTATTATTGTTATTATTATTATTAACCTCTACATTTGAAAAGCGTCTGTACAGTCAGTGACATCCAAATGTTTAATACAACATATCCCATCTTTCAAACAAAATTTTACATGTAATCCCAATAACTTTTTGAAATACACAATAAGTGTGGCTTTGATTATTTGTATCCTCCACTCTTTCATAAACTCATAAGTGTCCTTGACAAAATCCCCAAACTCCAAGAACTGCAATTTAAAAACCACTGGTCTCAGTAACTTTTTTTTTAATATTTATTTATTTGGCTGCAGTGGGTCTTAGTTGTGGCATGCAGACTTCTTAGTTATGGCATGCGGAATCTTAGTTGCAGCATGTGGACTCTTAGTTGCAGCATGCATGCGGGATCTAGTTCCCTGACCAGGTATTGAACCCGGGCCCCCTGCATTGGGAGCACAGTGTCTTACCCACTGGACCACCAGGGAAGTTCCTGGTCTCAGTAACTTTTGATATAAGTATTTATTGATTGACTACGTCATTTTGAAAACCATTAGATTGTAGAAAGAGCAGGCATTTTAATAATGCATCTATTATATTCCTGTCTCAAATGAGGGTATTGTAAGACAAGGAAGTTACATTTGAAAATATTATCTAGCACAGACAATTTATATCTATTTTAGTAAATTAATTTAGATCAAAAGAATGAACTTTTTTATAATAAATGAGGGGTAAGTTTGAATTAGAAATCATATTTAAGGAATCAAAGTATTGTGTTTTTATGGTTGTCATATATAGAATAGATTATTTGCCCTTTGAGCATTTGGAGATGACTTAAAACATTATTTGTTTCTGAAGTAAGCCTATAAGATGTAAAAACCATTTTCTAAATGATAATATTGATATTAACAATACTTATCCTTTTACTTTCAACTCTGTGAGCTTAGTAAAACTTCAGACTTTATTGATATACTCATATCTAAAAGATATTTATCTCTACTGCTTAACTGGAAATTTTTGAGAAAAAATTAATTGATGTTATTAAAAGAAAGGTGTCATCTAAAATTACACTGTCTTATTCTTAGAAAGAATTTCCGGAGTAATCCAATGAACATGTGACTAAGAGTCATGTACCCTTAAAGGGGTTGAGAACACGTTGTTCATGAGATATTTTAGTCCCTTCATTTTACAAATGAGAAAACTATGAGCCTTCTTAGCTAAGCAATTTACCAAAGATAGATGATTGCATATTAAATATTAAGAAGTATTAAAATCTTTGTTCTCAATCCAATACTCTTTCCACCATTTGGAAAATTAATCATACAGTCTCAAACATCAAAATATTTTTTCCTGTATCCAAAAGAGAACAGAATGTCATGTTTTAGAATCCAGATGTCATATCAACTTAAAAAGCAACATAAAAAACAATTTTAAAATAAAACTTTGGATTAAGCAGATGATGACTGCTTGATTGGTAGTGGCTTATAGTGGAATATAAAGTAAATCAATAAGCAGAAATACTGCAGTCATCTGTTTTTCTGAATGTCAATAAACAGAGCTGTTCTAAGAAGGATTGAGAAATAGCAAAAGGCTGGTCTTTCTCCAATCTGTGGTTGTCTTTATTGAACTCCTTTTCTTTTTTCTTTGCCCTTTTAGGTGCCTCTTATCTCTGTTCTCTCCTCCTCCTACCAAAACTTCTTCTAGGAAACTTATATCAAACTTGTACTGAAATGTAAATGGCTTACAAGCTTTAAGGTGCTGCCTCTCCCAGGGAAGTGTGAGGAGTGAGATTTAAGAGGTTCAAAGAAAGGTAAAGTTATAGAATATATATCTAAATATGAAATTTTAAGCATCAATGAGGAAGAGAGTAGCAGTTTTAAATTGTAGGAGGACACACTTCCCAGTGATTTTAAAACCATTGTTAATCTCCACAAAGAAACAAAAACCAAACAAACAAATATGCAACAAATATAACAGCCAAACACAAAAACAAAAATTAAAAAACCCAAATTAATGGGACTTGACTATATTGAAACTGAGATTAATATGTGAAGTATTGATTTCTCTAATAAGTTGAGTCCCTCAGTCCATGAACATGGTATATCCCTTTATTTAGGTATCCTTTAATTTTTCTCAGTAGTGTTTCATAATTTTGCATATAGAAATCTCCATATCTCTCATTAGATTTATTTTTATGTGTTTCACTTTTTAGATATTACCATCAAGAGCATCGTTTTCTGAATATCCTATTTGTTGTTGGTCTGTACAAATACAATTGATTTTTAAAAATACTGACCTTGGATTCAGCAACCTTGTTAAATTATCTTATTCAAATGGCTTACCTGTAGAATTTGTTTCAAATACCATAATGAATAAAAGATCAATTCTCTAAAACAATGTAATAAATCTAAGATTTCATACAAACAATAATGTTTTTAAAAATTCATATAGCAAATCTTGACAGGAAAAGAAGAATAAATATGTAAATCCACAATCATCGTGGGAGATTTTTTTTTTTTTTTTTTTTTTTTTTTTTGCGGTACGCGGGCCTCTCACTGTTGTGGCCTCTCCCATTGTGGAGCACAGGCTCTGGATGCGCAGGCTCAGCGGCCATGGCTCACGGGCCCAGCCGCTCCGTGGCATGTGGGATCTACCCGGAACAGGGCACGAACCCGCGTCCCCTGCATCAGCAGGCGGACTCTCAACCACTGCGCCACCAGGGAAGCCCTTTGTGGGAGATTTTAACACAACTCTCTCAGTAGTAGGTAGAACAACCAGCCAAAAGTCCATGGAAGATTTTTAATACAAATACCAAACTCAATCAATTTGAAATATATAAAACGCTCTACGCAACAATGATGGAAATCACACTTTTAACAAGTATATATAGACTATATTACAAAATTAATTATATGGTTGTACATAAAGCAAGTCTCAACATATTTCAAAGACTGAAATAAATTAAAATATGCTTTCTGACCATTGAGATGTTGAATTAGAAATCAGTAACCAAAATTATTTAAAAATAGTTCCAAATGTTCAGGAATTAAGCATTTTACTTAAATAATCCACAAAGAAGAAATCACAATTAGCATAAGAAAAGCAAAATTTTAGGTATACTCCCATGGTTTATTATATATGTGTGTACTCTAACACCATCACAGTTTCCCCCACAAGCATATGCACTAACAGAGTTTGTATCCTATTTATCTAGTTTCCTTTAGGGTCTGATAAGGCCAATTGAAGATGCTTACTAAATGCTAATTGGTGTATCAGCAGAACTCTTGGTTTTAAGCAACATGATATAACTTAGATAACTTTAAGAAAATGAATTTATTACAATGATATAGAGTAGCTCACAGAATGGTTTGGAGAGTCAGAGAATTGTGGGTGTAAACTATCAGCCAAGAGAAATGTCTAAACTTATTTCATGGTCTGATGTGGTGAAGATGAGATTGCCACTACTGCTGGATTACTTGATTACCCTGCAGATTGTAATGCTGAGCTCACAAACACAGAACGTTAGATGCTGCTGGAAAGAGGATATTGCTTCCACTAGGGTTCTTTTGTGTGACCAGAATAGATTCTACAATTGCTGTTTTCCACTCACTCACTGGCAGCTTTTAATTGCAAATCTGGGGCATATGCATCCAACTGATAGAATTCCGTTTTTGTGCTACTGCCCTAGTTTCAGAGGAGGCTGAGAAAACAAGTACTTGAGATCTTTAGCTTCTATGGTGAAAGGTGGATTTGCCTCATAAAGAGGGAGATTCCTAAAACATAGGGAATGGACAAGGTTCATGCAATTTATCTATGATTTTCATGCAGACATGGCTCTTGCCAAGACACTTTGGATAGTCTATTTACTGATCTGTAGGTTCTCTGAACATGATGTCATTAAAATAGAGGATAAGTGTGATGCCAGAAGGTCAAGGTCCCTATGAGTTAAGCTGTGATATAGAATGAAAAAGTTGAGACAATACAGTGAAATTAATACTGCTGCCTTGTGATTTGCAAGCAAATTGTTCTGATGTTCTCAGCTTTTTAGAGTAAAGGAATAAAAGCATGTGCCTAATCAATAGCTATCGATTACTTAGAAAGCAAAGCAGGTTCCTTAGAACCTTATTGATTTGTTCTAGTGAAGAGACCACATATAGAACAACGGTCTCAATTTGCTGTCTCTAGCTGATCAAATTTATAACAGTCTTCTGCTTTACTCCTGAATACGCTGACTTCTACACTAGACAAATTGAAATTTTAAAAGGGAATATGATAGAAATCACCAACCCTGAATTTGTAAAATCTTTAGTAGTGAAACTAATCACTGTGATTCTCTTAGGGATTTAATCATGCTTTGGACATATTATTATAATAAATAGAGGAAGCTCTTGGGGCTTTTAGTGGGCTCTTCCTAAAAAAATATTATTCCCTGAGACATGCAGCCAAGATGGTGATTCTGCTTGTGGCTGAGTGTACTACTTTAATGATATACTAAGAAACTAATGAAATATTTATGGACATTTGGGGCATCCTACTAGTCCTACTGGGAGGCAGACTTAAGTCTAACTGCCATTTATCATTTCATCTTCATGTCTCCACCCTGACTAGTGGAGAATAGTGGTATTGCAAGTACCAAGAATCAATACAGTGAAGGCTAAAGAGGTTGGGATGGGAAAAATTGACTTCCATTTTCTAGGTAACTCTTCTTGGCTAAGTCATTACATGTCTCCAATCATGGCGAAAAAAATGTTACTATATATTGTAAAATTGACTTCTCCTTAGAAAGATGGCAAGTGAGGGTTGGAGAGTCCTTTCTTTATTGGAATCTACCATTATATCCTCATCCCACTACAAAGAAGTCCAGTTCTTTTTCAGTCAATGCCCCATTCCAAAATGCCAATTAAACTCTCATAATAAAGCAGTCATCAGAATTAAATGTTTAGAGTTATTCTATCTCAACCTGTGGATGCAAGAAGTAAGACTTTTACCACATTCACAAAAAGTTAATGATATTTGGCATTACCTTGAGCTGGGAATTTAAGACTGGAATATTACATTCTTATTACACTGGTGTATCCTGGTGTCTTTATTTTTAATTTATTTTATTAGTTTATGAAAAGAAATTTTATTGTGGTAAGAAAACAATATGCGATCTACTCTCAAATTTTTAAGTGTATAATACAGCCTCTGGCAACTATCATTCTATTCTTTGTTTCTACGAGTTTGACTATTTTAGATATCTCATGTAAGTGGAATCATGCAGTATTTGTTCTTCTGTGACTGGCATATTTCACTTAGCGTAACGTCTTCAGGTATATCTACGTTACTGCACATGGCAGATTTTCCTTCTTTTTTAAGGCTGGACAATATTCTATTGTATGTATATATCACATTTTAAAAATGTATTCATCCATCAATGGAAATTTAGGTTTTGTCCATATCTTGGCTATCATGAATAATGCTGCAGTGAGCATGGTAGGGCAGAAATATCTTCTAGATCTTGGTTTCAAATCTTTAGACTATCTACACAGAAGTGGCATTGCTGGTTCATGTGATAATTCTATTTTTAAGGTTTTGAAGACCCTCCATACTATTTTCCGTAGCAACTGTACCATTTTACATTCTTACCAACAGTACACTGTAGTTCCAATTTCTCCACATCCTTACCAATACTTTATTTTCTTATTTTTATAATATCCATCCTAACAGGTTCAGGATGATATCTCATTGTGTGGTTTTTGTTTGTTTGTTTTTTGGGGGATTTTTTGGTCTGCACTGTGTGGCATGTGGGATCTTAGTTCCCTGACCAGGGATTGAACCTGCATCCTCAGCAGTGAAAGTACAGAGTCTTAACCACTGGACCACCAGGGAATTCCCTCATTATGGTTTTGATTTACATTTTTCTGATGATTAGTGATGTCGAGCACCTTTTCATATATCTGTTGACCATTTATATTTCTTCTTTGGAAAAGTGTCTGTTCAAGCCCATTGACCATTTTTAAATTGGGTTATTTGGGGGTTTTTTTGCTATTAAGTCATAGGAGTTTCTTATAAATTTTGAATATTAACCCCTTATCTGATACAGGGTTTGCAAATATTTTCTTCTATACCATAGGCTGCCTTTTCATTTTGTTGATTGTTTCCTTTGCTGTTCAGAAGGTTTTTAGTTTGATGTAGTTCTACTTGCCCATTTTTGCTTTGTTGCCTGTGCTTTTGCTGTCATATAGATAGGACATCATTGCCAAAATTAGTCTCAAGGATCTTTTCTGCTACGTTTTCTTCTAGGAGTTTTACAGTATCAGATCTTATGTTTAAGTCTTTAATCCATTTAGAGTTGATTTTTGTGTATGATACAAGAGTCCAGTTTCATTCTTTTGCATGTGGATATCCAATTTCACCAACACCATTTGTCAGTTCTGAGAAAGAGCAAAGTTGGAGGCATAAGAGTTTCTGATTTCAAAAAATATATTACAAACCTACAGTACTCAAAAGAGCATGGTACTGGCAAAAAGACAGACTAATGGAACAGAATAAAGAGACTAGAAATAAAAATATGCATATACAGCCAACTGATCATTGACAAGGGAGCTAAGAATACACAATTGGGAAAGGATGCTCTCCCAGTGCCCTTAGAAGTAACCATGACACCCTAGAGATTTGGAATACCCAGGGCCTTCATACTTTTTGAAAAGATAAATTTATTTATTTATTTTCGGCTCCATTGGGTCTTCATTGCTGTGCACGGGCTTTCTCTAGTTGTGGCGAGTGAGGGCTACTCTTCATTGCAGTGTGTGGGCTTCTCATTGCCGTGACTTCTCTTGTTGCAGAGCACAGGCTCTAGGCTCATAGGCTTCAGTAGTTGTGGCACACAGGCTCAGTGGTTGTGGCTCATGGGCTTAGTTGCTTCCCGGACCAGGGCTTGAACCCATGTCCCTTGCACTGTCAGGTGGATTCCTAACCACTGCAGCACCAGGGAAGTCCCAGGACCTTCATACTTTTGCATGTAAGTTACTACTTGATTTTCCCTAGTCAGGTCACTAGTAGGCTTTAAGTTGCAGGAGACTCTAAGGATAATTTTTTCTCAATTTGTTTCTTATTGCCAACTAGAGATTTACTGTCTCCAGTGCCAACCAAGCTAGATAACTGATGGCAATTTCCCCTATATCCTCAATGAGCTGTTGTCTCTGATCTCTCCTGGTATCAATTTTTATGTTAGAGCAATCGGTGACTTACTCTGGGTTAATTAAGTAGAAAATAAACTATTAAAAAGTTATTGGACAGTTTATGGAATCTCTAAATAAAAGATTCAACAACCAGGATTGGTGTTTGGAAGTTTAAACTTATGTCTAGGAATCATGCTGTAGAATTGGTCCAGGGAACAACCTAGTGCAAGAGTCACTGGGCAGAGACACTTCAGCTAGAACTACAAATATCAATGATAGGGGATGCTAAATACAGTAATATGAATCACTGATACATTTGTTCTGGATACTGAAAACAGTGTGTGCTTTCCACTTCCAGAATATATTCTAAGCAGTCTTTTCTTCTTGTCAGTAGCTTCTAGTCCAGTCTCCAGAATGGACATAACTGACTGTCAGAGCTAAGGTCATATGCTAGCCTATGGCTTTAAAGGATACTCAGAGATTAAGTAGGTGGCATTTTCAGTCTGTATAACGAGAGACAGATTCTTCCTCATAAGATGGGGATTTCCATAACTTATATATGGGTTCACACACTGGACAAAAACGAGGAGTAGAACTCTCCATTAGAGTTTATTCATGAATAAATACCACAGAAGTCATAATTTTCTTTACAATAATATTTTGGAAACAAGAATATGGAAGTTATATACACACACACACACACACATCCATATATGTATGTACGGGTGTGTGTGTCTTCATAAATTCTGACTTTATATAAAGTAGGCCTTTGTTTTTTACTGTTACTGTTCTGAATGCAGAATGGGGATCCTTTTAGTTACAAAGAGGAAAATGAAAACTTTTTTCTGAACTAAACTACATGAAATGTGAACATGAAGTTTAACATCATCTCTGAGGCAGGAACCTCAAAATTATACTCCTACTCAATCAATGCTATTGTCAGTTCTTAGTTTTATTACTTATTAAAGGAAAATATATATCCAAGACATTACTGCAAATAAATATTTTAGAATATGTCTGGCTTTTCCTGTACAGTGAAAACATTTTTATAATATGAAATGTAAGAACAGATATTTTTCCAACATAAGTTCTCGTTGCATGTTCTCACATATTATAACCATATATAATTAATGTTAAGTGAAAAGCCTGAATTAGATGAGGAAATTGTTACAGCCAGTGGTAAGAAAATTATTATATTGTTTTTTTAGCACAGTATTTAAATTTGATATTTAAGAAACTTTTGAGGGACTTTTCATCTAGCTAATAAGTGAGTTAACTTAAAACAGAGGAACGTTGTGAAGAGTGGCACCATGGTGTTTTTAGAATCCGAGGGATATGAATTCAAATTATTCAATGATAATTTTTGAGATCCTACCACAGCCAGGTACATGGCTTTTACATTTTCTCTAGGAATTTCATTTTCATCATCTAAACAATAGATATAAAACATTTAACTAATAAAGTTTTTGAGAGCAGAACAAATCTTAAAGGCAAGACACAAAAAGGTGAAAACCTTTCCAAGTAACTTGACTATTTCCAGAGCAAAACTCAATAATATTTATAGAAATACAAAAATATTCATCACTACTACAAGGCAAAATTAATAAGTATGGCATCCAACCAAAGATTACCAGGCATACAAAGGGACAGGAAAAGATGAACTATAATAAGAATAATCACTTGAAAGTGACCCAAAACTGGCACAGATGTTAGAATGAGAAGATAAGGAAGTCAAAATAGCTTTTATAATTGTACCACACGTTAAAAATAGTTATGTCGAAATATAGAAGATATATAAAAGAACCAAATTTAACTTCTAGACATGAAAGCTATAGTTACTGAGATTAAAACAAAGCAACAAACAAATCATTTGATAGGTTTTGTGTGTTTGAAACTTTGTTGTTTGAAAATTTGTTTCATTTGTTCTACCAGTCAGACCTGGTAGAAGAAACAGTGTTTCTGGGTAAGAGATGATGAAAATACCAGTCCTCCGGTTAGTTCACTGTCACTCTCAGAGAGCTTAAAAGAGAACTCAGTGTGGTCAAACAGTAGCCCAGAGAATAAGTTGGAGGGGGTTATTGCTGGAAGTGACAAAAGTATGACATGGCTTCCACTTTGGTGGGGTTCTTCCTTGTAAAAGAGGCAAGAATGAGGATGAACCATAAACTCTTCCCATGCTGAAGCCACAGAGTGAACCCATCCCATGTTATTAGAGGCCACTGATATCAGAGGCAGAAGACCAGGATCATAATTGCTAATGGGCAGCTAATTGTGCTTGTAGTCAGAGGAGGGTCTCCCTCTTTCCCCCTTTTTCTTTTTAATTCTAAACTCAGGGTTATAATTAAACAAAACAGGAATTTAGAGAAGAGCATGTGGGAAGCTTTTTGGCTATTTGGAGTTGTTGCTTTGAACAAATATCCCCCCAATAAAAATAATAACATAATAATAGTAGTACATGATATGTCCATATATTTACTTAAATGAATTCTTTAAAATTAGATGTAATTTTTGGTCTAGACTGCAAAAGCATTAAATTTCCCTTGTAGCAGTTACTGAAAAAAATTAAACATTTAAATTGTTTTACTTCATCAAGATTGAATTTCTCAATCAAACCACATATGATTAACCTGGTTTTCCAATGTATCTTTTATAACAGACACATAATCTGATAATAAACATGGTATTGTTTTCTAAATTATTTTTAATGACATACATGATAGAACATGAGAGGATCTTGGCCCATTTAGGAACCCCCATACTTTTATTGTAATGGAACATATAGTTTAGGTAGAAAATATAGCCTAGTGGATTTAAAAAGAATTATCTTTGGAAATGAAAAATAATGGAACTGAAAGATTATGTATAAATTAGAGACTATAAAGATTTGATTTATTTGAGGTACAGAGTCCTTAAATTGTGCTTCTGGTTAATAAACTGGCTTTAGACATTGGACAGTGGTCTGTAACTTCTTCTACTACAGTCTGGTATTTCAAGAGCTACCAAGAAAACACTGCTGAATGGCTTTAGGTCTCAGAAGTTAAGACACAAGAGAAGTCAGATATCACCACTATGGTGGTAAATTCCCTCTATGCAAAACAATTTAAAAAAATTCCACTTCTCTCATTAGAATACCACAGTGCAGAACTTCCGTGGTGGCGCAGTGGTTAAGAATCCGCCTGCCAAGGCAGGGGACATGGATTCGAGCCCTGGTCCAGGAAGATCCCACATGCCCAGAGCAACTAAGCCCGTGTGCCATAACTACTGAGCCTGCATGGCACAACTACTGAAGCCCACGTGCCTAGAGCCCGTGCTCCTCAGCAAGCGAAGACACCACAGTGAGAAACCCACACACCGCAATGAAGAGTAACCCCCACTCGCCGCAACTAGAGAAAGCCCACGTGCAGCCATGAAGACCCAACGCAGCCAAAAATAAATAAAAATTAATTAATTAAAGAAGAAAAAGAATACCACAGTGCAATGTCATCATCTCCTCAAGAAAAAGTGCCATATAATTCTGTTCTTTTTCTTCAGTGTTACGCAGTAAGACAAGATCTGTTTTCTCCAAGTCCCCCCTCCCTTTTTTTGGTCATTTCCCCCTCCTAGAAGAGAGCCTTAGCTTAGATGAGAAAAGAAAATTTCTATTATCATAACACCAAATAAAGGCTATCAACATTTGCAAGAGAAATTTTGATTGTAGATGTTTAACTGAAAGATTAAAACATATTTCCGTAGGACCTTCAAGGTACCTGACCTCTCCCACAGCCTATCTTGCTGAGAAGATGAAAGGAGCCTATTGACTGCTAATCAAGCCTTGCAGAGTAAGAAGAAAGCTAAAAAAAACCAAGGTCATGGTGAAGAGGAGAAAAGTTAGGGAGAACCTACAGAGATGCAGCTTTAAGCTGAAACCTGTATAGACTTTAAATGGAAAAGAGGAAAACACTATCCATGCTCTCCACTGTTCTCTATGTGTTTTGTATTGTAAAGTAGGCTTTTCTTCTAGTAACAGACCCACTTTCATGCTCTTCCAGATATTCAAGTCTACATAAATGAGGATTTATATACTTGTGGTCTTGTCTGAGATTACTGTACTGTGACATAACATATGGCTGTGCCTCCATCTAAGACTACCATAGAAATTAGCCAAGAAATACTCCACCGTTTATCTAAACTACCAGATTGTTGCTGAGGAAGGGGAGTGCTCACAGCTTTTGTAAACTGATGTAATGAGTACTCTTTCAGCACGGGAGTAACTTGAGAAAAGTAGTAATCTTGGCCTGGAAGCACTGGCCGAGTGTCAAGTTTGAGAATGCATGGTTTAACATGAATGCCTAGGTTAATACTTTCTAGTGAGTTTATTAGTTTCCCATAGGAAAAATTCACAAGCTGTTATCAGGCTATGAAGAGAGGGAAGAAGTCTGGGGAAGGTCATTTGTGTATCTGCATCATCCAAAATGGATGATAGAAGGGAAATTAGATCGTTTATGAAGACGGAGGAAAAGTCCCTGAATGATATGGCAATATTGATGGGGGCAATGCAGTTGATACAGTATTTGTCTCCAGTTACTTTTGAAACAGGGCTTGAAACTAGTGAGAAGAGAGCCAGTAAGTACGTGAGAAGAAGAATGCATTATTTAGGAATTCTTGATTCTCTGCCATTCTCAAATAATTCATTGAATAATTAATTGAGAGGATGGGTAAGGGAAATTGATTAAATAAGCTTTAGAGGAACTGATATAAATTATTTAGTGGACAGTGTATATTATGATTGATTTAAGAGATTTTCAAGGGTAATTTTGACTTTATTCCCTTAAACAATATTTTACACTGATTTTAGCACCTAATCAAATATCAGAGTAATATTTGACTCCAATTTATGGACAGATTTGAATATACAAAATCTTAAGTAACCTAAGAATGGAAGGCAAGTTTAAAGAGAAGTTATAAGGTATGAATTCAAATTTTTCCTCTCAATAAGCAGTGCAAAAGGAGAACTACAGCTGTAGAACCCTAGAGTTTGTAGAGCTTTTCAGTGTGATTGAGCCATCAGAGATCAATGTTTTATGGTACCATAGTAGGAAATCCTATATTATGATATCATAGTACCGAAGTTAGCAATCTTATTCAATTGTGATGGTATTTTGAAAGACTAAGAAAATTAGGATGTGTGTGTGTTTGTACTAAAGGAAGTTGAAGAAGAAACTATTAATCATTAATTTACTATATCCCAAATTCAGAATTCAGAAGTTGGCATGGTATAGATTCAGGAATGTTTTTGTCTGTGTTACATTTAAGGAAGGAGTGAATATTATTTGATACCCATAGGAAGACTAAACCTAAAGAGAATATGAATACGTTTTTCTAGGGAGTTTTTTTTTTTTCTTTGAAAAAATGCTTCAGGGTAACACTAGAGTCTAAACTCTTTGGGGACAGTGGCTATTGGTGAGAGTATTTGGAAGTGTAGGTATAGTTAAATAATAAACTTGATTCTTGGAGTTAAGGACTCTGAAAAAGCAAGAAAAGTTACTTCTCTAAGGGCAAGATCACCTTAAGGAAGTTAATTTGAAAATGTCATTTAACAGGTGTGAGTTTTGACACACTTCAGTGAATATGTGCACCATGTTGTTTATAGACAAGGGGAAAAAGAATTACTTATGTCATTAACAAGACCACTTCTTACCAATCTGAAAGAACTAAAGATATTTGGAGAGTTCAGATGGTATTATAATCGATTCATCCAAGATTACTGCTAGAGTGAAATAAGTGGATTGGCATTCAGCATCTATTTGATCTATACTCATTTCCCTTTATTCGAGGTTTCATTTTCTGCTGTTTCAGTTACCCACGGTCAATCGAAGTCCAAAAGTATTAAATAGAAACTCCCAGAAATAAACAATTCATAAATTTCTGAGTAGTGTGATGAAATCTTGTATCATCCATCCACCCACCGGGGTATGGACCATCCCTTTGTCTGGCGTATCTCACCCCTTAGTCACTTAGTAGCCCTCTTCCTTATAGAACTGACTGTCTCAGTATCACAGTGCTTGTGTCCAAGTCACCCTTATCTTACTTAATAATGGCCCCAAAGCAAAAGAGGAGTGATGCTGGCAATTTGGATATGCCAAAGAGAAGCTGTAAAGTACTTTCTTTAGGTGAAAAGGTGAAAGTTCTTGGTTTAATAAGGAAAGAAAAAATCATTTGCTGAGGTTGCTAAGATCTATGGTAAGAATGAATCTTCTGTATGTGAAATTGTGAAGAAGGAAAAATAAATTCATGCTAGTTTTGCGGTCACACCTCAAATTGCAAAAGTTATGGCCACAGTGCATGATAAGTGCTTAGTTAAGATGGAAAAGGCATTAAATTTGTACAATAAGATATTTTGAGAGAGGAAGGGACCACATTCACATAACTTTTATTATAGCATATTGCTATAATTTTTACATTTTATTATTAGTTATTGTTAACCTCTTACTGTGCCTATCTTATAAATTTTATCATAGGTATGTAAATATAGGAAAAAAACACAGTATATATAAGATTCGGTGCTATCTGCTGTTTCATGCAACCACTGGGGTCTTGGAATGTATACCCTGAGGATAAGGGGGCTACTGCATTTTCTAGTATACCTTCCTAAGGCAGAGGATAGAAGTTAAGAAAAAAAAAAATCCCAAACCCTCTTTAAGCTTGGGATCTTTATATAAAAGAAATTCCACAAACTCAGTGCATTTGTGTGAGACTTGGAATTTGAAAATAAGGAAAGGCAGTTATCCTGGTGCTTTAGCTTTTGTGGCCAGCAAGCATCGCTGTGGAGACATAAGTATTCATCTGTAGCATCATTCCTGTGTACTTAACTCCCTAGGTAGTAAGCACAATAGCTGTTTTTCTTTGTGAGTTTAGATGGAAAATCTATAGACTCTATGTACATTTAATGAAAATTATGAAGCAGTAACAATTGTTACAATCACACGGGTCAAGAAATGGAACATTGGCAACAACCAAGAATCCCCTCCATGCCTTGCATCATCACAAAACCCTCCTCCCATAGCACAAACAATAACCACTTACCTAACTTTTATGTTAACCCGTTCATTGTTTTTCTTTGTAGATTTATTACTTATGTGCACATTCCTATATTACTGTTGATCGATATTTGTGTTGTTTTCTCTTTATGGCTGTCATGAACAATGCTGAACAAGATACATGTTTATATATGTATCCTAGTACACAGGAGAACACATTTCTCTAGGGAGTGAACTACTGGGTTATAGAGAAGATTCAGGAATGAGATGCTGAGTCACAGAGTATATATGTCCTTAAACCACAAGATAATGACAAGTGGTCAAATCAACTTACACTTCCAACAGTGGTGGTGACTGATATTTAAATTCCTTGACATTAGTTGTTATCATTTATTTTAATATTTCCTATCTAATCTGTGTGTAGTAGTACCTCATTATGGTGTGAATTTTAGTTTTCATGATTACTAGTGAAAATATAAATATTTTACAATTTTAAATCTAGTTATTGGCTTTTGGGATTTGCTGTTTTTTGAAGGGTCTATTGAAATTTTGGCCTACTTTTCTATTGGGTTATTTGCCTTTTTATTCTTGCTTTTAAGAGTTTATTTCATTTTTCAATTGAAGTATAGTTGATTTACAATATTATATTACATTCAGATGTAGAACATAGTGATTCAATATTTTTATAGATTATACTCCATTTAAAGTTATTATAAAATATTGGCCATATTTCCTGAACTGTAAATATATCTTTGTAGCTGATTTATTTTACACATTTTATACCTCTTTATCCCCTACCCCTATCTTGCTCCTTCCTCCTTTTCTTTCCTCACTGGTAACCACTAGTCTGTTCTCTATAACTGTGAGTCTATTTCAGTTTTGTTATATTCATTCATTTTATTTTTTAGATTCCACATATAAATGATAACATACAGTATTTGTCTTTCTCTGTCTGACTTATTTCACTAATCATAATACCCTCCATGTCCATCCATGTTGTTGCAAACGGCAGGATTTCTTTCTTTTTCATGGCTGAGTAATATTTCTCTGTGTGTGTGTGTGTGTGTGTGCATGTGTGTGTATCATACCACATGTTATTTATTCATTTGGCTGTTAGCAGGCACTTAGGTTTCTTCCATATCTTGGCTATTGTAAATAATGTACGTAATGCTGCTGTGAACATTGGGTGCATTCATCTTTTTGGTTTAGTATTTTCCTTTTCTTTGGATATATACCCAGGAGTGGAATTGCTGGATCTTATGGTAGTTCTAATTTTAGTTTTTGAGAAACCTTCATACTGTTTTCCATAGTGGCTGCACCAATTCATATTCCTACCAGAAGTGTACTAGGGTTCCCTTTTCTCCACATCCTTGTCAACATTTGTTATTTGTAGTCTTTTTGATGATAGCCATTCTGACAGGTATGAAGTGATATCTCATGGTGGTTTTGATCTGTATTTCTTTGTTGATTAGTGATGTGCATCTTTTCATGTACCTATTGGCCACCTGTATGTATTCTTTGGAAACATGTCTATTCAGGTCTTCTGCCCATTTTTAATTGTTTTTTAAAATTGAGTTTTATGAGATGTTCATATATTTTAGATATTAACCCCTTATAGGTCATATCATTTGCAAATATTTTCTGCCATTTAGTAGGTTGTCTTTTCATTTTGTCAGGGGTTTCCTTTTCAGTGCAAAAGCTTTTAAGTTTATTTAGGTCCCATTTGTTTATCTTTGCTTTGGTTTCCTTTGTCTAGGAGACAGATCCAAAATAATATTGTTATTATTTTTGTCAGAGTGTTTTGCCTATGTTTTCTTCAAGGAGTTTTATGGTTTCTGATCTTGTATTTAGGTCTTTAATCCATTTTGAATTTATTTTTGTATATGATGTGAGAAAGTGTTCTAATTTAATTGTTTCACAAGTAGCTGTCCAGTTTTCCCAGCACCACTTATTGAAGAGACCTTTTTCCTATTGAACATTCTTGCCTCCTTTGTCTTAGATTAATGGACCATAAGTGTATATAGGTTTATTTCTGGTCTCTCTATTCTGTTCCATATGTCTGTTTTGGTGTCAGTACCATACTGTTTTGTTTACTGTAGGTCTGTACTATAGTCTAAAGTCAGAGCGTGAGATACCTCCAGCTTTATTCTTTTTAAGTTCTTTTCATATTTTGAATAGTAGTCTCTCTGTTGGTTTTATATGTTGCAATGATCTTTTCAAACTCTGTGGCATGACCTCTCTTTTAACTATCTTTGTGTTTTCTTTTGTTGGAAAATATTTCTTAATTTAATGTGGGTAAATACATCAATCTTTTCCTTTAAAGCTTATACTTTTTTCCATCTTTCTACTTTGTGGCTTAAAGATACCCTCCTATATTGTCTTTTAAAATATATTTGGTACCATTTCACATATAGGTCATTAATCCATTTGGAAATAATTTTGTTTACAATATGATACAATTTTAATTATTTTTTCTTTATGGATACCTTAGTGCTCAGCATTTTTTAATTGAAAAGTTTGTTATGTCTTTGTTGAGGTGCTGTGATACCTCTGTTATACAGAGGTGCCATACGTATGTGTGTGTGTGTGTGTGTACATATATATACATATGACTTTCTTTTAATAATATATGTTTTGGTTTGTTTTTCTGTGTCTCTATTAAGTCTTCTTTTGGTTCATTTGTTTGTCTCTATATCAAAACTGCACCCTCTTTGTTACTATAGCTTTATAAGAACACTAAATATTCAGTAGAACAACTTTTTCCACATTTATATTATTCTTCAAGTGTGTGGTGGACTTTTGTAATCAGTATAAATTTTTAAAGAAGTTTTTCAGGCCCAAAACAAAATCTTTGGCATTTTCACTTAGATTTCTCTTACTCTATAACTTAATCTTTAGAGACTTAACATCTTTTCCCTATTAAGATATCCAACTTATAAACACAAAATATATCTCTGTTCATTTCTGAAATCTTCAAGGTCTTTTTATTATAATGTTGTCTGGAAAGGCTTTGTATATCTTATTGGATTTATTGCTACTTCAGCTTTCTGGTGCTATCTAAAAGGATTTCTTTCTTTTTACTATCACTTTCTGTTTGATGCTATTATATAAAAACACAATTTATTTTTATTGATTTTTATCTACAAATCTTAAGAAGCTCTCTTACAATCCTAGCAATTTCCTGTACATTATTTTGTATTTTCTCTGTACACAACAATATCATATATAAATAGAACAAGTTGTGTGTTTTCTTTTCTAATCCTTGGACATTTTAGTTCTTTTTCTTGACTTTCTCCACTGGCTAAACTCTCAAGTACAATACTGAATAGAGTGGTGACAGGGGGCATCCTTGTCTTCTTCCTGATCTTTAAACCTTTAATCATCTCACCTGTATCTATAATGTTACTCTATGGTAGATAGCTAATTGTCATTTAAGAAAGTTTTTTCTACTTTGATAAGATTAGCTGCAGGTTTTTGTAAAATCATACATGACTGCTGAAATTATAAGAAACTTTGGATTTAATTTTTTGCATGTTTAATTTTATTAATTTTGTTGTGAAAAATAATTTTGGTTGTCTGTCATGAAATTAGATTTTTATGTTGGACTCAGTTGGCTTATATTATATTTATTATCTGTTTTCCTGGGTAAGGACCCTCTAATTGTGCTTTCTTATACTGCCCTTTCCTGTCTTGAAATGAAGAAAATATTAAAAAGTAGTTTAATAGTGTTCCCTCTTTCTAGTCTCAAAGAGTTTCTGTACTACTGGAATTCTTCCTTTCTTTAGAACACACTAGTGAAAAATCTTTGATTTCAGCTTTCTTCATGGTGAGAGTAGTGAGTGATGACTCAATGTCTGTAATGTATAAATGTATGTATAAATTTCTATTTCTGTTTGAATCTATTTTGATGTTATATTTTTCTAGGGGACTGTGACTTTTATAAAATTTAAAATTTATTTGAAAACACTTTGTTCAATTTTTCCTTTGTAAAGTCTGTGACATGTATGTGATATATGACCCTTTTACCTTTCTGATATTGGTTTCTTGTGCTTTCTATCTTTTTTTATTCTTTTTTGGTCTTGAGAAGACTCTCAAGTAGATAGCCATTTTTATTAGTATTTTCAAAGAGCCAAGTGTTAGCTTTTGAATTTGTGTTGTTTATTTTCTATGTCATTAATTTCTGCTCTTGCATTTATTATTTACTTCTTCCACTTTCTTTGGGTATGTCTCTTGAAGATAGCACATAGTTACATGTAATTTTATACAATCTGACACTTATTTTCTTTTCATTTGGAGCAGCCAATCCATTTGCATTAAATGTAGTTACTAATTTGGTTTAAATCTTCCTTTTTTTCCTACTTGTCTAAATTCTTTCATATTTTTCTTTTTCTTCTGGAATCATGAAATATTTATAGCAGTCTACTTTTACTCTATTAAGTTTGAAACTGTAAGCTCTATTTTATTATTTAATGACAATTTCTGTCAGAATTTACTAAATATTTAGAGCTGAAAAAAAAACCCTTGCTGGGAACCTGTAAATCAATACTTGTAATCTGTGTCACACACATACACACACACACACACACACATATTTGAAAGGAAACTTATTAGAAATTAATTAGCTACGTTTGCAACATAAGAATTAAATAGATTGTGCCATAGAAGAAGAGATAATTAATAAAACAAGTAGGACAAACAGAAAACAAACTTTAGAGGGTATCAATAATCTCCAACTTGTAGGAGGACTCACACTTCACACTATTTAAAAAAATAGTGGTAGGACAGTAAAATGGCGTCACTCAATTGAAAACCATCTAAGCAGTTCCTCCAACAATTAAACATGAACTTACCATATGACCCATCAATTCTACTCCTAGATGTATACCCAAGAGAAATGAAAACATATGTTCACACCAACTGAAGAAGAATGTTTATAGCAACATTTTTCATAGTAGCAAACAAGTGGAAACAGCCAAAATGTCCATCAGCTGATAAATGGATGAACAGAATTGGTATGTCCATATAATGAAATATTACTTGGTTATAAAAAGGAATGAAATACTGATGCATGCTATCACCTAGATGAACCTTCAAAATATTATGCTAAGTAAAAAAGTCAGTCACAAAAGACCTTATATTGTAAGATTCTCTTTCTATGAAATGTCCAGAATAGTGAAATCTACAGAGACAGAAGATAAATTAGTGGTTGCTTAGAGCTTGTGGCAAGTAGTGTGGGAATATAGGGAGGTGATGTCTAAAGAATATTAGATTTGTTTTTTGAAGTGATAAAAATGTTCAAAATTGACTGTAATGATGGTTGCACTTATATGTGAATATACTCAAAATCACTGAAATATATAAATAGGTGTATTCTATGGTATGTGAACTATATGTCAGTAAAAAATGGGATTTAAATAGACAATAGAGAGGATCAGTAAACTTCAATTGTGTTTCTTTGAAAATATAAAGAATGGATTTTTTTATGTTCATAGAAGAGGAAGGCACAAATAAAACTGTGAAAGAAAAGGGGTTTTATTTACATATATTTGGAGTTTTACTAATTATAGGAATAAAGTAAAGAGTATTATGCCATTAATATGAAAATTTATAAAAAATTGAATTAAAAAATAAAATTAGCACAATTGTCTTAAGAGGAAATAGAGAAACATAGTATACTAACAACTTTTACATGAATAGGATAGTCTGGTCAAATGTCTACAAATCAGCAAACAAAAACACCAGGACCAGACATTTTAAAAGTGACTTTGCAAATCCTTCAGGGATCAAATTAGCCTTTATCTTATATAAAATTTTTCAGAGAGTGAAACAAGAGGGTATACTCACTTTTTCAATATACAATAGCCAAACCAAAACAAATAAATAACTAAAATATACAACACATCCATTTATAGAAATCAATAAAACTATTCCAAATAAAGTATTAACACAAGATTAATTTTTATGTACTGAAGCAAAAGCCAGTGGAAAATATATGTGAAAACATAAAAAGAGGTGGAAAATGTCTGCATACAAAATACAAGAAAATCTAATCTCTGAACTTGCTGGATGACTGACGTACAAAAACCAATAAGAATTTAAAATATTAGCAACAACCAGTAAGAAAATGTACTACTATTAGTAAATACTATTCCATTAATACTTTTACTATTAAGTAAAAATATCATTCACAATAAAACAATAAATATCAGGTATTTGAGAATAAATATAATGTGAGTAAAATATTCATACAGAAAATGAAGCTTTCTTAAAAGATGTAAAAAATTAAATGGAACACTTTGTAATATTCTTTGAAAACATGAATCAATATCTTATAATTGACCATGGCAATAACAATTGTATGCATTGCTATAACAATGAAAATTGCAATAGATATTTTCATAAGCCATGACAAGCTAAATCTAAAGTTTATATGGGAGAGAAGTGTATTAGGCAGAGTTCTCCAGAGAAACAGAAGCAGAGCCGATAGGAGATGTGTATGTGCAAAAAATCTGCAGGGCAGGGCAACAGGCTGGAGACCCAGGGAAGAGCTGATATTGCGGTGTGAGTCCAAAGGCAGTCTGCTGGCAGAATTCCCTCTTTTTGAGGGGCCGTCAGTCTTTTTTCTATTAAGACTTTCAACTGATTGGGTTAAATGTTAATCTCATCTAAAAAATTTCTTCACACAAATATCATGAATAATGTTTGACCAAATGTCTGGTTACCGTGTCTTAGCCAAGGTGACCATTACGTATAAGTAGGGAGTTGAAAGTAGCCAAAAATTTTTGAAGAAGATATGAAAACATTAAGAAACATGAAGAAAGGGCAACCTATGCTACCTGATATAAACACTTAAAGTCATATTAATTAAAAGAGTGTGGTACCGGCACAGCAAAGGTATAGACAAACAAAATTGAACAGAATATAGGGCTCAGGAACATAGATAGATTAAAAAAAAGACTAATGTGGTAACATTACAGATTTGTGGAGAAAGGATGAACCTTTTAATAAATGGTGTTGAGATTATTGGAAATTCATATGGACAAAGGGTTAGACCCCTATCTTAAAGAAATGAGAAAATAAATTCCAGTTCAAATCAAAAATTAAATATGAAAGAAAAAACATTAATACTTTAAAAGCAAAATATGGATATAGCTTTATGAAATCAGGTTAGGGAAAGGTGTCTTAAAGACAACATTTAAACAATCACAAAGTATGAAGAAAAGCTGAACAGATTATATGACATTAATATTGAAACATTTCCACAGCAGTATAGACAAATGGACAAATAAAAACACAAAAGAATAAATCTGGGTGGCCACGAAACTTATAAAAGAAAGGTCAGCCTCTCTATCATTAAGGAAATTCTTATTTATCTACATTAGAAGCTATGTGCATTGGAATCTTAATGTAGTGCTGTTTATAATAAGGTGGATGTTACCTAAATTCCCTTCTTAAAGGTAATTGATAAATTATGGTTTGTTCTCAAAAGTAATATTATACAGTAGGTAAATTGAATGAAATGTTTTTGTGTGTATTAACATGGGTGGATCATAATAACATAATGTGGATTTAAAAAATAAATTGCAGTTACAAAAAGAGTATGTAGGTTTACAAATATATGAACTGAAGGGATGGGTGTGTGTGTGTTTGTGTATGTATGTGAGAGAGAGAGCGAGAGACAGTGTGTGCATGAGTTTTTGTGTGTGTTAAATAAGAATATATATATATGTAGTCAGATATGGCAACATGAACATAGAAGATTCACATAGCTTTTGGATAGAGATCTCTCTAATGATTGGGGATAATCTGAAGTGAAATGCAGGAATCAGATCTTTGGAAATACGGTCAGGCTCCATGTGAAGTTTTGACAAATTTACCACTTTAAATAAACATTTTCTTCTCTGAGTCTGTTAAGATTTATTGCAAGTTCTATCTAATGAGCTGTATAGTAGAATGAACTTTTCAAAGTATGCTTGGTAAGGGATAGATTTCAGATCATTGATTGTTCCCCTAAGGACTAAGGTGAGGAGGCTCCAAAGCAAGGATTTTGTCGATATATAAATCTGCTTTCTTGAAGAGCTAATTATTTGTAGTTATGGCAGTATAATTTATTGAAACTTTAATTTGTGTTTGTTTTACCCAACAACTCTATTACCACCACTTCAAGATGGTAGTCAACATTTGCTGTTAATTACTTCAGGGGAGATTTGTGTTAGGGTGAAAAGCTGGTGATTCCTGGAATTGACAGATTTTCCTTTGTTCTTTGAAAAGCACAAATACTTTGAAAGAATAATGTTAGGTGAGAGAGAGAGAGAGAGGAAAAAGAGGAGAGCCATTGAGACTCCAAAGGAAGAGGGATAGATGTCCCTGAGGCTGGAGAGAGGGACATATCTTCATGTAGCAGAAGACTTAAACATTCACTATGGCAGTGTGAAAATAGGGCATGTCTCCAGAGATAGAGAAAGATTTCAGAAACAGTGGTTATGCACTTCATGCAAGTAATATGGGTTCAGGCACCAACTTTCCTGTTATTCCAGTTTATCAGTGAAGCAGTAGAGTCAGCAGATTTAAAGCCACCATGAAAGTTCAACAAGATATATCTTTTGTTTAAGGCCCAAATACAGAGCCTCTACCACACTTTCTAGGGATATTTTAAGCCTCTAGAATGTTCATGTGATCTAACGAAAGAAATGGATTCTTGAATGATGACAAACTGGTAGTATTTCTTCTTTGCCTGATGGGATGAGGGCTTACATTATTATTAAATTTGAAATAAAAGAAGTAAATGAGCCTCTTCTTGACCAAACACTTGAAATTCACTTTAATGAGAATACCAATATGGTGTTGAAGAATAACAAAATCTCATGCAAGAAGGGAGCCTAGTGATCACTCCATCCAGCCAACCATTTTGTAAATAAGGAACCTGAAATTGATCAAATGTGGACAACTTGCCCGAACTTAATATTCTGGTAATTAATCAAGCTGCGATTCAAACTCAGGTCTTTTGATTCCAGGTCTAGTTTATTTTTCCCATTATATTAGGCTTTGTTTAAATAGATATAATTTTAAAAGTACATGATACCTTTACTCACTGTGGGACAGTATTCCAACATGAAGGTTTATTTCTATTTGCCTTTCCTTGAACCTAGGACAGTTGAGGACGACACACACACACACACACACACTCAGTAAATCTTCATTGCTTGGACTATCAGTCCATTTGTATTTTAGCATTTCCTTCAGAGATATGATGCATCCTAAGAAGGTATATTTTCAAATAGCGTATTTCAGATGAATTATCTAAATGTGTGGGGGTTAGTTCCTGAAAATCTATTTCTCAGTTAATTGCTAGTTAATGTTTTTCTCTTTTTACCACCTTAATCTGCTATCCTTTACCTGGACTCTTAAAAAGGGCCTTCTAAAGTTTCTTCTTGAATCCTTGTTTATTTGTCTATAGGAAACTCCCCATAGATAATCTTTTTTTTTTTTTTTTTTTTTTTTTGTGGTACACGGGCCTCTCACTGCTGTGGCCTCTCCCATTGCTGAGCACAGGCTCCGGACCCGCAGGCTCAGCAGCCATGGCTCGCGGGCCCAGCCGCTCCGCAGCATGTGGGATCTTCCCGGACCGGGGCACGAACCTGTGAACCCTGCATCGGCAGGCGGACTCTCAACCACTGTGCCACCAGGGAAGCCCCCCCCGCAGATAGTCTTAAAAAAAATAAAAAATAAAAAATAAATTAGGTCATTTTTCTCCCATGTTTAAGCCTCCAAACCCAACTCTGCATTGCACTATCCTATTGTAATTGAATAAAATCAATATTTCTCACCATTGACTAAAAAGCTTACATGATATGGCATCTCCCAAATACTCCTTTGTTTGGTCTGCTATGACAAAAATACCATAGACTGTCTTTTTCTGTCTTATATCACTTATATATGGAATCTAAAAAAGCCAAAGTCATAAAAGCAAAGAGTAGAATGGTGGTTTCCAGGACTGGGGGTGGGGAAATTGGAAAAATGTTGGTCAAATGATATAAACTTGCAACTGGTATTGATAGGTAAATAAGCCCTGGAGATTTAATGCACAGCATGGTGATTACAGTCAACAGTACTGTACTATAAACTTCAAAGTTGCTAAGAGACTAGATCATAATTATTCTCACCACAAAAAAATGATAATTGCGGGACATGATAGAGGTGTTAGCTAATGCTACTGGTGGTAATCATACTGCAATATACAAATGTATCAAACCAACAAGTGTACACCTTGCACTTACATAATGTTATATTTCAACTATATCTCAAGAAAAAATACTATAGGCTGGGTGGCTTAAACACAAATATTTGTTTCTTATAATTCTGAAGTCGTATTTCCCCCAAATACTACTTCACTATTGAGTTGTAAGATCATCTTACATATCCTGGATGCCAGTCTATGTTATGTATATATCTATATCTATATCTATATCTCATGAATATTTTCTCCAATCTTTGGCTTTCCCTTTCATTTTCTAATGGTGTCTTTAAAAGTGCAGAAATTTACAATTTTGATGTAGTTATAATTTTTTCTTTTATAATTATCAAAATGCTATTTTTAAAATTCTGCAGTAACATGGTTTTAATTATAAATTGGAAAGCAGATAGTATGGGTATGTGATTTTGTATCTCACGCAGAATTTGGCAGTCTGTTAGCTTGTGAATATTTTCTATTTGTGCTATTATTGCATGTATGAGTTTATTTACGATAAATATACTTCTGTGATACATAGAGAATATTTAAATTGTCAGGATTTGCTATTTCCCCATAACTTTTTCCTCTCAATACTCTGAGGACTTGAAATGTTTCCTTTCTTAGTTGGTACAAGGCCTTTGTTGAGGTCGGGGGTGGACGGGAGAGAGATATAAAGAATGTAAAGAATACAAATAATAGCCCAGGTTATTCTCTATGAGGAAGAATGAAAGAGGGCAGAGGGGAAGAAGGATAGGGAACAATAAAGGAAGGGTGAGGACAGGAGAGAAGGGGTAAAAGGAAAGAGCAGTCACTATCAGGAATGGGATTTAGGAAAGGGAGTGTGTAACAAATCGTTCGGAATCCTAGCTGTGTGCTGCCTCCATCTTTAAAACAAATCAACACGATGTTCAGTGCTTTCTGGAGGTTGGTTTCTGTTTGTGTGCATTATCATACCTAGGCTGTGATATATTTGACATCCTAAATTTTCATGGAGTTTATTTCCCACTCTTTGACATCTGTGTATCTTACTGACACAACTTGAGTACTTCCTACTTTTTCTCATGTCCAATCACCATAAACTCATCAATACAAGGGACTATCATAATGCTTTTGTGATATCCAGATGACTAATCTCCCTATGGGCTATAATCTTATAGACATCGGGAGACTTGGCATAGCACTCAAGTAAGACAGAGTTTGAGTGTACTTCTGTCTCTGTCAGATAGAAGTAAACTGCTCCATTATCTTTGCTGTTTGATGTGGAGACAACTATTCGCCAGATCAATAGCTGTATATCAGGAGTTAGAGATGTTTTGATTTGTTCCAGGAAAAAAAGGCCCATAAAATCCAGCAGCTTTGATTAGAATTAGTACCTCATTATCTTATGATAATCAACAATCATTGTCCATGACTTATTTGCCTTTTTTCCAGGCCAAACAGATTATTTAAATGGGGCAGGTGATGGAGATTACCATCTGCATGGTTATTTTAGTCTCTGCAAATTCCCCAGATATGTGCTATTGCTATTTTTTTGGTATTGTTTGCATGTAGGGACAGTTCCAGGAGCTTCCACTTGGCCCTTCCTATGTATTTTTTTCCAGTTGTGGCAAAATATGCATGACATAAAAGTTACCATCTTAACCATGTTTAGGTGTACCATTTAGTGGCCTCAAGTACATTCACGTTGTTGTGCAACCATCATTATCATTCATCTCCAGGACTTTGTTCATCTTCCCAAACTGAAACTCTCTACCCATTAAACAACACCTCTCCATTCATCACTGCACCCAGACCCTGGCAATCACCATTCTATTATCTGTCTATATAAATTTGACTACTCTAGTACCTCATAGGACTGGAATCACAGTATTTGTGTTTTCGGTTCTGGCTTATTTCATTTAGCATAATGTCTTCAAAGTTCATCCGTATCGTAGTGTGTGTCAGAATTTTTACCTTTTAAAGGTCATTTAATATTCCATTGTATGTATAGACTACATTTTGTTTATCCATTCCTCTGTTGATGGACATTTAGGTTGTTTCCATCTTTTGGCTATTGTGAATAATGCTGCTAAGAACATGAAATTACAAACATCTGTTCAAGTCCCTGCTTTTAATTCCTTTGGATATATACTCTGAAGTAGAATAGCTAGATCGTATGGTAATTCTGTTTAATTTTTTGAGGAACTGCAATGGAGAAGGGTTCAGATTTCTACACATCCATGCCAATACTTGTTCTTTATTATTGTTTTTAATAATAGCTATCCTAATTGACGTCAGGCAGTAGCCGTTCTTAATAGCACTTACGTTGTTTGAGAGTTCTGTCATTTTCCAAGTATGTGTACCCAAAAATATATTCAGATATGGGGAAATATAGTGTAGGTCACTGCACAGGATTTCTAGTGAGGTGAACTTGTGTCAAAATTCCAATTATCACATGGCTTCCATAAGCCCTATTATGACCTGAAGACCACAGTGATGTTTTGGAACCTCAGGTGTGTAAATTTATTTTAATAATCTCTGAAAAATTCTGAGTTTTCCACTTTTCTTTCTAAACATTCCCCCTGGAAAATTGTAAACCCCTTTGAGGTAGACCTGGAGAAAAAAAAATCACACTCTATACTTTTGACAGTGTTGCAGCAAAGTTTCTGAAGCTGTTGTAGCCACCTGATCTCTGGTTTAGGTCTGGGCGAGGCTGTAATTTTCACTCCTGGAAAATCAATGCAGGTTTCTGCTCATTGTGCTTGAATTTTATTTTCATTTATACAGTTCAAGCCTGCTCATCAATGTAATTCCCAGTGTAAATGTGATTAATCTGTTACTGCTGGAAGTCACTTTGGGTAAAAATACTGCCACTCTGCCCTGCTGACCTTTATGATAATTGCACTCACCTTGTTTCTCATATTAAATGCTACCACTTAACCTCTGCTACTCTGTAACCCCATATTCCTGTTAAAAGCACAGGGGCCATTTCATTGGTGCTATCCCGCATTGTCATCTTTAGCCCACAGAAGACAGATGCCACAGAGGTTTTCAAGGATGCTTGTATTTCTCTCATCAATGAATGTCTTAATGTCTTGAAGAAGAATGTTATCGATGACCTCTGTGGGGGCATAACTGTGGGATAGTTGAGTGGGTTTCACATACTTAATCCAATCCAACATTCTCATTTTAAGTACATGGATTCCTTTGTCTACATTCTGTCAGATAAATTATGGCATCTTGCCCTCTTTGAATGTTGCTGACTATTGAATCTATGTTTCAGTCAGCCAAACAAGCCAACGATTAGAGCCAATTCCATCAGCTAGAGCTAATACTTTGAATCTCAGGTAAGTTCTTTATAATAAATTCAACCCCTTCCAACTTTATATTGCATCTTTCTCAGTCTAGCACTTATAAAACATAAGCCAGGGCTTCCCTGGTGGCACAGTGGTTGAGAGTCCACCTGCCGATGCAGGGGACACGGGTTCGTGCCCCGGTCCAGGAGGATCCCACATGCCACGGAGTGGCTGGGCCCGTGAGCCATGGCCACTGAGCCTGCGTGTCCGGAGCCTGTGCTCCGCAACGGGAGAGGCCACAACAGTGAGAGCCACGCGTACTGCAAAACAACAAACAAAAAAACCCCAAAAACCATATGCCACACACACATTCTACAGGTTTCTGCTGATACACATTAGCAGGATATAGCATTTCTTTTGATGTATATGCTAACTCCTACCAGGGTGGACATTATACTTGCCTCCTGGGGCCTGCTGGAATCTGACTGTAGTTATTAGGATGCAGTAAGTGCTGATGTGGGTGCATCTTGAGAAAACTAGAAATTTCCTTGAAAACTAACCTATTTAGATGAGGTCTTTAGAGATATGTTAAGTAAGGGAAGGTTAGTTTCCTCAAATGGGGAGGAAGAAGGGTGGCTTCCTTTGGCGAGGAAACCACAGGAAGATTTGGGTTAAAAATTTTCATATTAATCTGAGTCTGCCTACCTGCACTTATCCTAAATACTCAATATATCCTTATCTTAATACCCAGCTCTTCCTGATCAATGTCCTGATATTAATCTGTGAGACTTAGCACAGATGTACGTTGAACTTGGATTTTAATTCTGCAACTCACACTTTTAGATTTGAAACTTGATCCTCAGCCATGTCTGCTGTGTGGCTATAAGACATGAGAAAATTTTAAGGCCCTCAGTGTGGCTCTCTGTGTCTTCCCATGCCTCGATCTGAGAGTTTAAACACCTAACACCTTTTAACATTAAGTGTAAACATTTTCATTTTGTAAGCTCTCTGGTGCTATAAGAAGCAGCTAATGGTCCCCGTGGAGCTTGTAGTTACTACTGCTGTAATAGACAAAATCAGCTGCCGCTTGAGATGTAAAAGTATTGTCTTCAACTGGCAATATGTTCAAAGCAAATATTGCTGGTAATTTATTTATTGCTTCCACTACTCGGAAGAAACACTTGTCTTTGCATTGGCAGTGGAGTCACTACTACATTCAAGCTCAAAACCTTATTCCAGAGTCCCATCTTGAGCATCTTTTTCCTGGGATTACTCATGCAGGACAGGAAATCTGCTTCAGGAAGTTTAGAAAGTAGATTTTAATAAAAGGAGCTTGTTTCAAAAGTTATAAAAGCTGGAGTCAAATGAAATAGGAAGGCAACCTAGAGTTTGGAAAGACTGAATCCCCTAAGCAGAACGGTAATGAATGTAGAGACTGCTGGTGGGTGCTGGGAACATGGAGGGAGAAGCCCTTGAGCAGGAATTGGACGCATGAGGGAGACGAAGCCTCAGTTGTACGTACAACTCAAAGAAAGAGGGCATTCTGGGTTCTCCCCTATCCCCTTCTTCCAAACTCTCACCAGTCCTTCCTTTACTCAAAATTAATTGGAAGCTAGTTGCCAGTGAATCCTGGGTAACCGAGTTTTCAGGAGTCAGTCCTCTAAAATAAAAATCAGAGCTGGAAAAAGAGAAATAGTCTTTAAAAATTATTCACACAAATATGCCATCCCTTTACAATAACCTCACATTCCAGTTCACTTGTTCAAATACCCCACCACTATGATAGTACTTTGACGCAAAGTCTGTTTACTCCCTTGCTTTCTCCTGATACTGCCTTTGTATCTCTCCTTACTCTCTTACATTCCAGTGTCCATTATCTAATAGTGTGTTTGTCCCTAGCCCTGTTCCAGTGTCTTTTAGTTATGCTGGATCAATCCAAACCATTGCTTTCTCTTTTCTTGATCTCCAGCTTTCAAAGTCTTCCCAAGTAAAGTGTATAATAGTTTAGATGGTTTCCTTTATAAATTCATGATCACTAACCTAAAAGGTCCTTTAATATTGCCCTTTAATTCTGCTACATTAATCTGGACCCATCATTTCCCACTCTTTACAGTTTGTTCTCTCTTTCTGCACTATTCTTTGTTTTTTTAAAAAAATCTTTATTGGAGTATAATTGCTTTACAATGTTGTGTTAGTTTCTGCTGTATAACAAAGTGATTCAGCTAGTGCACTCTTCTTAAATGGCATGTCCCCACCATTTGCTATAATATCAGGAGATAATCTCTTTTAATTCACAGAAAAGAAAAGAAAAAACATTAGGAGAACTTTCCTGTTCATTAACATAATAGAGTTACTACATCTGCTGCCATCTTTATCTCCTTTGGTAATTTAACAGAACAGAAGCTCTATTCCTACTAAACCCAATTCCCTTACTCCTGATTTGGATTGCATCACCTTGCACTCTCTAAGGATCCTTATTTTGTTCAATACCTTCTCTAATCTGGATCTTTTCCACTATCTTTTTGAAACATTCTAAAATCTTCCAAATTGGGAAAAATAATAAAGAAGAGTAAAGCAAAAAAGAAAAGCAAAGCCAAACTCACCTTTCTCCACCTGACTTCTATTACTAATTACCACACTATCTCTTCTTCAAAGGCACAGTTTTTAAAATAATTCTTGAAAATGTTTTTCTATATCTTGGCAATTGTGAATAATGCTTCAATGAACATGAGAGTGCAATCTTTTTGAGATCCTGATTTCAGTTCTCTTATACATATACACACACACACATATATATATACATATATATATACATATATCCATTCAGAAGTGGGATTGCTAAATCATATGATAGTTCTATTTTTAATTTTTCGAGAAGCCTCCATACTGTTTTCCATAGTGACTATATACCATTTTGTATTCCCACCAACAGTGTACAAGAGATCCAATTTCTCCATATTCTCTCTGGTGCTTGTTACCTTTGTATTTTTGAAACTAAGCATCCTAACAGGTGTGAGGTGATATCTCTTTGTGATTTTGATTTGCATTGCCCTGATGATTAGCGATGCTGAGTACCTTTTCATATACATTTTGGCCATTCATATGTGTTCTTTGGAAAATGTATATTCAAGTTCTTGGCCCATTTCTTAATCGAGTTATTTGGTTTATTTGCTACTTAGTTGTGGGAATTCCTTATAAATTTTGGATATTTACCTCTTACCAGATATATGATTTTCAAATATTTTCTCCCATTCCATTGGTTACCTTTCCATTCTGTTGGTTGTTTCCTTTGCTGTGCAGGAGCTTCTTATTTTGATGTAGTTCTACTTGTCTATTTTTGCTTCTGTGGTCTGTGCTTTTGGTGTCATAGCCAATAAATCATTGCCAAGATCAATGTCAAGAAGCTTTTCCCAAACTGTCCATCGACAGATGAATGGTTCAAAACATGTAGTATATATTTACAATGGAATATTTTCAACTTTAAAAGAAGAAGGAGGTTCTACCATTGTGGCAACAGGGATGAACCTGGAGGACAATAAGCTAAGTAAACAAGCCAGTCACAGAAGGACACATACTGCATAATTCCATTTATATGAGGTACCTAAAATAATCAGACTTCATGGAAGCAGAGAATAGAATGTTGGTTGCCAGGGGCTGGGGAAAGGGAGAAATGGGGAGCTGATGCTCAGCAGGTATGAATTTTCAGTTATACAAGATGAATAAATTCGAGAAATCTGCTGTACAAATAGTGTCTGTAGTTAACAATAGTGTTAAGCACTTAAAATTAGTTAAGAGGGTCAATTTCATGTTAAGTGTTCTTACCACACACAGAAAAAATGGGACACAAGCTTTTGGAGGGGACAGATACGTCTATTACCTTGATTGTGTTAATTGTCTCATGGGTTTATGCATATGTCCAAACTCATCAAATAGTATACATTAAACATGTGCCAATTTTTGTGCATCAGTTGTGCCTCCATAAAGCTGTTTAAAAATGTTTATCTATATTTGATACCTTCACTTTATTACTTCCTTCTCATGCTTCAACCCACTCCCAATAGAATCCATCTTTTATTACTCCAATAAAAAGGTACTTCATAAGTTATTTCCAAATCCATGGATGTGATGTGAAAATTTTATCTCCTACTTACTTGATCTGTAAGTAGGATTTGCTTCTGTCTTTGAGACTTGATTTTCCTTGACCCAAAAACTCCTCCGGTTTTCCTCTAATCTCTGCGGCAGTTCATTCTCTATCTTCTTTGCAGGTGCGTATCCTTCTCCTCAGACATGAAATGTTGAAATTCTTCAAAATTCAGTTCTAGGCCATTATGTCCCCTCACTCTAGAACTCATAATATGATTTCACAGAAACACACAGCTTCAGTTACCAACTCCATAAAGTTTGGACATTTGTGTACCTGAGACCTCTAATCTGAATTCTGTAAATCCAGTTGCCTATTTAACATCTAAATCTGTTCATTTAAAATATACATAAAGCTAAATACTCATGGTCTCCCTAAACTACCGAATCTCTCCTCCTTCATTTTCATTTGTCTTAGTGTGTAGTGACACCATTCACCCAGTTGTATAAACCAGGCACCTAACAATAATCCTTGAGTTCAACCTCTCACATCAGCCACTATATCCTATCCATTATCAATCTTATCCATTTTACCTCCTAGATACTTCCTTAATCTATCTAATGTTCTCTATCTACTCATTGTTGTAAGTGGTCAATTAATGCATGAATATAAATTTCCCTGATTGCTTTGCTTGGTACCTATAGTTTTTATGGCAGAAAAATTTATATAAAAAAAAGTCCGTTCATCTTCCCTATATCTTCCCTTCTGTTCCTCCATCCTCCTGTCCCCATTTCAAGCAAGTATCCAGGACTCCGTAGAAACCTCTTCCTCAGGAAATATGCCATTTCTAAGCATCAAGGTGTGAAGGAGGAGATTACAAGGCAGTTGGAGGATTAAAAGCCAGTGAGTACAACAAGCACTGCCTGACACTACCTTGTTACTGGATAGAGCCTTGGAGCTGCACCAACTCATTAGAGGGATGTAGTTGAGAGAGATATAGGGAAGGCATGTAATAGGCATGGCGTATCTATCTCATCGAATATTTCAGCATCGCAAACATTATACAGGAACATTTATAAATGGGACATAAATGTACAGGTGTCCCGGTCTCAGAAGACCAGAAGGACCTCCACAACACTTTCATGTTACAGGGTTTTTATACCACTTTGGTTGTATAAGGTACCTCTAATAATGGCTGAGTCTATATTCTCTACCTGCTCAGTTATTTAAAGAATTAAATTCATTTAAATCAAGTAAAGAAACAGTAGGTTTATAGCAGCTCATAACTGCTTACTTTTTAAAAAATTTTTATTTATTTATTATTATTGGCTCTGTGTTGGGTCTTCGTTGCTGCGCACGAGCTTTTTCTAGTTGCGGAGAGTGGGGGCTACTCTTTGTTGCAGTGTGCGGGCTTCTCATCGCGGTGGCTTCTCGTTGCGGACCATGGGCTCTAGGTGCGCGGCCTTCAGTAGTTGTGGCGCACAGGCTCTAGAGCGCAGGCTCAGTAGTTGCAGCACATGGGCTTAGTTGCTCCGTGGTATGTGGGATCTTCCGGAACCAATAGAACTTTATGTTCCTTCCTTTATCAATTTTAAAGGTTTAAAATGCTTTCGATTTTTTTCTTCTTTGACAAACTCAAAGAAGGACTTTTACCTATGAGGTCCACACTTGATATTCTCAGTCAGAAGTCATCTGCCCAAGGAGGGCCTAGCATCTGAGGCCAACAGTCACATCCATGTCCCTCAGATAGGACCCTGTATCCTGGAGCTCAGGCTCCAGGCTCTGCTCAGAGGATCTCAGAGGCTCAGCATTGCTGCTCTGATCAGCCCAGCATAAAGGAAGGCTCTGTCGAGTGAGGCCTGACGTGAGAACGTGAGGCATGATCAAGCAATGGAGAACTCTGTTCTCCTGCAGAGAACCCAAACTCTCTAAATAACCCAACCCAGGGCCGCAAAGTTATGCTTGGGATTTTATCCTGCAATCTCCAAACGCTCAGATGGGCCATGGGCTTCAACTGGAAGCCTTAGTCCCCCCAGAACTACTGGCCCTGCCTGGCCTATGATGTTCTATCCTCTCCTTGAACTTCCTAACTTAGGTGTCTCTCTGACCCAACCAATCTCACTGAGAAATGTGAGCAGGGGAACAAGAAAATAAAGAATCATTCTTTGAGAGGCAACTTTTGGTTCCAGCTCCAACACTTAAAGAGCTTGAGAGTCATTACTCCAGTCTTTAGAAGAAGCAAAATCTGAACCAATTGAAAGTCAGTGACTTTTCTTGTAGCATTAGAGAATTAAGGTCACAGGGCAAATCACTCCAAAATCTTCATAGAGGGTGAATGCAGAGAATCATAGTTGAGGTCAGCTTACCTCAAGCAGAGGCCACTGGAGCCATAAATTGATAGGAACACTTAAAAGGACCCTTTGACAAATTGCTAGAGGATGCACATGGGCTAACATGAGAGCGAGAAACTCCTAGGGTCATTATCTTAGGGGGGCCTCCACCTATTCATGGGTTTCGCCTATGGGAACCCCACCAGGTTCTCACAGTGAAGAGCCATGAAAAATTCTGATGTTTCTGGTGGAGGAGTGTGGGAATGGGAAGAAAAGTAACAATTTTGAAAACATTCTGAAATATCCCCTGAATGTTCTCCATAACAGAAGCTTACTCCGCAGAGGAAAAGACTACCAGAGACTTATCCCACATGGGAGAAGGGAAGTTAGCCAACTCCAGTTCCCTCTAGCTTTCTTATCTCTTCTAAAAAGTGAAAAGAAAGAAAGAGAGAAAAGAGTTAGAAACATCTGTGAAGAACGCAGGGACACAGGACCACTAAACGACAGATTTAATCATATCGCCTCCCCCCCAGCTCCTTACTACCACATCAACAGGGCTCCAGTATGGTAACAGAGGATCATAGCCGAAAGAGCTGCAAGGCATAGGCTCTATATAAGGAGGAGACTTAGGGGAATCTGAAGACACCAAGGGAGATGAAAACAAGGACACTATAGGAAATTGAAGTCTCTGACATATACAGCTACAGTAAATATTAAACACAACCAACACCTACCTGGATTAACATAAAACTTCACACTAAGGTCTGTTTACTTCAGTTCCTATTACCCAATACATTATGTCTGGCTTTTCAACAAGAAATTACAAGGTATGATAAAAAGGCAAGAAAAAACAGTCTGAATAGATAAAGCAAGCATCAGATGCACATTCAGATATGACAGAGATTTTTGAATTGTCATACATGGAATCCAAAATAACCATCGTTTCATGTTAAGGGCTCTAATGGAAAAAGCAGAAATATGCAAGAACAGATGAGCAATAAGCAGAGAGAGGGAAACTCTAAGAAAGAATCAAAAGGAAATGTTGGAAACCAAAAACACTATAACAGAAATGAAGAATGCTTTTAATTGGCTCATCTGTATATTGCCTATGGCCAGGGAAAGAGTAAGTGAGTTTGAAAATATGTCTGTCAGTAGAAACTTTGCAAACTGAAATGCAAAGAGAAAAAGAATTTTTAAAAAAACCTTTAACTCAGAATATCCAAGAACTGTGAGACAGTTTCAAAATGTGTAATATACATGTAATTGAAATACCAAAAGGAGAAGAAAGAGAGAAGAGAGAATAAGAAATATTTGAAGAAATAACAGCCCAGGATTTTCCAAAATTAATGACGGATTAACCATAGATTGTGGGAGCTCAGAGAACACCAAGCATATAAATACGAAGAACGTCTATACCTGGACATATTTTATTAAAACTGTAGGAAGCTGAAAGATAAAATCTTGAAAGAATACAGAAGAAAGTAATATCCTGCCTCTAAAGGAACAAGGATAAGAATTATGGGCTTATCACAAACCATGCAAGCAAGAAGAGAATTGAGTGAAATATTTAAAGTGTTGCAAGAAAAAAAATCACCCTAGAACTTTGTGTCTAGTGAAATTATCCTTCAAAAGTGAAGGAGAAATAAAACTTTCTCAAACAAAAACTGAGATACTCATCAGCAGCAGATTTGCCCTGGAATAAATGTTTAAAAAGTTCTTCAAGGAGAAGGAAAAGGACAACTCAGCTCTACATAAAGGAAGGGCAAAGAAGGAATAAATGAAGGTAAAACAAAACTTTTATTTTTCTTATTCTCAGTTGACCTAATAATACTAATGATAGTGTATTGGGTGATTATAGTATATGGATAAGTGAAATAAATGACATCAGTGTTACAAGGGACAGGAGGGAGGAATTGGGAACTCTGTTATAATGGAACCTGCACTACCTATGAAGTGGTATAATGTTCTATATAAAAGTGGCCTTAGATTAGTTGTAAATGTATATTACAAATTCATGGGCAACCATGAAAATATTTTTTAAAGAAGAATACTTGACATGCTAAGAGAAGAGAGAAATGGAATCTTATAAAGTGCTTGTTTAAAATCAGAAAAGGCAGAAAAAGAGAAGAAGAAAAAAAGAATACACATAATAAATACTAAACAGTTACAGATATGGCAGATATTAATCCAACTATATAAAAAAATCACTAAATGTAAGTGTTCTAAATTCACCAATTAAAAGACAGACTGTCAGTGGATAAACCAAGATCCAATTATTTGTTGTCTACAAAACACCCACTTTAAATATAAAGACACAGATGATTAAAAGTAAAGGGAAAGAGAAAACTGTACCATGGTAACACAGATGAAAGAAAGCAGGAGGAACTATATTAATTTCAGACAAAGCAGGCTTCAGAACAAGGAAAGTTATGAGGGATAAAGCGGGGCAGTACATAACAACAAAGGGGTCAAATCTCCAAGAAGACACAACAATCCTTAACGTGTACAGTCTAACAACAGACTGTCAAAATATGTGAGGCAAAAACTGGTCCAACTGCAAGGAGAATTAGGTGAATCCACTGTTATTTTTGGAGACTTCAACACCCCTCTATGAGAAATGGACAGGTTCAGCAGGCGGAAAATCAGTAAGGATATAGTTGACCTAAACAGCACCATCAATCAACTTGATCTAATTGACATTTGTAGAATACTTCATCCAACAACAGAATATGCATTCTTCTCAAGCACACATGGAGCACTGACCAAAATAAACCACATCTTGGGCCACAAAACACACCTTAACAAATATAAAATAGAAATCATACAAAGTATATTTTCAGACCATAATGGACTTAAACTAGAAATCAATTACAGAAAAATAGCTGGAAATGCCAAAATGTTTGGAGAGTAAACAACATGCTACTAAAACATGGGTCAAGGAAGAAATATCAAGAGAAAAAATATTTTAAACTAAATGAAAATTAAAATACAACTTGTCAAAATTTGTGAGCTGCAGAAAAAGCAGTACTTAGAGGGAAACTGATACCATTGAATGCATCTATTTGAAAAGATTTAATATCTTTGAGGGACTCTGGTTTGCTGACCTGATCGATTTCTCCCTGTTTCCAAAATATTGGGAAACATGAATTCCTCCTTAGGTAGCACAGTGCCAGAAGAAGGAGCCCCACCCAATACACAAAGGCAAGGATGGGAAAACCTAGGAAGTTGAGCTGGAGCTCAGCCATGGTGCAGTAAGGCTCCTCAGACAAAGAAGATGGTCCAGATCATCAGAAGTGCGTTGCTGCCTCAAGCATCTGGGCATTGAAAGTGCACATTCTCGACTAGAGTTCTAGGCCCACATTACAGAGGTTAAGCGTAAACACCAAAGGTTCTTGAGGGTGAGGGAGGGGACAACACAAGAGAGAGAAACCCACAGTCCTTCCCCCACCATCCAACCCAGCAGATCTATCCATCCCTCCAGGGCCCTTTAGATACCTCTAACCCACCTTCCAACCCACACATTTACATACCATATATTTACCTTAGTGAAAATTTCTATTTATTCCACACGTTACCCAGATATTACCTGAGACTCTTTTACTGCTTGGTGATCTACCTTTGGACCCCACATAATATTTAAAACTCTTCTATGCCAAGGGATTTTTACCTCCAAGCCTTCAACTACAGCTTCCCCTCATACATAATGTGTTCTTACCTGTATGAAGCCAGAAACATAATCAGAAGAAATATACGCCCCCATATCTCCTCAAAAGAATTCACATTCACCAAAAAGTGTAAGAGTGCAGAGTAGCCTGTACCAGTGAACAGGAAGCATGACAAAAAGGGAAACAAGGGCATGGCACACCCATGAACCTATGGCAAACAACTTAAAAAGCTTTAGTAGTTCTTTTTTTCCTAAAATCCCTCTTCGGCTATTTAGCCCCCTAAGGTTCTCAAATCTAGCCTCCTCCAGCCATACAGTGTCTCATCCTGCTGCTTGCTCCCTCTTCTGAAAAATCCCTCTCAAAACATTTAAAAATTTTTTCTTTATTTTACAGAACACAACCCGAAGGACCAAACACACCCTGATTTAAGGAGTGGGCTTCTCTTTAACATAACTTCTAATGAGCACAATATTTAGCAATACGTTTTAGCTTTTTTGAATCCCACTCATGGTTACTTCTTCTATGAAAAGTTTTATGATTTTTTTCCCCATCTACTTTCTTACTTGCCACCAAAATTCCTGTTGGCATCTCCATACCTTTTTAAACAATGATGTCATTTTTGTCGATGTGTATATGTATTTATTTCATCTCCCCATGCTAGTCATTTAATAGTTGTAGCCCTTGTGCCTTCATTATTTAGATTATAAACTGCTGAAATTAAGCTGTGTCATTTCCTTACTTTGCTTGCCTGTATTCCCTCGTTGAGTCTGATGAATCAGTCTTGACCCCAGATACCTAATTCTCTCCCTCCCCTATGAGGAGGATACTAGTAATGACAGCTCCTTTCTTTACCTGTCTTCTCCTGCAGCCACAGCTCCACTCTTGTCTGTACCCAAAAGGAGGGTCCATTTCAAGCCCACTCCATCTCACATACCTTCCTCCCTTGACTGCAGGAGGTGTATCTGTTCAGAAAAACCCCTCCACATATCTTTGTATCTCTGGTATTGTTTTTTTTTTTATAGAAAGTTTGGTCCTGACTGTCCCTGAGGTCCCTAGGATTCACAACTGTAAAAACATCCTCTAAAGTCTGAGCAATATAAGCTCCACCAAAAGAATTTCCAGGATAGAAGGGGTCATAAAAATGACACATCAAATATATTCTTCAAAAAGTGGCCTTGTCATAAAAAAAGAAAGACTGAGAAACACTGATCCAGATTAAAGGAGACTAAAAACACATGGCAACTAAATGCAGTCTGTGATTCTGAATCCTGTAATGGAGGTTTTGAAAAAAAGCCACAAAGGACATTACTCAATAAATTGACAAAAATGGAATATGAATGGGAGATTAGTTAAAAGTTTTATGTCATTGTTAAATTTACTGAAGGGGAAAACTAACTGTACTGTATGTAAGAGAATCTTCTTTTTCTTAAATACACAATGAAATATTCAAGGAGAAGGTGCATGGTGCATGAAATGTATTTTCAAATATTCAGAAATGTATGCATATTTTTCATATATGTGTGTGTGTGTGTGTGTATTCATATATAGAGAGAGTGGAGGCAGGAAGGGAAGGAGACAGAAACAGAGACAGAGAGAGGAGAGAGATCTCAAATGGGTCAAAATGTTAGTAGGTAAGTCTGGATAAAGGGTACATAGTTTTTACCATCCATGCATCTTTTCCACAAGTTTAGTTATTTTCAAATAAATACATTTAAAAAATGGACCATTGCCTGCTGTCCTGGATTTTACCTAAACTTTGGGATTTCTGCCTTTGATTCTTGCAGCTACCACCATCACCATACCCAAACCCCAGAAATGTGTAATGCCAGCTTCAAAAGTTTTCTCACATTCTGTCCCAGGCAAGAAACCTGGGACCCTCTGCACATTTCAACAGGATTTTACAAAATGCTGAAGAAGAGCACCACACCCTCCCCACCAACAAATGTTTTTAAATTAAACACAATACAAAAAAAAAAAGAAGGAAAAAAATCAACGTGTTTACAGCATGGAACCCCTAGCTTTTCTGATCTGGTGCCACCAGGTCATCCGTCTTCTGGCGTTTTGTGGTGTGAATTGGTTTGCCAGCACTTCGTCTGCTCTGCTCACCAGTTACCATTCCTCCACCAGATTTCCATCTTCCAAAAATGTGTTGACATCTTTTGTTGTATCCTCTCTCCTTCTAGTCATCCTTAAGCACTTATTCTTTTTAAATCCTTTGTTTGAATAGTTTTATTGAGATATAGTTCACATACCATGCAATTTACTCATTTAAAGTGTGTAATTCCAGGATTTTTAGTATACTCACAGATATGTGCATCACAATTTTAAAAACATTTTCATGACTTCAGAAAGAACCCCGTAACCTTTAGCTATTACCCGCCACCCTTCATCTCCCAGCTCTAAGCAACCATTAATCTACTTTCTGTCCTCTCTTGGCTTCCCTATTCTGAATATTTCACATGAATGGAATCATACGTGGTTATTTGTGACTGGCTTCTTTCACTTAGCGTGTTTTCAAGGTTCAGCCATGTTGTAGCATGTATCAGTGCTTTTTAACGCCAAAAGTATTACACTGCATGGATATACCATATTTTATTTACCCATTCATCAGTTGATGGACATTTGGGTTGTTTCTGCCTTTTAACTCTTATGAATAATACTGCTTTGAACATTTGTTTACAAGTTTTTGTGTGGACATATGTTTTCATTTCTCTTGAGTACATACCTAGAAGTGGAGTTGCTGGGTCACATAGTAATTCTATATTTAACACTTTGAAGCGCTCCCAGACTGTTTTCCAAAACAGCTGCACCATTTTTCATTCCCACAAGCAGTGTATCAGGGTTCCAGTTTCTCCGCATTCTCACCAACACTTGTTTTAATCTGACTTTGTTTTTCTCGTCATTCTTGTGTGTGTGAAGTGTTATATCATAGTGGCTTTGGTTTTCATTTCCCTGATGGCTAGAGATGTTGAACCTCTTTTCACCTACTCTTACTTTTTTTTTTCATCTACTCTTGCTTTTAATGGCATTTGGGGAAAGAGAGAAGATAAACAAGTGTGTTTTATCTACTGTGTTTAACTCGGAACACAATAGCTCATTTTAACTATGTGACAGGATAAATATTTTCTTGTAAATATTTGAAAACACATATAGTAATGTCAAGTCTTTATCAACATGCCCAGTTTACTACTTCTATGCTCTCTGCATGTTATAGTTACTGTGTGATTAAGGGAAAGCAATATTGTGCACTGAATTTGACCTGTAAGATTACTTCTTATATGGGGTTGAGGGAGGAATTCATTCAAATGACTCCTTAGGGTTGACTAAAAGGCAGAGCAGAACTGATTGCCAGAGCCTCTAAAGCACAATGCTTTTTTGTCACCAATGCTGTGTACATCTGTTGTGAATAACTGTGTACCACAGGTGATAAGTATCAAAGAAATGTGAGAGCTCTGACATGGGCACATAGCATATGTCTTAAGAGATAGATGGCAAGGTGTTTAAATGGGCTTTTACACTTTAATCATAGTGTAAAAGATGGGATGTAGCACACATGCCAAATGATAACTGTGAAAGCTGGGTGAGGGGTGTATGGGAGGTTACATTGTTCTGTCTGCTTTCGTGCATGTTTAAACATTTTTTACTAAAAAGCTTTAAAAATAATAAAAGATGTAGAGTGACTCATAAGGAGAGGGAGGGAGCAAAAGGATACCTGGCCAGGGTGATCAGTCCATCAAGACTAGAGTTTAGCTATCTCTCAATAAGGAAATTTCAGGAAGTGTAATTCCTTTGACGTTGGGAAAGAAACTTCTTTCCATATAACAGGAAGGAAGAAGGAAAGGAGGAATGGGAAATTTTTTTTTTTAAGGATTTTGATGAAAATTTCCCATCTCATGACTTCTAGTTCCTCTGTGAATGGTGGTTTGGCACATCTGCTGAGCAAGTGGAGATGGCCTAAATTTGAGAAAAGTGAAGGAGATTTGAAATAGATTTGAGTAGCACTGGAGAGAAAATGGACTAAGGAAACAGTGACCTAAGTTCCATTTGTTTTGTTCACATGTTAGTAAGCATGGAATAAGAATTTGTGGAATGGCTGCATTATTTCCAGGTAGCATGAGGGCTGAATTTATCATGGCATCAGTAGACTTGATTGTGAGATTTAATCCAATAGTCATCAGCTACTTATGGGAAGGTATTTCTGGAAAAGGCAGAGATAGGGGATTTTGCCAGACGGGAAGGATTCAAGGTGATTGGATGGGACCTATTTGTAGTGGAGCTTTTTAAATGTTGCTTACCTGATAGACCACCAAGCCTACCTTGGAGAGAGCGAAAAAGAAAACAAGAGCTTGGTGGATAGAGGAAGAGTAAGTGGAAAAACGACCTAAAGTTGAAAAATTAACAAGTAGTATATAAGCTGGGAGGATGGAGGATGAGGCCAAAGGGTGGAATGTCAGACTGTATTATCCCAGATGGCAGAAGTGTTCCTGGTAATAAGCTCTACAGTGTGGCAGTGACTGCACTGGAATGGAAGTAAAAATGAGATGATGTAGGAACAGGGAAGCTGGGTTACTGATAGGTCTATCCACATGGAGGTTAGAGCCCTCCACCACTCCTCACCTCTTCATGTTCCCCACCCTGGGCCCCCTCCCACCTTTTGTCCCTCTCCCGGGGGCTCCACGGAATCTGCCTTCTCTGTGTGACCATAAGCTTCAGATATTGTAGGATCAATGTCATAACTCTGGATAAGAAAATAAAAGTAGTGAGAGAAGGCTGTAGTGGACATCTATTTTTGTTTTTTTGTTTTAACACCCAGTATCCATAAGTCTTTCTGGAAAAACTACCTCAGGTGCTCTCTAGGATACTCACCCTATTTTTGAGTCCCAGTCTGTACAAGTAGAGTTGCCTTCCCTCTAGACCTCATTGTAAGGGTGGGTATGTGTGCAGCCTTGGCCAAAAAAAGGAGGTCCACGGTAAGCCCCCAAATGTCTGATAACCCCAGTGCATAGTCTAGGACTCACCTCTGGTTCCTGAGCTGCAGGTATCCTGGGGAGGTGTACCACGGCTCCACCAAGGCTATTAATATCAGTGGTGGCACCTTCATCTTGATTGGTGAACTGTACACACTAAGGGCAATATCTTGTATATTCCCATCAAGCATAGATGGAAGGAAAGCACCATGATCACCTTCCCCAAAGAGGGGGATGCCATCTTGATGACATCCTTGAAGATACTGTTTTAGTGCTCAAAGACACCCCCATGCCTTTTTGATATAAGGCATCAGTGTGCCGTGCAGTTCTCTGGTCAGCCTCAAGCACATGGTGCTTGGATCAGATTGAGGAATGGGGGAGCAGGACAGGGTCAGAATATGGGAATGATGAGGCATGAACTTTGTTCCACCAGTAAGGACATTCTTTCCCTTCACTTTTTCTTTCTTTCCCACTCACTTTAAGACATCTTTTGCTTACTCTCAGCTGTATTTTACCCTGGGAGGTAGGTGGCTGCCTGGTCAACATTCCTACCACTGACAGCTGAGTGGTGCTTTTCCTCTGCAAAAAAAAAACCAAAAAAACAAAAAACGGTCATTAAATGAGCAGCCTGAAAAAATACCCCGGGAGGGGAACCACTTCCCCAGGGTGCCTTTCTAGTAAGGAAACCTCCATGTCAAGTTTAAAGTATGCTCTCCCGATACATTAACATGACCCACATAACAGATTCTTAAGCAGCTGCTGTGCTGTTCCTGGACCCTACGGCAAGTAGCCCAGGGTCCAGTAGAGCAGCACCTCCGCCCAAATAGTGCCATTCAGGGTTCAGCCCCCTCTAGGAGCCTCTGGTAACTGAGTTCTAAATAATGATTAAGCTGTTGTTTCTTCTTCAGCATTATTTTCAGAAAGTATACCTGTACTTAACGCTCCTCAGGTATAAAAGACCTATCTCCCCTACTTCTCTACAGGATATAAAACATTCAGTGAGGGGGGATATGTGGGCTGCTATACATTTTCATTAAGGCAAAGCTAAGCGGCAGAAGACAAAGCCCACCTCCTTAAATTTCATCAGGGAGGAAATGGGCTTTGGGGCGGGGCGGGGGTGGTGGCGGGGGTGGAAGGGGCACAATATCTATTTCTCAGCAAGAACTCCAGAGGACTGGTCACCTTTTAGCCAAAGCCAAAGGAAGCAATCAGTAAGAGCTGAACTATCTCCTTCCTTTCCCTTACACATAAGCCCTGAGTTACCCAAATCCCATGCCCCCAACACAGTACACAGTACACAGAAAAGATACACTATTATTAGATAAATATTTATTGGGGAGAATCAATAATCTCTACAAGGAAGGAGTTATTTCTGGATGGGAAGTCTTCATCCCTGGAAATTCTGGGGCAGTGTTTTCTGTCTAGACAGTAGAGACAGATGTCTGAACACAGGGCCTTCAGCAGTGCTGAGCGCAGTGGTGGGTGCCTGGCCAGCCTGACGCCTGCGGGTGGGGCTTGGATGGGGCACAGGCTCCCTGTGGGACACTGGTGGGGGATGTTTGTGACACAGTCGCTGGTCCTTGAATGCCACAACTTTCTGGGGGTGTCTCTTCTTATCTCTGATCTGTCTTGTACTACTTGGAGGATAACTCTGGCCAGCAAAGATAGCTTCTTGATGGCAGGACTTGATATTTGTCAGTTTACAGGAGGGAGCCCTGTGGTTGAAAGGATGCCCCTGGACAGGCTCTGTCCAGACCTGCACTTGCGCCTTTTGCTGAGTTTTCCTAAACTGCACTGGGGAAGGAAGGGGCTCTTGAGAGTAGGTGACATCCATTGCATACTGACACCCCGGTTTCTCATCTAGGAACTTCCTGATGCCTGTCGCGATTTTCTGAGCTTCAGTTGTCCCAGTCAAGACAGCTCTACTTTTAACTAGGCCTCTGTTCTGCACAGTTGATATGGGGCTGCCCTTTTCCTGGGCATCTTCTTGCCTTTTGTATTTTATCCCAGAAAAAAGCCATTGCAAGAAGTGCTTCATTCTTTTTCTGATATGGCCTTCAGGAAGAGGCTGTCCCTTCTGTGATAGGATCTGGGAAGACTTGCTCGCAAGTGTCTTCTCTAGTACCATCTCCTGAGTAGGGAAACTCTTCCTCCTAAGTTGGGATGTCCCGAACCCTTTATCCCCTCGATCAAGCTCTTCTGCCTTGGGCTCCAGAGGGCTCACTCTCTTTGCAGTTGGTGGGAAATTCTTATCCTGGCACCTCCTTAAGGCGTGTTTAGGGAACCAAGGTTCCTGCTGCTGCTCCATCCTGATTCCTCTGTCCTCCAAATGGACATGCAGCACCTGGGAAGCTCCCATGTCCCCACCTGAGACAACCTGGGCATGAGTCAGTGAGGCCTCGTAAGTCAAGTTATCTGAAGTAAGGGATGTGTCAGTGGGTTGGCCTTGAGCCTGGCTACGCTCGCTGTTCTCCAGTTTAAAGTTCAACTCACTGAACAGTTGTTCTTTAAAGTCTAATGATTTAGGATCTTGGGGAACTGGTAATTTGGGTGGGGGGCTTCCAGTGGTCACGGTAGTTTCTACTTTATTCTCATTCACATTTATCATTTGGGAGCTCCCTGGCTTGCTAGTTGCCAACATGTCACTAGTTTTCAATTGAAGGGTATCAAGCTCCTCAGCCGTGAATACCTCCCTAGACCATCTGGGCATTGAAACAGGTTCTGACTTCTCCACCTTTTTGCCCCGTTGCATTTCTCCTTTATCACTGGAACGCACACTCTTATGCTTCGGCTCATATCTGGCCCCAGCTTGCTTTGCAAGCAGCTTTTGGGGATATCTGTTGGCTAGTTGAGTCTGTCTATGACCTGCTTTCCCTGTGATGCAGAGGGAGACAGGCAGACGAGTCTGTCTGGCATCCTTAATTCTCTGAACACCCTCTGCCAGCCCACGGTTGACATCAGAGCGTGGTTGTCTCAGGACCCTCTGTCCTCCTTTGCCCACAGGTGAGGTGGCAGGGAGAGAACGATCCAGGTCAGGGGCTGAATTTGTTGTTCCCACTTTGTCTCCATGGAGAGATGCAGAGCTTCCTCTCAAGGACTTGAAGCTCCCAGATTTGGAGTCTGCCTCAGAAATCACATTGGTTGAGGAGGGCAAGTTGGCATGAGACAAGGACTGGCATGAGGCATCTTTCAATTTAAAGATCTGGATGGATTCAAGGACCTTGCGGGGAAGGGCCCACAACATCCTCCTATGAAACCTTTTAATATGGGCTTCCAGCATCTGTTGTGGACTGGAATCAACAAAAGTCAGGTCCTGGAAGGTATTCAGGGGGTAGGCCTCACCCACTGATGATGGCAAACTTCTCTGTTTTGTTCGGGTGTGGGATTTCACAGAAAGAAGCAATGTTTGCTTGATAGCATGCCATGAATTACGCACAGTCTCAGGGAGCCGACCCTCATGTATGTCCTCCAACTTCTTGCTCAAATGTCCTTTTAGGACATTTTCAAGTTGTCTCCGACTTAGACTCTTTGCTGACACCCTTGAATTTTTCTCTGAGAGACTCACCATCTGACTGTTTAGGTCTTTCTCAGAGTCATACCCCAGATCCTTACCTGAAGAGCTCTTTGGGTCATTCAACAGGTGATCTTTTGGGCCATTCTCTAGGCTGTGTCCCAGATCTTTCCCCACATCTTCCTCTAGCTGGAACATTACACCAGGGCTTTCTGGAAGTGAGTTCTCAGGAACAGGCTTCAGTAAGATGGCAATTGATTTAGATTGAGTGACAGATAAAGTGCAGTCTGGCTGTGGTGAAACAGACAGAGCTGGTGGTGCATGATGACAAGCAAAAGAATCGGGGTGATTCATTGCCTGGGACAAATCTGATAAGGGGTTGATATCTTGGGAAAGGGTGGGGTCAAGAGAGAAAATGGTATCCGGAGACAAAGTGGCCTCTCGTGGGAGAACAGGACCTGCTGTCTGAGTGTCACGTGGTAGGAGACGGGGAAAGGCAAGGGGTTGGGGTGGGGAGTAGTCCACAGGGAATTTGGAATCCAAGGAAGGAAAAGGCTCTGGTGCCAGAGAATGACCCAATGGGGAGGGTGAAAAAGAGTCAACTAAGGGGGTCATTGGGTTAGGGGAGAGAACGGAGGTGGGCAGTGTGGTAGGCTCAAGCAGAGAGGCTGGTGTTAGGTCCCTTGGAGGGACTGTTGAGAAGGCAGGGGACAGAGTAAACGATGACTCAGTCACAGAAGCTGTGGAAGCCAACGGGGACACAGAAGAAGGAGAATCTTCCAGGGCCTCTGGGAGTAGCAGCCGACTGACCTCAGCAGTTGCATTATTACACACCTCACAGAAGGGGTCTGGACATAAGAGTTGACGCAAGCGGCTGGTGTCATCGTGCCGGCCCAGGGTGCTGCAGAAGACAGGAAGTACAAAGGTGCAACCAGGACCAGAACAAGGAAAGGGGGACCTGCTGGCCTGGCAGGGGTGGGGTCACTGGAAGCCTGCTGCCCCTTCACATTGCTCCACATCCATGAGTTCACAACATGCTCAGTAGCCCTCACCTCAAGGCCTTCATCACATACTCATTCCTATGCTACCCCCTGCCATGACTACAGCAGGTTGCACTGAATCCCTGGAATTGCATAGAACATGCTAAGGGGGGATCAGGAAAGAAGGGGAAAGAGTCACCTTTTCAGAATAGAAATCAGCTGCGTTTTCTCCTCTGTTTCTGTCTGGTGACATCTCCAACCTGAGAAACCAGGAGAGTGGGTTATATGTAATGAAGGTAGAAGCATAGGGATAATAAAGGAGTCCCCTTATGGGAAACCCTTGGGATATTAGACTCTGAAAGACCCAAGAATTAGTAGATGAGGTCAAATGGTCAATGATATTAACATGTGTATGTTGCTTCTTGTAAAGTACTTTCACATGCATTTTATCTCATGTGATGCTCAAAACCACCATGTGAAGCCCAGAGATCAGTGTTGCCTTAGAGAGGGATCTGATCATCCAGGAAGTCAAAGGACTTTTACAAAGTCAGGACACAGAAGTTCTGACTCTTGACATCTCACCTGGCCACCTGTTGGGAAACACCCATTGCCCAGGTCCATCACTGCTTCATGCCCAGCGATGAGCAGAGCAGGGAATCTGAGAAGTGTCTCAGGCTCTGACTGCCTTCCCACAAGCCTCTCCTCTGAGAACTCTGGTTTCTGAGAGAAACTGTACCTAGCAGTTGACATCCTCAGAGATCAGGGACCTTGGATCTCATGGAAAAGGCAGGAAGGGTCACCCTTGGAGAGTTCAGGTGGGATAGGCAGAACCTTACCTTTTGGTGTTCCACCTTTCCTTCTCCTCTTGGCTCTGCCCTGATGCTGAGAACAAAAGAAAAGAATGAAGGGCTGGGGCTCATTTCTCTCACTCTTCTCTAGGAAACTCAGATATTCATTATCCGTGAATAATATGACTCTATTTTAATTAACAGAACTTCATGTTCCTCTTTTTATCAATTTTAAAGGTTTAAAATGCTTTCCATTTTTTTCTTCTTTGACAAACTCAAAGAAGGACTTTCGACTATGAGGTCCACACTTGATATTCTCAGTCAGAAGTCATCTGCCCAAGGAGGGCCTAGCATCTGAGGCCAACAGTTACGTCCATGTCCCTCAGATAGGACCCTGTATCCTGGAGCTCAGGCTCCAGCCTATGGTCAGAGGCTCAGCATTGCTGCTCTGATCAGCCCAGCACAAAGGAAGGCTTTGTCGAGTGATGCCTGACATGAGAATGTGAGGCATGATCAAGCAATGGGGAACTCTGTTCTCCTGCAGAGATCCCAAACTCTCTAAATAACCCAACCCAGGGCCACAGAATTACTGTTTGGGATTTTATCCTGGAGTCCTCCAAACACTCAGATGGGACATGGGCTTCCACTGGAAGCAGCCACAGAGCACAGGGAGACCAGGTCGGTGCTTTGTGACTGCCTGGAGGGGTGGGATGGAGAGGGTGGGAGGGAGGGAGATGCTTGAGGGAAGGGATGTGGGAACAGATGTATATGTATGACTGATTCACTTTGTTATAAAGCAGAAACTAATAAAAAAAATGCACACACACACACACAAAATGTGGGAATAGAAATGGAAACAACAATAAAGAATCTCCGTTGGGGCCTCACCCAGGGCTGCTTACCTTTCGGATGTCTTTGGTTTTACTAAAGATAGATGAAAATGGCAAGCGCACCAGGTACCACAGGAACAGAAGAAGCAACCCCAACCCGCACAGGACGACGAGGTTTGGGTCAGTATCCAAGGATGTTGAGTCACAGCTCGGACATGGGTCAGTAAGCTGTTCAAAAATGAGAGAGCGTTCCATTTTCTGAATTCCGTTTTCTGAATCACAAGGCTGCTTGAAGTTACTGAATTTATTGAGCAGTCCCAGGCCTGCATCACAGAGCACTGAAGAGTCACAAAGGGTTTCTGAGTGTGGGGGAGGGGACAACATGGAGAGGGTGTGTCCACGGCCCCTCCCCCACCCACCAGTCCAGCAACCCCTTCCGCCCCTGCTGGGCCTTCCAGGTCCCTCTGCCCTACCCTGCCATCCTATTTTCCAACTCCATCCTTTCATGGTTTCATATATTTACAGTAATGAAATTTTCTGCTTGTCCCATCGGTAACCCAGATACTACCTGGGTCCCCTCCACTGTTTGATAGAAACTTGACTTGGGTCTCACCAATTCCACTGCCTTAAGTGTCTGAAATACTGTCTGGAATTTTTGCTTGTACCCACACATTTATACTCAGGATCATATATGTCCTTAAATCCATCTTTCCTATAGAATCTTTTCACTACGCAAACCCAGTTCTAAAGAACTTAAAAGTTCTTTTATCCAGTTTTGTGAATGTTGAATAGGGAATTTTGCTTTTTGTTGCAGTCAGCCGTTACCATCTTCAGTCAGAGGGGCTGACTCAAATAATTAAAATGAAGAATTCATTGTTCAACATTCACAAAACTAAAGTTACTATAAAATAAATGTAAATAATTAAACTTTCACGAGATCTTGAGGATAAGTCTGTAGCACTTATTTTTCTGAAGTTAGTGAAGCTTAAACTGCATAAAGACTTTTAGGACATGCTACACACACACACACACACACGCACCCTTTGACAAACCAATCTGGTATTTTCAAATCTAAGAATAAAGTGTTTTCTCATTTTATTCCAATCTTCCATCTTTTGTTTTGACCCTACTTCTTCCTACTCTACCTAAAACACAGACAGTCCCTGACTAGGGGACATCAATTTTCTAACATGTGCACAAATCCCTGTCCTAGTCAGTTTGGGCTGCCGTAACAAAACACCATAGACTGGGTGCTTAAACAACAAACACGTATTTCTCATAGTCCTGGAGGCTGGGAAGTCCGAAATGAAGGCAACAGCAGATTCTGTGTCTGGTGAGACCTACTTCCTGGTTCGTCAACAGCTGTCTTCTCCCAGCAACCCTGCAGAAAAAGTGGGTGAGAGAGCTCTGTGAGGTCTCTTCTATAAGAGCATTAATTCCATTCATGAAGGCTCCACTGTTGTGACCTAATCACCTCCCAAAGGCCCCATCTCCTAATACTATGATATCATATTGTTGGCCTTAGGGTTTCAACATATGAGTTTGGTAGGACACAAATATTCTGTCCATAACACTACCCAAAGGCTGTGCTAAGTCCTCTGGTGGCACGGTGGGACCCAGGAATGTCAAAGCCTTAGAGAAGAATCGAGTCTTGAGCAGCCTTACCTGATTATCCTTGTGGGCCCTGTAAATATCATCTTTTCTTAAGTGTGCCTTGCCACAAAGGTTGAGAAGCTCTGCTCTATATAATCATCCCCATAAATGTTTGAAACTCAACTACCTGCCATGCTTTTTTTCAGGCTCCTCTTGTCAGGTTTAAATAACCCCAGTATTTCCCTCCCCTCTTCCTACATCTTCCTTTCTAAACTCTTTATCTTCATGATAGCTGTTCTCTGAACTGTCTCCTAATTTCTCATGTCCTTCTTAAACTGTGATGCCCTTTATTTGACACCCATGGCCTAGCACAGTTACTTGATCTCCTGTGAAAGGGTTAGACAGCCTTCAAACCCACAGAGTCTTCTTTCAATTATGCAGGAACAGGTAACCTACCCTGAGGATAAAATCTGCCAAGAGGCACCACTTCCTCCAGACCTTGATATGCAGCCTCAGCCAAGTTTTCATTTAATAAATATTTACTGCTGGAAACTAGGAGACACCAGTACCTGTAAGTCGCAGGCTCTGTCCTTAAGGACCTCATGGTGCAGTTTTAGGGGCAAGCCCTACACAGGTCAAGAGTTACATAACCGCACAGGAGAGGTCCCCCATGGCATTTGTGAATTGGCAAGTGATCTCTGGAATAGATCAGAGAAGGGACAGATGCTATGGGTGATAACTGCTCAGACATTTTATGCTCCTTAGGAAGGTATCCCTGCATGCCTCTCCAATTTTCTGATACAAATTAACGATCCTTGGAGAAGATGGTTATAGAAGAGCTTTTCTCTTTTAAAAGGGCACATGTTGGCTAGATATCCTTACATACATGTGTGTGCCTTGCGTGTAAAACTTACAAGAAGTTTCAATAAAAAGGCTTTTCCCAAAATGTTAATAAGATTCCTTTTCAGAACCTGGTAGAGCTCCTTCAAAATTGAAAGAAACAAAGGACTAAATGTACAGCACTTTTCTTTGCTTTTTTTTTTCTTTTTGTACCAACCACAAATAAACTCCATTGGTATGTAGTAGCAGAAGTTCACAGCACTTATCCTTCCTAGACTAACATCAATGATAAATTATAAATTTATTTGTCTAATTTATAAAACATTTTGCTTTCAGCGATCTCAGTGCATTTTCACAAACATCCTGTGATGTAAACAGTACAGGTATTATTGTGCCCATTTTATCAGTAAATAAAACTGAAGTTCAGAGACGGGAAGAAACTTCCTTAGATTTGGTTCAGCAAGTAAGTAGTAGAGCCCTGCCTAGTAAATTCCCCACATTCTCAATGCTACTATTTTAAACAATATAAATAAGTGACTTCTTAAAAAGTATGCCCTGGTACTAAAATTAAAGTGGTTATGTGATTGAGAATATTCACTTTATCCATTAAATGAGGCCAAATTTGGGAAGTAAAGAAAAGCTATTTTTGGCATCCTATCACCTCTTAGGTACCTTTTCCTTTTCATTCTCAGCACCAGTATCTTGATAAGTTTTCTCTATTGCCCTCTTAAAACCTACTTTCAAGAACTCTATTACATATGATTCTCAGTAAGGTATAAATGAATAATAAAAGCTTAAAATGTCATCCCTCCCAGGAACACATGTCACACATTTTACATATATCTAACCCCAAAGCCTTGTAATAAAGCTCTCACCAGAGCATTTCAGGCAGCCATCCTGAGGTGGCAGTGGTGGCTTTCAGTAGAGTGAGATCTTCTCCTCTCCACCCAATGACATCTTCCCAGTTGACCTTCGTCACTACACAGAAGTCTGGTCCCAGATTTCAGGCTGCACATGGTTAGATTATCCCCAAGAAAGAGTATTTTCGAAAAGCTCTACTAGAATAGTACACTGCCTATTGGAGGAGACTCAGTAGGGATAAGTCGTTCGTCTAGGATTGTCACATGTCCTCAGTGCTCTCGCTCACACACTGGCCACGGTCCCAGGGATGAGCCACGTAGAGGGAGCTTTTTTTAGGTTACCAAAAAGCCTGAAGAACAACAGATTCTATTTAAAACTGAACTTAACACTGCCGCTTTAAGATGTTCTTCGTTCATACACACACCACACTTCCATTGAACTCTACCATGTAGTATTTCTAATAGAAATATCAAGAAAATAAGGCATTGCCTCTGCCCTCAGGCAGGTCATAGTTCAGTAAGTAAGGCCTGCAAACAAGTATAATAAAGTGATATGAACTATAAAAGAAGTAGGAATAAGAACACAATGAAAACACAGATGAAAGAGCAATTAATTCTTCCGCCAGGAGGGAAACGAGAGAGAGGCAGGGAAAATTTCAGACGTGGTGCCAACTGAGACGGGCCTTGTGAGGTCACCTCCTCCTCCTCTCCGTCCCTGCCCTGGCCATCTTCCTGTTCCTCACCACCTTCCTCCTCACCATCCTTTGCTTCTTTCTTTAGACTTTAATTTTTAGAGCAGTTTAAGGTTCACAACAAAACTGAGCAGAAAACACAGAGCTCCCATATGCCATCTGACCCCCCCCAACACCCCTCCACACACACATATAACCTCTCCCACTATCAACATCCAGCACCAGGGCTTCCCTGGTGGTGCAGTGGTTACGCCTGCCAATGCAGGGGACATGGGTTCGATCCCTGGTCCAGGAAGACCCTACATGCCACGGAGCAGCTAAGCCTGTGCACCACAACTACTGAGGCAGTGCTCTAGAGCCTGTGAGCCACAACTACTGAGCCCGCAAGCCATAACTACTGGAGCCCACACACCTAGAGCCCGTGCTCTGCAACAAGAGAAGCCACTGCAATGAGAAGCCCATGCACCGCAACGAAGGGTAGCCCCCGCTCACTGCAACTAGAGAAAGCCTGCGCGCAGCAAAGAAGACCCAACACAGCAGAAAGGAAGGAAAGGAAAGGAAAGGAAAGGAAAGAAGGGAGGGAGGGAAGGAAGGAGGGAGGGAGGGAGGAAGGAAATTAAAAAAAAATGCAGCACCAGAGTGGGACATTTGTTACAATCATACCTACATGGACACATCATTATCACCCAGAGCCCATAGTTTACGTGAGTCAGACAAGCGTATAGTGACATGTCTCCACCATTGTAGTATCACACAGAGTAGTTTCGCTGCCCTGGAAATCCTCTGTGCTCTGCCTCTTCACTGCACGCTCCACCCTAACCCCTGGCAACCACCAATCTTTTTACTGTCTCCAGTGTTTTGCCTTTTCCAGAATGTCATATAGTTGAAATGATACAGTGTGTAGGTAGCCTTTTCAGATTGGCTTCTTTCACTTAATGATATGCATTTAAGGTTCCTGCATGTATTTTCATGGCTTAATAGCTCATTTTTTCAGTGCTGAATAAATACTATTCAGTTGTCTGGATGTACCACAGTTGATTTATCCATTCACCTTAGACATCTTGTTGCTTCCCAGTTTTGGCACCTATGAATAAAGCTCCTATAAACTCTTTTTCTTAACAAAGCACGTTGTTGAGGCATAATTCACATACCATATAATTCACCCATTAAAAGTGTACAGTTCAATGACTTTTAGTATATTCACAATGTTGTGCATCCATCACTACAATCAATTTGGGAACATTTTCATCACTCTAGAAAAGAAACTCTGTTCCCCCTAACCTTCACCCTTCAATCTCATCACTCTCCCCAGCCCTAGGTTACCACGAATCGAATTTCTCTATAGATTTGTCAATTCCAGACATTCATATAAATGGAATTATACAATATGTGGCCTTTTATATCTGGCTTCTTTCACTTAGCATAATGTTTTCAAGGTTAGTCCATGTTGTTACATGTATCAGCACTTCTTTTCATGGCAAGTAATATTTCATTTTATGGATATACCACATTTTGTTTATACACTGATCAGCTGATGAACATTTGGTTTGTGTCCACTTTCAGCTATTATGAATAAAGCTGCTATGAACATCTGTGTACACATTTTGGTGCACACATATGTTTTCATTTCTTGCTTATTCATTTTTGCAATAACTTAAAGTCACACTTTGTCTAAGTTTGTTGTTTTCTGAGATTTGGGTAATATAACCATATCAGACTCCCTATGAAATGAAAGCTTTGGAGTCTAAATGCAGTTTTTGTCAAATGTCTGGGTGCATCAATTTGCCCTCCTGCCAACACTCTCAAAATTAGCCCTTGAGTCAGCAGGAATGATGGTGATGCATAATGCTTAACATTTAAAAGTAATGAACACCTTATGTTCTCAAGTTCCTATTCTTAGAAAATCAGAGGAGGGTGTGGGAAGAGAAAGTGCAATCCAGCCAAAGTGAACATGAGCAAACCTATAACATATATAAAAGTGCATGTGTGGTCACACTAAAGCATTGGGCACGTGTCTGAGGATGAGAGTAGCCAAAAAAATGAGGCTGAGAAAGAAGGGGACTCAACTGTGAATGACTTTGAATGACAGTTTAAGAAGCCTGAACTCTGGACCAAGGGAGTGGGAAGCTAAGGTTTTCATAACCAGAAGAATGGCCTTCCCAGATCTCTGTTTTGGAAAGATGACTGGCAGGGTGACTGAGAGTTAGGGGGAAACATGCAAATTATATGACATAGGACTCTTTCTCTTGCAGATGATAGAAAACCTAATGAATTCTAGCTTGAGCAAAATTTTTAATTTATTGGCTTCTATTTCTCTATAACACAGGAGCAGATTCAGTTTCTGACTTGCTACCTCTTGGTTCTGCTTTCTTGGTGTTGACTCATTCTCAAGCCACTTCTCTTATAGTCCCAAGGTGGCATCCAGCCAGGAAAAACAGAATTGTTGTCCCAGTTTCTCAACCAAAGTCCCAACATTCAAGTGACTGGGACCAGCTCAGGTCATAAGAACACCCATGAAATAATTACTGGGAACCAGAGAATACTACTGGCCTAGTCTAGGTCAGTGCTACTCAAAGTGTGGTCCGTGGACCAATGCCTGTTTCCACATGTTTGTTACCATCTACAACAAGATAAGTTTAGACAATCAGCCATAAAAATAAACGAAATTGAGTTCTTTGTAGTGAGGTGGGTGGACCTAGAGTCTGTCATACGGAGTGAAGTAAGTCAGAAAAACAATTACCATATGCTAACACATAGATATGGAATCTAAACAAACAAAAATGGTTCTGAAGAACCTAGGGGCAGGACAGGAATAAAGACACAGAGAATGGACTTGAGGACACGGGGAGGGGGAAGGGTAAGCTGGAATGAAGTGAGAGAGTGGCATGGACATATATACACCACCAAATGTAAAACAGATAGCTAGTGGGAAACAGCCGCATAGCACAGGGAGATCAGCTTGGTGCTTTGCGGCCACCTAGAGGGTTGGGATAGGGAGGGTGGGAGGGAGATGCCAGAGGGAGGAGATATGGGGATATATGTATATGTATAGCTGATTCACTTTGTTATACAGCAGAAACTAACACACCATTGTAAAGCAATTATACTCCAATAAAGATGTTAAAAAAAAGGTAAGTATAGAAACTGAGGATGGTTAGAAACTTGTACTGCAATTTGAGAGAGTCATTAAATTTAATAATAAAAACAGGCTTATATTTTGTATGTCATAGTTTGTGTGTCATTTTTCCAGTGATTCATTTTTACTATATTATATACAAGTACCAGTCCACAGTGGATGGGGGTGTGGGAGATGAAGCAAACTGGTCCTTCACCACAGATAGTCTGAGAAACCGTGGTCTCATATACATGGTCCACTGTGAAGCCTGCGGGTGAATCAACATTCTGGAAGCACACAGGGAGACTTTGGGGAGTTCTTTCCCCTCGCCATGAAAGAAGTCAAAAATAAATGTCCACTATAATCGGGATCTTAGTTGGAGAGAGGAAGGACATTCGCAGACTTACTTTAGCTCTCTTATTTTCTCAAGCTTTTGTCCACGTTGATCTGCCCTTATTCAGAGTCCCTAGTAAGAATTTACTCTGCATAAGCTTTGGATATGGCCAGTTTAATAGGCTAAACATTACATGGGCATTCACCTGCCTTGCCCATTAAAACTTGTATTACTAGAATCAAAGCATTTGAATGGCTCTCTTAAGCCATTAAGAGAAAAACAACTTTGAGCTAGAGTAACACAAGGTAATTACTAAGCTGAGCGAAATTCTTCTGCCATGCTCTTGGCACTGAGGTATGGAAACTCTACAGCCCTATAAGAAGTCTGAAGGAAAAAAAATGTTTTATTCAAATTTCAAGGGTCTAAGTTTCTCATTAAAAGTACATTTTAGAAAGTTGTTTTAAGTTAACTTGCTAGGGCAGTTGTACGGCAAGCAGACGGACGTAGCAATTTGTCAAACTGCAGCTTTCATCTCTCTTTTAAAATAATACGGAAACAATAAAAACACAATTAAAACTAAAATTAAAAAAGCATAATCTGAAAGAGTATTTTGATTTTTTCTAATTAAAGCTCTGCAATTAAAGTTTTGCTGGAGAACAACCTGTGTTTTTAATCTCACAAAGCGCTAATAAATGCACAGAATTTGAGATGTCTGCTAAAACTCAGAGCTGGAAGTGACCTTGGAGAACCTTCTAGTCTGGCTTTCTCATTTTACAAATTGGAAACTGAGGCCAGAGCAGGTTTATTTCTTTTTTCCTTAATCCTTTCTTTCGTGTGTGTGCATGTGTGTGTTTTCTCTTGGTGTCTGCACATAATTTAGTCACTCAATATAGGACTTTCTTCTTTCCAGTATGAAGACAAGGACTCAACAGACACCAAAGTTTATGCAGTACTACCTCGAAATCTGCTATTTTTGCCTAAGTGAACTTCACAAACCATTGAGATAGTAATGCATTTTTGTGAAAACCAAATGGAAATACAGCATGTGCCTTCACGCCTTCTGCAATAAAATAAGCTGAATGTAACTTCAGTATTCTTTGGTGACCCCAGCTTAGTCTAATAAACAGCTGTGATACTGCAGAGGAGCAGGTGTAGGCGGTCTGGGACATGGACACATGTGCATTGTCTCCAGCAGTGCCCCACAAACCTGCTATCATTTTAAAAGTCCATCACCTGTATTTTAGGAGTTTACCTCTTTTTCATAAAAACACAACAATTGTTTGCCAAATGTACATATGCAGTGCAAAACTGACCTATGACAGAACTGCCTTTAGCAGGTCACAGGGCTACCCTAAAAAGTTAATGTAGTTTGGATCACTTTTATCTCCTCAGGGGGTGAGGGAACGACAGGAAGGAAATGGAATATAACAAATAATATAAGATTTGGTGGGTACTTAATTTGTGCCCCAAACTTTCACTCATTTCATTTCTTAACTATCTTGTGAGAGAAGAAATAGTTCTCTCACTCACAGATAACAAGACTGAGCCCCAGAAAGATTAAATAACTTGCCCAAGGCCATAAGAGCTAAAAAGTGAAAAAGTAAGGATTTGAACCAAGCTTGCTTTGGTCCCAGACGTGCGTCTTCAGTCCACACAATACTGTCTCAGAGAGTAGAGTCACTGGGTGTTGATCACTGACTTCATTTTAACATGCCAGGAGCTATATTTTGCTGTATAACAAACCACCCCAAAAATTAGTGGCTTAAAACAATGAACATTTTATTTGCTCATAATTCTGCAATCTGGGTTGGGCTTGGCTGGGTGACCCTTCTGTTGATCTTACTGATGGCTACTCACGTGGATTCATCCAGCTGGCAGGTCAGCAGGGGCCTGGGCTTGACTGAGACACTGGGATGGCCAGGCTTGTCTCTCAGGGCCTCTCCCTCTTATGTGGCTTTTCTGACAGCCTCTCCACATAGCTGTAGCAGGCTAACCGAATTCTTATAAAGCAGATCATGGCTCTGAAGAGAACAAAAGCAGAACTTCTTAAGGCTTGGAACAAGAACTGATAGAGCATCCCTCTGCCACTTCCAGTTAATTAAAATAAGTCATACTCCCAACTCAGGTTCTAAGAAAGAGGACTACACAGAGGCAAATACTGGGAGATCACGGGGGGCCAACAATGTAACAGTGGTCGCTATACTCTTCTTGAACTGTGGCACAATCAACTGTGAAAGTTGCTGTTTCTTCTATACCTTCCATTTTTCTTATGTGCAGTTTTTCACTCTTTTCCTGTTTGTTTCTCCACTTTCTCCTACCATTTCTTAGCTTTTCTGCGTTGTAACTGGCCTTCCCTAGGCAGCCACAAATAAAGGATGCCTCTCCTTCAGAGCAGTGAACTGACCAATCGCATCTTGTCAACCCTTTTCTTCAGGTCATCAGTCTTTGCTAAAGTGTTCTACTGACAGAGGTTTCTTTGTCTAGGTTTTTGTTTCATTTTGCTTTGCTTTATAAACTGGGTTCAAAGCTGGATGTCTAATTTAAAGGAAATAGGACATTACTGCCTCAAGAAGCAACTTAAGTGAGTACATTTAAAAGCTTCACCCTTATAAATAAAATTTAGAATCTATCATACACCTCTTCAGTTTTACCTGCAAGAAGGCAACATGTCCAGTTCAATGGCCAAGGCAACAAATCAGTGTTTATCATGTTTTACATGCTTTAAATTCCTTTAGCAGTCATTCACCAGGGCAGAGAAGGAAGAGAGGCCTGTAGGAATCAGATAACTTCCAGCATTACAATTCTAGTTCACAGCAGGTTGCTTCTTACACATAGCTAAAATGAGATCCGATTAAATTTCCATTGAATCATTCAACCTGTCTGATCACTGCTTTCTGCTGTCAGGAGAGCATTAATGTCAGCATTCAGCCTTTGCTCATCATGTGGGAGAAGGATGTGTGTAGGGGGTGGAGGGTGGCTTGGGCATGGCTGGGGGGAGGAATGAGGGACGGCTTCTTAGTAAGGTCTGAGAAAGAGGGAGGTTGCTTTATTTGTTGAGATGGGGTGATTCAACTCCCAAAGTGAATTCTGAGAGACAGCTGCACACAGAAGAGAGATGGTGATTAGAACTAATTATTGTTGTTGTAGATGTTTTGCATTTCTATAGCACTTTGTATTTACAAAGAATTTTGTAATCACTTATTAACTTTCCTGCACCAGAACCTTGTGACATGGGCAACAGTACCACAGATGTTTGTATTTGTCTTCTGGGAAGAATTTTGAGCTGCTTTGGCCATATACTAGAATTAAGGAATCAAAATCCTTATTGCACCTCTTTTACTTCCTTTGTGACTTTGAGAATCCGAATAAGAAGAACTTGAACACTGTTTTATTCTCTAATTTTATTATGAAGAGTAACTCCTGAAGATGGTTTAGTACTTTGCTAAATTAAAAAAGATATTATATATAGGTACATAATAACAACACTAACTTCTCAAAAATTGTTTTCTTCAGATTTTTAAAAAATAAAATTAATAATAGTGTCTATATCATATTTTTACATATCAAGTGTTTAGCATAGCGCCTAACGTATTTACCTAATGAGTGCTTAATACATGTTATCCATTATTAATACTGTAACAAGACCCAAGTAACATATGCATTCTTATTGCCTCCACTTGATTTCTTTCTTTCGTGTTCCTGTCTTTGGGTAAAGATGCATGCAGATGTACCTTCACTTATTCAGCAATATTTATTGAGTGACTACTGTTTATCAAGCATTGTTCTTGGAGCTAGGTATAGAGCGGTGAACAAAAAAGGAGTGCCTGCTCACATGAAGCTTATATTCTGGCAGGATGGGGAGGACTCACATCATTGTGGAGGAGGGACTTACATTCTAATGGGAGTTAGGCTGGGATAGAGAATAGAAGCATGATTAGGGTATATTTAGAATATGTGTGGAAAAACTTGTTCCTGAAACATTTATATCAAAATAGTATTTTGTTATAGCAATAGGTTAAGTGTTTATGTTTAAGCTATTTATATAAAAGTATTTAAATATATACTTGTTTATTTTAGGAAAAATATACTTAGGAATTTATAAAATATTTAAAGAAAATATTATTTTATTTATTATAATATAAATAATAATACCACCATACTGAAATTTTTTAAGATAGAAAAAGTATCTATAATTTCATTACAATATTATTCCTTTTAAGTCACCTGCTTCAACGTAGGAAAAATGGGCTCAGTTTCCTGACATTTGGGCATGCCTTGGAGCAGCAGACAGCTCAGTGGGATGGCAGCCGTGGGAAAGGATATCACCTAAAGGCATCCTGAACTCCCTTAGCCCAGAGCCTGCTTTGAAGGGATGAGGTAAAGGGAGAGGAATATTGGCCATGCTGAAAAAGAGCAGGTAAAGATGAGTAGACTGGATCAGAATTAAGTCCCTGGGACATGCCAGGTGCCAGAAGACCAGAGAGAAGGTTCTGGAGGTCAAGAGGAGCCCCAGGTTCTCACTGTTGCTTTCTCAACCTCAGGTGATTTCTGGGGAAACAGCTGCCCCTACCCCCGCAAGGTAAAGACTTCACACTTTTCTTTCTGTTAGGGTATAAGGGCTGTGGATTGACATGCAAGCCAGAGTCCTTGCTTAGATGACCCTGAAATGAGTTAATTTGGAGTTCCACAATCTGTGATTTTGGCCTCTTGCCCTCTTTTCCAGCTTCCACCAATGTCTTCTCAGTCTGGGTTCTTGCCTGGATACATCCAAATTTTGATGCAGTTTCCCAATTTATTCCTCACTCTTCGGACACTGAAATGAGTTGATGAACAACTTGTAGATTTTTTTTTTTTTCCAGTACGCGGGCCTCTCACTGCTGTGGCCTCTCCCATTGCAGAGCACAGGCTCTGGACGCGCAGGCTCAGCGGCCATGGCTTACGGGCCCAGCCGCTCAACGGCATGTGGGATCTTCCCGGACCGGGGCACGAACCCGTGTCCCCTGCATCAGCAGGCGGACTCTCAACCACTGCGCCACCAGGGAAGCCCCAACTTGTAGATTTTTAAGGTCAGAATTAGAGTTATGGAATTGAAAAATATGCCCAAAAAGTTCATCTGGGAAGTTTCTCTCCATGTTCCTGACCCTGTCTGAAAAGTTTGTTTGTTTCTTTGTCCTGCTTAAAACTTTAGTTCGCTGACAGCAAGATTTCATAAAATGAGACCAACAGTCACACAGTCACTAACAGTCATACCAGAAATCTTCATGAATATCAGGAGTAAATGTCCCCAATCTTGATGGAAATGTGTTGGGGGCTCTTCTGCCTTCTTCTAGGCCCCTTCCTGAGACACTCCCTTGATTCTGCTCTGGGTGTGAGCACTAGCTGCAAAGCCCTTAAGCTTTCTTTATTCTGGACACTAGGCCCACTGGCTTCCTGGCACCTCCTTTAATGGTGCAGCCTCCATGCTTTGTCATTCTGTTGGAAAATCCTATAAGGTTTAGGAACAAGAGATGTTGTTTTAGGAGAAAACTCCCAATGGTGTCTCTGATCTCAGGTTCCTTCTATGTTACCAAAGGAAAAGTCAGCCAGGTCATCCGCTGACATGAAGAGACCCAGGCAGGAGTCCACAGCAGCACTTCAGTGCACTGAGAAACCTGCATAAACAGATGCCTTGTCCCAGGTGCTGAGAATTTAAACTTCAGGCTTGGATGAAGCCCCTAGACACATTAGGGAGACGACCAACAGTTTTTCTATTTTACATAGAAATGCTAATCTCACTTGCAGAAGAGAAGTACCAAAATAGTATTATGATTATAACAGTAGAAATGTAGGAGTGTGGAATTTGTAATGTTATAGACAAATTAAGCACGAAATGCAAATACCACATCAGAGTGGGCTGTGTATCCAGATCTCAGCTGAAATTCTCGGAAAGGGTTACAATGGCTAACTAGTGCAGCTGACTAAAGGGCTACGATGTGAGGAGATGGAGTGGGTAAAAATAGGTGATGTAGAGAGAGGAGGAGGCAGTCTTAGGTTTGTGACATCTCCTCAGCTCTTCTGGGGAGGTTGTTCATAGATTTGAATATCTACAGTAATGAGTTCTTCCACTGAAATACATATACTTGAGAATTAATAACTGTTACTTGGGAGGGTAATACAGACTGCTGTGTATGATGACATGACAACTTGAAGACTTAGTACGTTTGGGCTTCTCTAACAATACCATAGACTGGGTGGCTTATATTTTATTATTATTATTTTTTTTTTGCGGTATGCGGGCCTCTCACTGTTGTGGCCTCTCCCGTTGCGGAGCACAGGCTCTGGACGTGCAGGCTCAACAGCCATGGCTCACGGGCCCAGCCGCTCCGCGGCATGTGGGATCCTCCCAGACCGGGGCACGAACCCGTGTCCCCTGCATCGGCAGGCGGACTCTCAACCACTGCACCACCAGGGAAGCCCTGGGTGGCTTATAAATAGCAGGAATTATTTCTTTTGGCTCTGGAGGCTGGGAAGCCCAAATCAAGGTGCCAGTCAGTAGATTCAGTGTTTGGTGAGGACCCAGTTCCTGGTTCATAGATGGCCATCTTTTTGTTGCAATCTCAGATGGTGGAAAACAGAGGGGGAAGCAAGCTCTATCCTGACCCTTATAAGGGTACAATCCCATTCATGAGGGCTCCACCTCCATGACCTCATCTAATCCTAATTACCTCCCAAAGGCCCCACTTCCTAATACCATCACATTGGGGTTAGGGTTTCAAAATGTGAATTTGTAAGGGACATTTAGTCCATACAAAGACATTTGATAACCTGCAAATCTGACTGCTTCAATCCTCTGCTCAGAGTGCTCCAATGGATCCTAGTGCCAATAGCACAAGTCACTCATTATTTATTGGTTTGCTCATATTATTTTTTTCATTCTTTCCACAAATATTTGTTGAGTAGCAGTCTGTGCTAGGTGCTGGCGATGTAGCAGTAAAGAAGACAGACAAGGGACACCCACCCCTCTTGGAGCTTGTATCTTGTGGAGACAGACAATAAACAAATAATTTAAATGGAGGTGGTATTTTAATAATAAACTAATGTGGATTTGTTTCACAGACATCCTAACCCCAATCATGTTTCCCAAATCCAGTCGTATTCCCTTGTAGCCATTCCACCAGTATGTTCTCCACCATAAAGAAGCATAAGATAGAGGGGAAACTCCCTCCAGAGAAAATGATGAAGTAAAAGAAAGCACTTTCATTGAGAGTAGGGGTGTGGAGGTGGGAGGATGTAACAGAAATATTCAGATAGTGCGAAGGTGATCTGAGACCCTTTGAGCCTGATGGCAGGTACAAACCTTGGAGAAGCTCTAAGTTTGATGTGGAGGTGGGGAAGGGGAGAGTAGACAACGAAGGAGCATCTGTGAAGGCAAGTGTCTGGGTAAAACTCCTCCCCAAATGCTGCTCGTTCTCAGTGGTCTGTTTTTAGAATGCAGAGGTTCAACAGTCCCTGTGTAGCCCTAGAGTACTGTGAGGACAGCAAGACCAAGGGACACCGGAGCCACTGAGATGATGACCGTAATGGAGGTTGCTGGTGGTGCTTGTTGATCCCAAGTGGATTCCAGAAGGACAGAAACTAACAGTCAGGGATGGATTAGAGATAAACAGGGTGAAAGAGCTCAATTGAAGACCAGCAGAAAAAGAGTACGGAGACCAGCTGTACTCCCGTGTTTCCAGGGAAGAGTAGTAGACTTTCCCTGACACTGGGACACTGTGTTTGAGAAGCGAGAGGGGAAAGGGAAGAACACTCCTATGAGGGCTGAACTTCGAATTGGCTTAATACTTACCAGAAAGTGACTATCACATATGAGAAGATCAAGAGACAAAGGAGAGAATGAAAAGAAGCCTGGACTGATAGGAAAAGTTTAGCTCATGAGAGTCTTTTTTTTTTTTTTGCCACAAAGCAGAAGCATAATATTTGTCAATTGATTAATGTTTTAAAACACAAGTTTCATGAGGCCACGCCCCTACTTAAAATCCTTCAATAGTTTTCCATTACATTTAGAATGAATCCTAAATCTTTAATAGGGCCTAAAAACCTCTGTGATATTGTGGCCCTCCAACATCTTGTAGTACCGCTTCATTTTAATCTCACCAGTCAGAATAATAATAAGCTAATATTTACTGAACAATTACAAACACCCTATGAGGTAGGTATAAATAAGGAAACCAAGGTCCAGAGAGGTTATGTAACTTTTCCAAGGTCACACAGCAAGTTGGGGGCATAGCTGGGATTCAAACCCAGGCCATTTGACTTTGGAACCTGGGCACTTCACCACCACACTGTACTGTCTGTTTCAGTTCCTCATAGTGCAAGTGCTTTCCCACTTCAACCCCCTTGTGTACTTCCCTGTCTAAAACGTTCTTCTTCAAATAAACTCACTCTTTCAGTCTCAGCCTAAATGTCACTTCCTCTGCAAAGCTTTCCCTGATAGCCATATCCCCAAGGTTAGGCTGCATGTCAGTCCTATACACATCAGGATACCCTTCTTATTCCTAAGTAGCACTTTTTGTAATTTTATATTTATTTTGTGTGATAATATAGTGCTGGTGGGAGGTTGGGTCAAAAATTTTAAACTCGAACACATACACCAAAAAAAGTAGCTCTTTTTTTTTAAAAAAAAAAGCTGACCTAGGGAATTCCCTGGCGGTCCAGTGGTTAGGAATCTGCACTTTCACTGCTGAGGGCCCGGGTTCCATCCCTAGTCGGGGAACTAAGATTCCACAGGCTGCGGTGCTGCCAAAAAAAAAAAAAAAAAAAAGCTGATCTAATCTTACATTTGAGCCCCAGCCCCCTTGTTTGTATTTCTGACTTGTTTTGAAGAGCATTAGGAAAGTCCTTATATATATAGATAAGTGGTTGTAAAATTTAACAATTTATTTTTATGTACTGTCTTTCCATCTCAGGATTTTCTTCAGTTAAACAGAGCCATTAGAGAAGTTTTATTCCAATTTTTGTAAAACTTCATAGTTTGGTAGTTTCCAGTGTGTTAAAAATTAGTAGAGGGCCCATTAGAGAGTACATGCTATTGTGTATTTATTTAAAAAAATGTTTATGGATAAAACAGAGCAATGGGCTTGCATGACATCATGCTTATAATTGAAACTAGTAGTCCTATGTGGAGTATTTGCTGGTGCTAGGGGTTATGTTCCAGGGGCTGATGCTAAGATGCGTAACTTACTGAAGCAGCAAAGAACAGGATGATTAGGAAGAGGTATAAAGAAAGTTTGTAAGAAAAACTGAGAGTCAAGCTGAGAAGCCAAAAGCAGTTGAGACATCTGGTGGCAGGATCAAGGCTGAAAATGAGAGAAAAATGAGAAAAATGCACGTACAGGTTTTTTGTGTCATCAGAGGCTTTCATTTCACTAGGTAAATACCTAGGACTGGGATAACTGGGCTGTACGGTAAGTCTGTTAAATTTATAAGAAACTGCTAAAATGTTTTCCAAAGTAGCTGTACCATTTTGCATTTCCACCAGCAATGTATGAGAATGAGAGTTCCAATTGTTCTACATCCTGACTGGCACTTGGTAACATCAGTTTTGTTGTTGTTGTTGTTGTTTTGGTTTGGTTTTTAGGCATTCTATTAGGTTTATACTACTATCTCATTGTGGCTTTAATTTGCATTTCCCTAATGACTAATAATATTGAACATCATTTTACGTGCTGATTTGTCATCTGTGTATCTTTCTTTGGTTAACTGTCTGTCAAGGCTTTTGTCCATTACAAAACATTACAGATTATTTCCTGTTCCTCTACATCCTTGCCAGCATTTGGTGTTGTCAGTGTTCTGGATTTTGGCCATTTTAATAGGTGTTTAGTGGTATCTCATTGTTGTTTTTTTTTTTTTAATTTAACATCTTTATTGGAGTATAATTGCTTTACAGTGTTGTGTTGGTTTCTGCTCTATAACAAAGTGAATCAGCTATACATATACATATATCCCCATATCCCCTCCCTCTTGCGTCTCCCTCCCACCCTCCTTATCCCTCCCCTCTAGGTGGACACAAAGCACTGAGCTGATCTCCCTGTGCTCTGTGGCTGCTTCCCACTAGCTATTTTGCATCTGGTAGTGTATATATGTCAACGCTATTCTCTCACTTCGTCTCAGTTTACCCTTCCCCCTCCCCATGTCCTCAAGTCCATTCTCTACATCTTCATTTTCATTCCTGTCCTGCCCCTAGGTTCATCAGAACCATTTTTTTTTTTAGATTCCATATATATGTGTTAGCATATAGTATTTGTTTTTCTCTTTCTGACTTACTTCACCATGTATGACAGACTCTAGGTCCATCCTCATTGTTTTAATTTGTATTTCCTTGATGACGTGATGTGGGGCATCTTTCATGTGCTTATTTGCCATCTGTATATCTTTTTTTGCCCATTTTAAAATTGGGTTGTTTGTTTTATTACTGTGGAGTTTTGAGAGTTTTTTTTATATATTTTGGATAAAGTCCTTTGTCAAATATCTGATTTGCAAATATTTTCTCCCCATTTGTGGCTTGTCTTTTCATTCTCTTAACAGTATCTTTCAAAGAGCAAAAGTTCAGAATTTTGATGAAGTACAATTTATCAATGTGATCTTTTATGAATCTTGCTTGGATAGTATATTTAAAAACTCTGTTCCTAGCTCAAAATCACAAAGGTTCTCTTGTGTTTTCTTCTAAGAGTTTTAGTATTATACTTTGCCTTTAGGTCTGTGATCAGTCTTGAGTTAATTTGGAGTGTGTGAGGTATAAGTCAAGAATCAGTTGGTCTTTATTGTGAGGGGGGTGCAAATGGATGCACAATTATTCTGGCACCATTTGTTGAAAAGTCTTATCATTTCTCCATTGATTTGTCTTTTCACTTTGATCAAAAATCATTTGTCCATTTATGTGTTGGATCTATTTCTGGACTCCCTGTTTTAGGAATTGACTATAATTTTTTTCCTTAAAGGGCCAGATATTAAATAGTTTAGGCTTTGCAAGTCAGATGGTCTCTGTTGCAACTACTCAACTCAGTTACTGTATCATGAAAGCAACTATAGACAACATGTAAACGAATGAGCATGACTATGTTCCATAAAACTTTATTTTCAAAATAGGCTGTCGGTCACATTTGGCCCACAGGCCACAGTTTGCCAATCCCTGCTCTGTTCTGTTCCATTGACTTTTGTGTCTCTCTTTTCTCCAGTACCACACTGTGTTGGTCACTGTAGTTAAGCCTTGAAATCAGGTAATGGGAATCCTCCACTTTACTTTCCTTTTCTTCAATTGTTTTGGGTATTCTACTTTCTTTGCTTTTCCATATAAATCTATAAGAAATCCTGCTGGGAATGTCCAGATCAATTTGGGGAAAATTGAAACATTAACTAAATTAAATTTTCCAGTCTTTAAACTTAATATGTCTCTTTGTTTATTTGGATCTTCTCTGATTTTTTTCATCAGCAATTTTTTTCCATCAGCATTTTGTAATTTCCAAATATTTGGGAATTTTCCAGAAATCTTTCTAGTCATTAAATAATGACTTGCAGTTTAATTATTTTATGATCAGACAATATACTGTGTACAATTTTAATTTTTTAAAAATTGTTAAGTTTTGTTTTACGGCCCAGAATATGGCTTATCTTGATGAATACGCCATGTGCACTTGAAATGAATGTGTATTCTGCTCCTGTTGAGTGGCGTGCTCTATAAATGTCAATATGGTCAAGTTGGTTAATAGTATTGTTCTGGTCTTCTATATCCTTGCTAATTTTTGGTCTACCTGTTACAGAGAGAGCGGTATTTAAATGTCCAGGTGTACTTGTGGATTTGTCTCTATCTCTTTTCTATCAGTTTTTGTTTCATGTATTCTGGAGCTCTGGGTTCTTAGGAGCATATACATTTAAAATTGTTCTCTTCTTGGGTAGTTGCCCCATTCTTCACTATAAAATTTTCCTCTTTACTGCTGGTAATTTTCCTTGTTCTGAGGTCTGCTTTTTCTGACATTGAAAGAGCCAATCCAGCTTTTTTTCTGATTAGTGTTTGCATTACCTATCTATCTATCTATCTATCTATGTATCTACCTATCTATCTACCTAGTAGGTTTCTTGAAAGCAGCATATTGTTATATAGTTTGGTCTTTTAAAAATTGAATGTGAGAATTTCTTTGTTTTATTTGGTATGTATAGACCATTTATATTTACTGTGATAATTGAAATGGTTAGATTTAGTTGTACATTTTATTATTTTCTTGTTTGTCTTTGTTTCTTGCTCCTCTTTCCTGGCTTCTATTGGAATTTGTGCATATTTACTAATATTCTGTTTTAACTTATTTACTGGCTTTTGGCCATGTAGCTTTGCATCATTTTTAGTGGTCGCTCCAGTGATTATAATATATCATACATACCCAGCTCTCACAGTCTATTTAGATTTAATATCACTTCGAGTGAAACACAGGAGCCTTGCAACCACAAAGCTCCCTTTATCATGTCCCTTTATCAGTGTCTTATGTATTACATCTATAAATACAATGTTGTAATTGTTGGTTTCAACATTCATACATATATTAAAGTACTTAAGAGTAGAAAAATAGTCTATTTATCCTGATATTTACCTTTTCTGTTGTTCTTCCTTAATTCTTGAAGTTTCAGCTTTCCTTCTGGGATCATGTCTCTTAGGCCTGAAGAACTTCCTTTAGAATATCTTTTAGAGCAGGTCTACTGGTGACAGATTCTGTTAGTTTTCTTTCTTATGAGAATGTTTCTAGTTCATCTTCATTTAAAAAAACCTTTAAAATTAAGATATAGTTGAGGTACAATATTATATAAGTTACAGGTGTACAACATAGTGATTTATAATTTTTTTAGTGATTTACAATTTTTTAAGGTTATACTCCATTTATAGTTATTATAAAATATTAGCTATATTCCCTCTGTGTTTGTATAATATATCCTTGTAGCTTATTTATTTTATTTTATTTTAATTTTTTTTTAACTTTATTTATTTTTGGCTGCGTTGGGTCTTCGTTGCTGCGCACGGGCTTTCTCTAGTTGTGGTGAGCGGGGGCTACTCTTCGTTACAGTGCGCGGGCTTCTCATTGCAGTGGCTTCTCTTTGTTGTGGAGCACGGGCTCTAGGTGTGTGGCTTCAGTAGTTGCGGCACGTGGGCTCTAGAGTGCAGGCTCAGTAGTTGTGGCGCATGGGCTTAGTTGCTCCGTGACATGCGGGATCTTCTCGGACCAGGGCTCAAACCCATGTTGCCTGCATTGGCAGGCAGATTCTTAACCACTGCACCACCAGGGAAGTCCCTGATTTTATACATAATAGTTTGTACTTCTTAATCTGCTATCCCTATCTTGCCCCTCCCCACTTCCCTCTCCCCACTGGTAACCACTAGTTTGCTCTTTATATTGTGAGTCTGTTTCCTTTTTGTTATATTCGCTGGTTTGTTTTATTTTTTAGATTCCACATATAAGTGATACCATACAGTATTTGCCTTTCTCTGTCTGACTTATTTCACTTAGCATAAGTACCCTCTAAGTCCATCCATGTTGCAAATGCCAAAATTTCATTCTTTTTTATGGCTGAGTAGTATTCCATTGTATATATATACCACATCTTTATCTAGTCATCTGTTGATTGACATGTTGCTTCCATATCTTGACAGTTTGAACACTGGGGTGCATGTTAGTTCATCTTCATTTTTGAAGGACATTTTAGCTGGAATGTGGAATTTTAACACTTTAAAGATGTTGTTACACTGTCTTCTGGTCTCTATGGTTTTTGATGAGAAATTCAGTCATTCAAACTGTAACGTAGTATTTTTCTTTTTTTTGTTAATTTTTATTGGAGTATAGCTGTTTTGCAATGTTGTGTTAGCTTCTATTGCACAGCAAAATGAATCAGCCATACATGTACATATATCCCCTCCCTTTTGGATTTTCCTCCCATTTAAGACACCACAGTGCATTAAGTAGAGTTCCCTGTGCTATACAGTATGTTCCCCTCAGTTGTCTATTTTATGCATAGTATCAATAGTGTATATGTGTCAATCCCAATCTCCCAATTCCTCCCACCTCACCCCTTTCAAAAGCCCCTTGGTATCCATACATTTGTCTCTACGTCTGTGTCTCTATTCTGTATTGCAAATAAGGTCATCTGTACCATTTTTCTAGATTCCATGTATACATATTACTATATGATATTTGTTTTTCTCTTTCTGACTTACTTCACTCTGTATGACACTCTGTAGGTCCATCCACGTCTCTACAAATGACCCAATTTCATTCCTTTTTATGGCTGAGTAATATTCCATTGTATATATGTACCACATCTTCTTTATCCATTCATCTGTCGATGGACATTTAGGTTGCTTCCATGACCTGGCTATTGTAAATGGTGCTGCAATGAACACTGGGGTGCATGTGTCTTTTTGAATTATGGTTTTCTCAGGGTATATGCCCAGTAGTGGGATTGTTAGGTCATATGGTAGTTCTACTTTTAGTTTAGTTTTTTTTTTTTTTTTTTTTGGCGGTATGCGGGCCTCTCACTGTTGTGGCCTCTCTTGTTGCGGAGTACAGGCTCTGGACGTGCAGGCTCAGTGGCCATGGTTCACGGGCCCAGCCGTCCCGCAGCATGTGGGATCCTCCCGGACCGGGGCGTGAATCCGTGTCCCCTGCATCGGCAGGTGGACTCTCAACCACTGCGCCACCAGGGAAGCCCTACTTTTAGTTTTTTAAGGGACCTCCATACTGTTTTCCATAGTGGCTGTATCAATTTACATTCCCACCAACAGTGTAAGAGGGTTCCCTTTTCTCCACATGCTATCCAGCATTTATTGTTTGTAGATTTTTGGTGATGGCCATTCTGACAAGGGTGAGGTGATATCTCATTGTAGTTTTGATTTGCATCTCTCTAATTAGTGATGTTGAGCATCCTTTCATGTGTTTGTTGGCCATCTGTATGTCTTCTTTGGAGAAATGTCTATTTAGATCTTCCACCCATTTTTGGATTTGGTTGTTTGTTTTTTTTGATATTGAGCTGCATGAGCTGCTTGTATATTTTTGAGATTAATCTTTTGTCAGTTGCTTCATTTGCAAATACTTTCTCCCATTCTGAGGGTTGTTTTTTCATCTTGTTTATGGTTTCCTTTGCTGTGCAAAAGCTTTGAAGTTTCATTAGGTCCCATTTGTTTATTTTTGTTTTTATTTCCATTCCTCTAGGAGGTTGGTCAAAAAGGATCTTGCTGTGATTTATGTCCTAGAGTGTTCTGCCTATGTTTTCCTCTAAGAGTTTGATAGTTTCTGGACTTACATTTAGGTCTTTAATCCATTTTGAGCTTATTTTTGTGTATGGTCTTAGGGAGTGATATAATTTCATACTTTTACATGTCCCTGTCCAGTTTTCCCAGCACCACTTATTGAAGAGGCTTTCCTTTCTCAACTGTACATTCCTGCCTCCTTTATCAAAGAAAAGGTGACCATATGTGTGTGAGTTTATCTCTGGGCTTTCTATCCTCTTCCATTGATCTATATTTCTGTTTTTGTGCCAGTACCATACTGTTTTGATTACTGTAGCTTTGTAGTAGAGTCCGTAGTCAGGGAGCCTGATTCCTCTAGTTCTGTTTTTCTTTCTCAAGATCGCTTTGGCTATTTGGGGTCTTTTGTGTTTCCATGTAAATTGTAAAAATTTCTGATCTAGTTCTGTGAAAAATGCCATTGGTAATTTGATAGGGATTGCATTGAATCTGTAGATTGCTTTGGGTAGTATAGTCATTTTCACAGTATTGATTCTTCCAATCCAAGAACATAGTATGTCTCTCCATCTGTTTGTGTCATCTTTGATTTCTTTCATCAGTATCTTATAGTTTTCTGTGTATAGGTCTTTTGCCTCCTTAGGTAGGTTTATTCCTAGGTATTTTATCTTTTTTTGTTGCAGTGGTAAATGGGATTGTTTCCTTAATTTTTCTTTCTAAACTTTTGTTGTTAGTGTATAGCAATGCAAGAGATTTCTCTGTATTAATTTTGTATCCTGCAACTTTACTTAATTCATTGATTGGTTCTAGTAGTTTCTGGTGCCATCTTCAGGATTTTCTTTTTTTTTAATTTATTTTTTGGCTGCGTTGGGTCTTCATTTCTGTGTGCAGGCTTTCTCTAGTTGCTGTGAGCAGGGGCTACTCTTTGTTGCGGTGTGCAGGCTTCTCATTGTGGTGGCTTCTCTTGTTGCAGAGCACAGGCTCTAGGTGCTCAGGCTTCAGTAGTTGCAGCATGCAGGCCCTAGAGCACACAGGCTTCAGTAGTTGTGGCGCATGGGCTCAGTAGTTGTGGCACGCAGGCTCAAGGGCACACAGGCTTCAGTAGTTGTGACACACGGGCTCAGTAGTTGTGGCTTGCGGGCTTAGTTGCTCCATGGCATGTGGGATCTTCCCAGACCAGGGATCGAACCCATGTCCCCTGCATTGGCAGTGGGCTCTTAACCACAGTGCCGCCAGGGAAATCCCTTTAGGATTTTCTTTGTATGGTATCATGTCATCTGAAAACAGTGACAGTTTTACTTCTTTTTTTCCAATTTATATTCCTTTTATTTCATTTTCTTCTCTGATTGCCGTGGCTAGGACTTCCAAAACTATGTTGAATAATAGTGGTGAGAGTGGACACCCTTGTCTTGTTCCTCATCTTAGAGGAAATACTTTCAGTTTTTCACCATTGAGAATAATGTTTCCTGTGGGTTTGTCATATATGGCCTTTATTATGTTGAGGTAGGTTTCCCTCTATGCCCACTTTCTGGAGAGTTTTTATCATAAACGGGTGTTGAATTTTGTCAAAAGCTTTTTCTGCATCTATTGAGATGATCATATGTTTCTTTTTTTTTTTTTTTTTTTTTTTTTTTGCGGTACGCGGGCCTCTCACTGTTGTGGCCTCTCCCGTTGCGGAGCACAGGCTCTGGACACGCAGGCTCAGCGGCCATGGCTCACGGGCCTAGCCGCTCTGCGGCATGTGGGATCTTCCCAGACCAGGGCATGAACTTGTGTCCCCTGCATCGGCAGGCGGGCTCTCAACCACTGCGCCACCAGGGAAGCCCGATAATATGGTTTTTATTCTTCAATTTTTTAATATGGTGTATCACACTGATTGATTTGCATATATTGAAGAATCCTTGCATCCCTGGATAAATCTCACTTGATCATGGTGCATGATCCTTTTAATGTATTGTTGGATTCGGTTTGCTAGTATTTTGTTGAGGATTTTTGCATCCATGTTCATCAGTGGTATTGACCTGTAATTTTCTTTCTTTGTGATATCTTTGTCTGGTTTTGGTATCGGGGTGATCGTAGCCTCCTAGAATCAGGTTGGGATTATCCATCCTCTGCGATTTTTTGGAAGAGTTTGAGAAGGATAGGTGTTAGCTCTTCTCTAAATCTTTGATAGAATTCACCTCTGAAGACATCTGGTCCTGGATTTTTGTTTGTTGGAAGATTTTTAATGACAGTTTCATTACTTGTGATTTGTCTGTTCATATTTTCTATTTCTTCCTGGTTCAGTCTTGGAAGGTCGTACGTTTCTAAGAATTTGTCCATTTCTTCCAGGTTGTCCCTTTTATTGGCATATAGTTGCTTGTAGTAATCTCTCATGATCCTTTGTATGTCTGTGATGTCAGTTGTAACTTCTCCTTTTTTATTTCTAATTTTATTGATTTGAGTCCTCTGTGTAATGTAGTATTTTTCTCTTGTTGTTTTCAAGATTTCTTTATCTTTGGTTTTAAGAAACTTCTAAAAAACTTGATTATGATGTGTCTGGGCATGGTTTGCTTTTAATTTGTCCTGTTTGGAGCTCATTGAACATTTTGAATGTGTAAGTTTATGACTTTTATTAAGTTTGAGCAATTTTCAAGTCATTGTTTCTGAAATTATTATGAAATCCTTACAATCCTTACAATTCTAGAACTCATAAGCTAAAATTATATTTCCAGATCTTTAACCTGAAGAGCTTAATCATTAAACAAATGATTAAGTTAGTTAATAAACCATCTTTGGATACCTGAACTATTTCTAAGAAACAGATGCATAAATACCACTCACTAAAGCAACTGTTAAGAGAGTAAATATTTTGAGTGACATGCATTTGCGAAGTATTCGTACGAAGTTGATGCTTATGTCCAGAAATGAAAAGGCCAGTAAGCATTTAGAATGCACAAAACAACTTGCAGCAGCTTTTCATGAGGAATTTGTTGTGAGAGAAGATTTGATGGGCCTGGCAATAGGAACACATGGTAGTAACATACAGCAAGCTAGAAAGGTTCCTGGAGTTACAGCTATTGAGCTAGATGAAGATACTGGAACATTTAGAATCTACGGTGAGAGTGCTGATGCTGTAAAAAAGGCTAGAGGTTTTTTGGAATTTGTGGAGGATTTTATTCAGGTTCCTAGGAATCTTGTTGGAAAAGAAATTGGGAAGAATGGCAAAGTTATTCAAGAAATAGTAGACAAATCTGGTGTGGTTCGGGTGAGAATTGAAGGAGACAATGAAAATAAACTACCTAGAGAAGATGGGATGGTTCCATTTGTATTTGTTGGCACTAAAGAAAGCATTGGAAATCTGCAAGTTCTTTTAGAGTATCATATTGCTTATCTAAAGGAAGTAGAACAGCTAAGAATGGAACGCCTGCAGATTGATGAACAGCTACGACAGATTGGTTCTAGGTCTTATAGTGGAAGAGGCAGAGGTCGTCGGGGCCCTAATTACACCTCCGGTTATGGTACAAACTCTGAGCTGTCTAACCCATCTGAAACTGAATCTGAGCATAAAGACGAGCTGAGTGATTGGTCATTGGCGGGAGAAGATGACCGAGAGAGCCGGCATCAGCGTGACAGCCGGAGACTCCCAGGAGGAAGAGGCAGAAGTGTTTCAGGGGGTCGAGGTCGTGGTGGACCACGTGGTGGCAAATCTTCCATCAGTTCTGTGCTCAAAGATCCAGACAGCAATCCATACAGCTTACTTGATAATACAGAATCAGATCAGACTGCAGACACTGATGCCAGCGAATCTCATCACAGTACTAACCGTCGTAGGCGGTCTCGTAGACGAAGGACTGATGAAGATGCTGTTCTGATGGATGGGATGACTGAATCTGATACAGCTTCAGTTAATGAAAATGGGCTAGTCACAGTTGCAGATTATATTTCTAGAGCTGAGTCTCAGAGCAGACAAAGAAACCTCCCAAGGGAAACTTTGGCTAAAAACAAGAAAGAAATGGCAAAAGATGTGATTGAAGAGCATGGTCCTTCAGAAAAGGCAATAAATGGCCCAACTAGTGCTTCTGGCGATGAAATTTCTAAGCTACAGCGTACTCCAGGAGAAGAAAAGATTAATACCTTAAAAGAAGAAAATACTCAAGAAGCAGCAGTCCTGAATGGTGTTTCATAAACTGAAAAGTTCCTAGTTTACAGTTCTTTTACATTACATTTTACAATAGTGCTTGTACAAGCTTGCCAAAGATAGAATATGGATCGCCGGTCTTTACATCGCACTTTCAGTTCCTCCATTTGGAATTCAGAAAGGGGAGGGATCCTGAAGAAATCATATGTTAAACATAACTTTGACACCTACTGTGTTATAAAATATATCATCAGATGTGCCTTGAGAATAGTATATGTAACATTAAAAAAAAGTTGCTGGCAAAAAACAACAACAAAAAAAATACCACTCACTAAATATAATTTTGATTTACTCTCATTTCTTGGAATGACAGTATATTAACAAATACGAAAAAATATGCAAATTCACCGGATGATTATTTGCCACCTCAGTTTTTCTTAAGATGATATGTAGTAGATGCCCATGGAAAAACTACCTAAATCACTCTTGCTTTTCTGTCTTCTAGTTTTCTCCTATGTCTGGAGAAAAGAAAAGCTGGTTACTTTAGTTAAAGATGATCATTAATATAATTGGTTGACTATTCTAGGCATTTTTCTCTGTTTCTTCAGTAACTAGAACAATGCCTTTAACATACACCAAAGCACCCAATTTAAATCTGTTGATTCAACTGTGGCAGTGAAGATAAACACCAAGATTGAGCCTAAGCTATCTTTACAACAAGAAGTACCCCTTTCACAATGTAAAAACATTTGTTTTCTGGGGTATGGGTGGGGTATGGTATTAGCTCCATAAGTTAGAAGAGAAAGGAAAAACTTATAGAAAGAAAAAAACTCCAATAAAGAAATTAATAGGACTGGGAGGATAAGAAAATAAGACACCAAAAGAAAAAAAAAATACAAAAAGAGGACTAAATTGGGTGAAAGGAAGGACAAATGAAAAGACATAGAATGTGACGGATAAAACATAGCAGTTTGAAACACTAGCCTTTTACCAATGAATGTTTTATTATTAGAAAAAGAACTTTCCAAGGTCAATAGGACAATCAATTATCAACTACTTAAAATACTAATGATGTGTAGGAGTTTCACATTTGGGCTTTGGACAGAGGTTCAGCTCAACAGCTTCTCACTCCCTTTCCTCTCTTTCTTCTCCTCCTCACCTCTACTCCTTCCTCTCTCTTTCCTTCCCATTCCCTCAGGACTACCTGTGCACATACCCACAAAGATCAAAAAGTCTGTAGAGAAATGCACCCACGCAGACATTTATACCTAGAAACACATATGGTCAGATTCAGGAGACCCATCTACACAGTTCATGTCCACGTGATGCAGAAAAACACACCCACAAGGAGATATCCACAACCTCAGTTTTCACACAAAGACAAAAAGAAATCTAAACCTCACTTCATTGAGATCGAATATATACAAAATAAAATGTACCCATAGTAAAATAAATATTTCAGGAGTCCTTCTGTTATTTCCACATATCATTACACAGAGGCACCAGCCGCTTTATCCATGCTGACTGCTGCATGTGGATCACTCTCTTCAAATTCCACGTATTAAAATCCTCTGTCTGCTTCAAGCACCAGTTTAAATGCCATTTTCTACAACATGGAGCTTTCCCAGATCACTTCAGCCAAAAATAACCTCTCTCCTCTTTAGAGGAGATTTATGTAGTAGTTTATCTGTACCAGGCACAGTCTGAGATGTTTTGAGTGTTTCTGTATAACTAACTGTTATTTCCTGCTTTTAAGTTATCGGGATTCACTTATGGATAACATTTATTACTCTCCCCCCCACCCAAATGCTTTATTCAATAAATAGCCTTTGATAGATACTACTCTGTACTAATGGGAAAAAACTGAGGCACACAGAGGAAAGTAGCTCAGACTGAGAAATAGTGGTGCTGCTCTCCTCTGTGAGGAGGCCGGGGATTGTGGTCTTTGCAGCAGCCTCATGTTTAGAATTGCCCTCCCTGCCTCTGCAACTGGTCAGGAGAGTGGAGACTAACTAGGAGGAACGGAAAGGAGGGAGAACTAGGAGTCAGTGTTCCTCAGCTGTACAAGTAGAAAGACTACATCTTGTCAAGGTTCTCTGAGCCAGTTGGTTTCCTGAAGAAACCAACTGTATTTAAACTGAATTACCAACTGAAATTAAACTGAAAGGAGTCTGAGGCATAAAATCGTCATGCTAATTTACAAATTTATATTGAGAAATATAATCCCGAGGGACCTGGAATACTCCTACATGCTAGTCAGGTCATTCTCTTCGTATAGGTCCATTTACACTGTAAGTTACATTCTAGTCAGAAGGCACTTGATGAGCCTGTAATCAAGCCAGGCATGTGAATGGGACAGTCTCAGATGCTAATGTCACTGGGCTGTTGCCCCTGGGGGACATACCTGATGAGAAGTAGGTATGACCTGGACGACATTGGACACCTTTGGACCCAGCCTTGCTGTTTGGCTCCTGTTTTAGAGTCCTTTTATTACTGTGGCCCTTCTTTTCAAAAACAACTGGACATGTGAGTATTCTGCAGTTTCAAACATCTTATAATCATATGTTATGTCCATTTCCTCTCAACTTGATTGAATTGAAGGTTGCAAGACTTAGTGGAGTTTAGAAACAAACTTTTTATCCATCACTAAGTTGCTACGTGACCTCAGGCTAGTGTTACTTTACTTACAGGTGATTCAGTTTCCTCGTATATAACATGGCAAAACAGTACCTGGGTCTGGTTGAGGGTAAGGACTGAATGAGGTGATGTGTGTAAAGGGCCTGGCACATAGTACTTTTTCTCAGTCAGGGTCAATTCTCCTTTCCTCCTTGTGTTCCTGAATTCTTAACTTCCATTTACAGATCACTGTCTAAGTTAGGTCATTGCCAGAGATGGCCAAACTCACCTATTATAGGAGAATTTTTTTTATAACATCATCCGCAGATAGCTGCTTCAAATTTCATCCAGCAATCCCACTTCTGGTTATATATCTGAAGGAAGTGATATCACTATCTCCAAGAGATATCTGTACACGCATGCTCATTGCAGCATTATTTATAATAGCTAAGACATGGAAACAACCTAAGCGTCCACTGACAGATGAATGGATAAAGAAGATGACATCATGGAATATTTTTCAGCCATAAAAAATAAGGAAATCCTGCCATTTGCAACAACACGGATAGACCTTGACAGCATTATGCTAAGTGAAGTAAGTCAGACAGAGAAAGACAAATATTGTGTGATCTCACTTATATATGGAATCTAAAAAAAACACCAAACTCATTCAAACAGAATAGATTGGTGGTTGCCAGTGTCAGGGAGTGTGGGTGGGAGAAATGGATGAAGGTGATCAAAAGGGACAAAATGCCAGTTATAAGATTAATAAGTTCTGGGGGTCTAATGTATAGCCTGGTGACTGTAGTTAATATATTTGAAAGTTGCAGAAGGAGTAGATCTTAAAAGTTCTTATTACAAGAAAAAAATCATAACTCTGAGGTGATGGATATTAACTAAACTTATTGTGGTAACCATTTCACAATACCTACATACATCAAATTATTATGTTGTTCCCCTTAAACTAATACAATGTTATGTGCCAATTATATCTCAATAAAACTTGGGTGGGAGGAAGAATTGTTGCTCTTTGGAGGCCATTTGCTCCCCAGTACACACCCCAAAGCCCAGTGCTCTATTGCTTGAGGATTATTTTTGACACTTATTTAATACATAGATTGAAAGACTGTGCCCCTAGACATTCTGATTCATTAAGTCTGGGGTGAGGCCAGGAAATGTATATTTTCACAAGCTTCCCAGTGATTCTGATGTAAGGCCAGGATTGAGAGCCATTGGAACAGACGGCCTTTTAAAGTTCCTGAAACGGAGTCCTCGGGACTCATTGGGTGGGCACGTGCTGCCCTCTAGTGCCTCTAGCTGCTTGCTACACTTCTGCGTAGCGCAGTAACCTGCTGTGAAGCGCTGGTGGTCTTGCAGATACTACTCTGGGGTGTGTCCAACTCTTCCTGTCCAACTCTTGGGCATTAATAAAAATGCTAGCATATAAAAATGTTGCTTCTGAATGGAAGAAGCTATGCCTCTGTCCCCATCACCTGAGACATCTAAGGTATTCACTAGTGTTTTCTGAGAATGAGACACAGCAAAACTCCTAAGTAAGGCTTGTGTGGAGGGACAAAATCACATCAGTGTCCTGTCAGGATTTTTTTTTATCGGGCTGTGATATGACCCATGGTGCATATGAATCAGTAATCACGAACAGTTTCCTGAAGAAATTCTACTATTACAGTAATTGTGGCACTGGAGCATTATCATGCAAGCAGGGTCCAGCTTTACCAAGTTTTCTAGAAACAGACGAATCTGAATCCTTTACAGTTGTGTAACCCTCCAGAGTCCACAGAGGCCTTTGATGTACTTCATCTCCCTTGTTTGCCGTTCAGGATACACCATGAGGCAGGAAGGGCAAAGCTGAAGGTCCACGCCCACATCATTAAAAGCAACAGTGGCCATGATCAAAAAATCTACAAACAGTAGATGCTGGAGAGGGTGTGGAGAAAAGGGAAACCTCTTGCACTGTTGGTGGGAATGTAAATTGATACAGCCACTGTGGAGAACAGTATGGAGGTTCCTTAAAAAACTAAAACTAGAACTACCATATGACCCAGCCATCCCACTACTGGACATATACCCTGAGAAAACCATAATTCAAAAAGAGTCATGTACCACAATGTTCACTGCAGCTCTGTTTACAATAGCCAGGACATGGAAGCAACCTAAAGTGTCCATCGACAGATGAATGGATAAAGAAGATGTGGCCCATATATACCACGGAATATTACTCAGCCATAAAAAGAAACGAAATTGAGTTATTTGTAGTGAGGTGGATGGACCTAGAGTCTGTCATACAGAGTGAGGTAAGTCAGAAAGAGAAAAACAAATACCGTATGCTAACACATATATATGGAATCTAAAACAAAAACAACAACAAAAAAACTGGTTCTGAAGAAAGTAGGGACAGGACGGGAATAAAGATGCAGACGTAGAGAATGGACTTGAGGACATGGGGAGAGGGAAGGGTAAGCTGGGACGAAGTGAGAGAGCGGCATGGACATATATATACACTACCAAATGTAAAATAGCTAGTGGGAAGCAGCCGCATAGCACAGGGAGATCAGCTCGGTGCTTTGTGACCACCTAGAGGGGTGGGATAGGGAGGGTGGGAGGGGAGATGCAAGAGGGAGGAGATATGGGGATATATGTATACGTACAGCTGATTCACTTTGTCATACAGCAGAAACTAATGCACCATTGTAAAGCAATTATACTCCAATAAAGATGTTAAAAAAAAAAAAAGACAGTGTGTGGACTTCCCTGGTGGTGTAGTGGTTAAGAATACACCTGCCAATGCAGGGGACACAGGTTCGATCCTTGGTCTGGGAAGATCCCACATGCCACGGAGCAACTAAGCCCGTGTGCAACAGCTACTGAGACTGTGCTCTAGAGCCCACGAGCCACAACTACTGAGCCCGCGTGCAACAACTACTGAAGCCCGTGCGTCTAGAGCCCATGCTCCGCAACAAGAGAAGCCACCACAATGAGGGGCCCGCGCACCGCAGCAAAGCCCAAAATAAATAGATTAAATAAATTAATTTAAGAAAAAAGAAGTGATCCATTAAAAAAAGAAAAACGATGGTGTGTTCATTACATGAATGTGCCCTTGTTTAGGAAGACGCTGATCCCACTGTCCTATCCACACAAGCACCCTCTGTCAGTGGGTACCAAATCAATAAATAAACCAGTACTAAAAGTCTGCTCTGCAGAAAGGCATAAGATTGTCATTTGACTCTACCTCAGCTCTGAGACAGAGGAGCAAGGGTGGATAAGTTGCTATAGAGCAGTTTGCAGCATATGGTTTTAACAGTTTGGTGGGATGACAGTGGCTGTGGATTATCTGTTAAGTAAATAGTAAACTCGTTGGAGCTGGTGCCAATGTTGCCAAATTTGGTGATTTTGTCTGGGGCAAAGAGGTCAGGCTAATGGAAGACTAAGCAGTGTTGCAGCAGTAGCTGCAGGAAGCAGGAGCTGGTTGTGTAGGAGATATAGTGTTCTATGCACCTCCTCTTCATTCCATTGGTAACCCTGGGGTTCTGAGGATGGCCGAACGAGCAACATCTGACACTGGACCTATAAGACTGAATGAAGTTTATTAATTACCTACATTCATAGTCCAGGGAAGGAGGACCCCAAGCACCACGCAGTGCCATACCGGTTCAGGTTAACGGGAGACTGTGAACCTTTGCAGCAGCATAGAGGCCGGCAGCAGCTGCAGGAAGCTGGAGCTTGGTTTGATAGGAATAACGACAGTAATAAAAGATTCAAGCCACTTTGTACGTATCTTGATCTACTGCTAAAAAGCTGATGCAAGATGTTTTTTCACTGATTATTGTTTACCTGTCATTCAGTGCTCTTTAGTTGGAAAAGTCTTCTCATTCCTGTATTATGGAATTTACAAGTTCAGGAAAGATGTTGAAATGGCTCAAATTCATCCCGTCTTCAGGGTGAGACTCTTCTTAAATTATCTTAAATGTAAGGATCTATTTTGTATTTATTTTGTTCTGTAAAAACAGGGCATTTAAGAAAAACATTCACGAATCCATTTTTTTGCCAAATTATTTTCAGAATATTCTTCCTTATAGGTAGCAAAAAATCCCCTTATGCTAACGATTGGGTTTTCTTGGCCTTTTGTTTTTTAAATTGTGGTAAAATATACTCAATATAAACTTTACTATTTTAACCACTTTTAAGTGTACTTGTCACTGACATTAAGGACATTCACAGTGCTGTGCAACCATCACCATCATCCATTTTCAGAACTTTTTCATCATCCCATACAGAAACTTTGTACCCATTAAATAACTCCCTACACCTCTCTTTCCCAACTCCTAGTAAGGCTGGTTCTTGATTCAACTCTTAATAAGGTGGGTTCTTGATTGTGAATTAATCTTGTCTTTGAAACTAGGTTTTTAAGTGTCTTGAGAGCAGGCAGGTAACATAACTCAAATGTCTTTGTACCTTTGACACTGTCCAGCTTAGGGATGAGACTGGGAGGACTCCTTCTTTAACTCTCAGTAAGTTATTTAAAAGAACAGAAGCTATGTCCTTTCCTTGACACATTAATCACTGTTCTTTTCCTGAACCTCTTGATACTGACCACCTATATTGCCTGTGGCATCAAAACCTTCACCGTCCAAGACTTAACAAGACAATGTGTGCACTGTCCTCTTGTGTGTTTTCTAGTTATCTTCCCAGTACAGGTGATATAGTTCATGGAGTTCCTCTGTAGTAGGAGGAAGAGAGACAGTAGCCACTGTCTGTTTTAGGGCAGACTCAGTTATCTGGGGATAGATGCCCGACTGTTATCTGAAAGAAGAAGGCTGAGCCAACAGGATATAGAGAATAGAGCATGAAAGAGTATTTGCTTCCTGTGACTTGGCACCTTTAGGCTCAGGCTCTACACTGTGTCACATGAGTTTCTCCTAGACAAATAAAGGTCTGTGATGCTATGCATGACGGGAAACAGGAGGGCTTTGTGATGCAGTCTACTGGTCTGGTTCTGTGCTCTGTGAGGCAGAGATGATAGGTCTAGAATTTGGAGGCATTAGGTTCTAAGACCCTGAAAGCCTAGGAAGCCTAGAAAGGGGGATGGCTAGTGAGGTTTAGATTATGTTGAGGCCTACCTTTATTCTGTGGGATGTTGGATATCCTCTTTACACTTATGGCTGCATCATCATTATTGCATTAATTATTTGGCAAGTGAGAAAGAATTACCAAGATTTAAGATTGGGACCTAACAGGAGCTGCTGCTGGGTAGGGAAACGCTATGACTACGACTGAACCAATTAAGCCTTAAACAAGGTTTTATCCCCTCACTGTCTCTTGTTACTCTTAACCCCTTACCCCCTTTTTGTTTTTTAATGGAGGAAGTTTCCTCATTGGATCCCAGAACAGCTTCATATTTGGGTGATTCTTCTGGTTGGTGGACATTTAGGGCCTTGGATGGCTAAAGTCCTTTGGCTACTGTGCCACCCATCCTTTATTCTGTTCCTCCCTTTCTCTTGTCTTATCCTGATCTCTCCACAGAACTTGTTCAGGGAATGGGGGTGGAGGTATGGAGTATGAAGAGCCTAAAAATGAATCAGAAATAAGAGAAAGGAAATGATGGTGTGAAAAAGGCAGAGTAGGAAAAAGCAAGGTAGGAGAATGCGTAAAATTGGAACACAGAAAAAGCTAGGGAAATATTTGCAGGTTTGTCTCAGTTTAGACATGAAAAGAAGAGAGCACCCCAGCTTCACACTCTCTTTTGCCTTTCAGCGTCACCGGAGAGTCAAACAAAGGGCTAAAGATAAAACATCAAGAGGTAACGTCCCAGTCTCTGCTCTGACTTCTCTCCACTGTGGGTGAGGCTCCCATGAACGCTGTCCCTCAATGACCCCTGGTGCCAGGCACCAAGTGCTCTAACCACTGAAGGCCCAGTTCCCCAAGTGGACAAATTCTCCCAGAAGACTTTTTTGGGTGGGAAATCAGAGCCTGGGAATATTCCAGAATTCTCCACCTTACCCCTGGGAATGAAGAGGAAGTAGAGGAGTGAGTAAGTAAGGGCTCTGTCCTTAACTGTGTCATGTACTAGTTTTATGACCCAGTGAACGTCGCTTCAGCTCTCAGTCTTGTTATCCATAAAATGGGCACGGTGATGCTGTCTCACTCACAGTGTGGTTGTGAAGGTCGAAGGAGATTAGGTCCAGGAGAGCACGTCATACCTGGTTACGTTGTAGTCAGACGTGCGTCAGAGCACTGGCTCTCCTGTCATTCAAAGATCTCCAGCTTCCTGTAGGATGTCCCTGAATCCTCTCCCGTTCCATGTAACACTGTCTCCTGGTTTCTCAGCTAGGAGACTTTCCCGGGAAGAAGCTGAGAAGCCATGGGAGCTGCTGTCTGTCATGAGAAGGTGATCTCTTGCTCTTTGCAGTCTCCCACCTCCCAGCCTGGCCTGTGATCATTTCTCCACTTGGCCTGGGGCAGGGTTGGGGAGGAGCATAATGGCTGGGAGGTAGCCAGACACAGTGGAGCCTGGACACTGGTTGAGGGTTCCCAGAGAAGAGGGTGGGATCAGACGTCTCAGGAGACAGGAGTCCTGCAGTTCTGCTCTGGGCTAGGCTCACGAAGGTCCTGGAATTCAGGATTTGACTAGTGCAGGATTTAAAACTACATGGGTTTTCACTCAACCACAAGACAAGTTAGGAGGCTAGATAATTAAGTGCATACATCAGTCATCATTTTCATATTCTTTACAGCTAGACCCTTTCAAGGGCAGACCCCTGGACCCTGCTGACATACCTCCTCTGGTTTTATCTTCAGGGAGGCCAGTTCCTGGGACAGCCCTCGGGCAGGAGCTTGTCATATTATCCTCCTCTTAAGATCTCTAGAGAATAGGGATTGGCTTCCAAGAGATGTTGTGTATGCCCTGTAATCCCCAGAATGCAGAGTTCCCACAAGGACCTTCGTAGCCCCAAGTGAGGCTGACTCCAGGTTCTATCTGGTGATGTTCCTGGTGCTGCACCATCAGGTAACCATGGGCTCCCCCATCTGCCTGGTTGCCTTCTCCTAGTTCAGCTTCTCAGCACAGGTCAGCAGAGAACTCACCCACCTCCCAGGCTCTCAAGGCCCTGCGTTCCTTTCAGTTGTCTGAGACTTTGCCCAACAAGCCCCAGGCTCTCAGCCCAGCACACCATAACTTGCCAAATGACATTTCCCTAGGAAGACAAGTAGATGAGTAAACACCCAGTGGGTGCAGGCCTCAGAGTTTACAGGGCTAAGGGGGGCAGTGTCAATCTCCAGGCCACACACTTGAAAAGAGGCAGATGTCATTCCATGAGTTACAAACGGTTGCCATGTTTCCCTTCCCAGCCAGGACTGGCTTCCTCAGGAGGGGAGCGTGCGGCAGATCCTGTGTGCAGATCCCTGCTGCCAAACCTGCAACGCTGTGGCTCTGGAGATTCAGCAGGTAGTGGCGGGTGAGAACACTGATCTCCCCCACTTCAGGGGGGTCATCGCAGGGCTCTTCTTGCCTAGAGGTTTTGTCCATGTCTAATGTGTCTTTTGAACAGAGTCTGGAGCATGGCCCACACTCCAAAGACCTTTCACTTCCATCTGCTACCCTCACAGTGTCACAGAAATCCTTAACCCAGTCAGCTGCGCAGTCAACTGGTGCAGCCAGCATCCATGATTTCTGGGCTGAACACCTCATGCTAAGGCAGGGATTTCAAGTGCCAGAGATGCCCAGGGGCCCAGAGACTATGTTTTCTTCAAGGATTGAGGAACCTAGGGTTTCAGTGAAGCTGCAGGAGATGATGCAGAGCAACCTCAACCTTGTCTGTGAGAACCAAGGCCATCAGCCTTTAAATTCCCAGGTCTCTCCGCTGACCCTGAACCAAGAAATTACTACCCTGATACATCCTGTGGCCTTGCAGACGGTCACTGTCCTCCCTGCCCACCTGCCGTCCCTGAGTCCTGAAGTCCTGAGGCTTCTTGAGCTACATGTAAAAAAATGGATGCATTTCCAGAGGTGGGGGCTCCCCAGACGTGTGGAAGAGTCTCTGAGGCAGCTTATGCCAAATCCACCATTATTTTACCAACCTGTATATAACCAACCAGTTTCTTTCATTCAGAATGATACTTCTCAGTTCTCTGTTGAGAGATTTGGGACCATTTCATACCAGAACTGGGGTCCATGTATGGCTGGCCAGCCTACCCAGGCCTTCTGGGTTTCTGAATGGTCCATTATGGACCCAGAACAAATACACTGTTACCAGCAAATCCCAAACCATATGGCTCTTGCCGTGCCCTCTTCAGCCCTTAAGGAATTAAGTGGCCTTTATCTAATGCCTGGGCAACAGGCTAATGACTCAGTGGGCCATGTGCAGCCGAAATATAGCCAGCTATTCTGTGGTCTTCCTTCTCTGCACAGTGAGTCCCTGGGTGACGCCTTCTTGGGTCCTCAAGGCCTCTCCATGAATGAGAACATGTCCAAGCCCCGCTTAAAGGACCCTTTTTTTTTTTTGCATTTTTTTTTGCATTTTTTTATTAGTTTCTGCTTTATAACAAAGTGAATCAGTCATACATATACATCTGTTCCCACATCCCTTCCCTCATGCATCTCCCTCCCTCCCACCCTCCCCATCCCACCCCTCCAGGTGGTCACAAAGCACCGAGCTGATCTCCCTGTGCTCTGCGGCTGCTTCCCACTATCTATCTACCTTACGTTTGGTAGTGTATATATGTCCATGCCTCTCTTTCGCTTTGTCACAGCTTACCCTTCCCCCTCCCCATATCCTCAAGTCCATTCTCAAGTAGGTCCCATTCTTCCCGCAGCAGCATGCCAGGAGGCAGCTGGAATTCCACCTCCAGAGACAGTTGATTCACCACCGCCGGGGCCTGCCGCAGAAGATCCAACAGTCCATTCAGTTGTTCCTGTCCCCCACTAACCAGCAGACTATGTCCCGGAGCAGCACATCCCTAGACAGTGTGAATGGTCCCCGGCCTACATCTCTAGAGGCCACTGGGGCTGATGACCCATTCTCACCCATTGTGGACCCAGTGACAGTCCCCCTGCCACACTTGTTTGACCAGACCAAGGCAATATTGCAGAGCCATATCGACTCCAAATGTGGGCAGATTCACCAGGGCAACATCCCTGCCTGTGTATATAGCCCTTGGGAGTGCATAATTCCTGGGGGCCTGCAAGTGGCTCCCTTCACCTGCATCCCAGAAAGCAAGCCCCTGGAACTACAGGCAGCAAGTGACTCGGACCTACAACAGAAAATTACACCCTGGATGCCAACGGCCCTTGATCAGCAGCAACAAACCTCACCAGATGCTGTCATTGAACGTCCTAAGCTGCTCCGAGCCCTGTCCGAGGGAGCCATTGAGAAACTGGAGACAACTTTACAGTACAAGTGTCTGGCCTTCTTGTTAGGGCTGCCGGCTCTTTATTATGTGGCTCCCTCTAGGGTCATGGCCCCAGCAGTCACTTCCCAAGCTATGATCACAGAGATGGTACCTAGGCCTATCAAATTCCCAACAGAACCTCTGACTCAGATGACCTCACCTGAAGAGCAGGGTCTAAGTCCTGGGTCAGGCTTTCAAGATGCCAACAAGGCTTGTGCAGACATTGCAGATGAATTCCAGGCTGAAGTGCAGGTGGAAGAAGTAATTGAGATGGTGCCTCTAGAAAGTCAGACAGAGCCTGCGAGGCCCTCCTCACTTGGATAACACATCTTGGCCAAACTAAATTTCCATCTGAGAAAGAAGAGGCTAGAGATACAACTGGGAATTCCCATAAAGTCAAGGAAGTCCAGGAAACAACTTGTAGCAACCTCAGAGAACATATGCACACAGGAGTCTCTTGGGAGTCTAAACAACCAAGGAAACACACTGCTCCAGGAACTCCCCATCCCACGAGATATGCCACGTGCCCCAGATCCAGAATGCCTCTATCTCAAGGAACAGCTGGCCACTGAGTTGAAGGCAGTGTATCAGAAACAGGAGCAACCCAGTTCCAGTGCAGTATCCCATGGTTCTGTCCACTGGGCCTCCAATATCTCGCAACCCAGTGGGGACCTGACAGAGGCCCAGGTGCTCTGTGGTCAGCTGGAGGCCAGTGTGAACAACCACAGCCTGAAGGAGCCCTGGAGCCCTGAGCCCCAAAGCCCTGACAAGAGCAAGGACTTAGCCCAAGTACCCACACTGGCAGAAAAGAGAGAGGAACCAGGCAAACCCAAATCGGCCGGGGACCACAGAGAAGGGGATGCCGTGTTTGCAGTCTCCTCCACAAGAAAGAAAAGCCACTCTGCTGAAACCGAGAGGCCAGAAGGGATGCTTCTGAATGGGACACCCTGCAGCCCCTGGCGACGGAGACATCGCTTTCACCCTGGTGCTCTCTGTCAACACTGTCCCCAGCATCGCCCTCAGCTTAAACTCCCAGAGCTACCTCCTGGAGTCCCTGGGGGGAAAGACTCTGAGAAGAATGACCTGCAAGACAGTCAAGCCAAGCTCAATGTCATCCTCAAACCAGCAAGGGTTCCTGAGAATGCCCAGCCTGTGGTGCCTCAGGTGTCACAGGGCCAGCCTTTCCTGGGCCAACTCTCTCCGGGTTAAGCCGTTGCAGGGCCAAAGTTTACAAGGTCGGGTTTTTCAGGGGCAGGTGATGCAAGGCCGTACTCAAAAGAGGCCCAGCTTTTCAGAATCTGGCTGGAGAAATAAGATGAAATCTTTTCTGCACTTTATTAACCCCAAGACAAAAGGCAAAGGGCATGAGGAGTCCATGTCCTCCACATCTGAGAAAGTGGCCAACACCAGAAAAGAAAATGTGGAGAAGAGCCTGGCTTCAGCCAGAAGTCCCAAGGGGCAAACTAAGATGGAGAAGACAAGAGGGGACCCTAAGGCCCAGTTTCCGCCCACTGAGAAAGCAGGTGGGCTTGGCGTTCTTGGATGTGCCCCACTCCCCAGACAGTAAGCTCCGGCACCGCCCCCGCTCCCATCAACCCCACTCTGCCTCAGTCCTGGGCATCCCCTGCCGCTGCCCTCGGCACTGCACTGTCCTCGAGTGGCTTGTGTCACCCAACCAGGGAACCCACCCTAATTCCCAACTCTCACCTCGGAGGGAAGCACTGGTCTGCTCAAGAAGACCCAGCTCAGTCAAGAGACTTTGTAGTCTATCCAACGTCAGCATTCCTTGAAGAGGACTGCTACTGTCATTTTCATTGACGTGCAGGTGGACAGAGGTGCCACCCAGAATACACTGTGTGTCTCTAAGTAGAGAGGTGTGCATCTGCTCCTTCTCTCCACTGCGGTGCGTTCAGGGAAGGCATAAGGGAGGTAAATGTCCTTCCTATCTGGGGAAGGGGCTTTAACCCACACTTAAGCTGCGTAGCATTCCACCCCACCCCCATCCTGGACTACGGGTAAAGGGACTTGAACAGAGAGGGAAGGCCCTTGTCTAAGGTACATTGAAGGTAGAGGTCAGGCTTGAATTTTATCATGGTGTCCTTCGGCCCAGAGGAGCAATGTGGACGTGAGGCTAGAACTGTCAAGGAGGAGTGGCCAGGAATCTCACAGGCAAAATTCACTGATGACTTCTATATGTGCCCACACTCTGGAAGGGAGGTTTTTAGGAGAGTGCCAGTGTTCCAGCCTTGAGCAGGTGCTTTGTGTTTATCAACAGCATATAGGTAATATGACAACAGTCAAAAGCAAATGATAGAGTCTCCCCTCTCTGCTCCCTGTTGGTTATTGGTTAGATATTTCTGGGGAACTCACTTGGGAGGCCGCTGTAGCTCTCTTGCCTCTATCCCACCTCCACTGTCTATCAGCTGCATGGACTGAATGACACTGGGAATGAAGATCACAGTAGAACATGGAGAGGGGCTGGTCCCCACTCCCAAGGGTAGGCAGGGAGAGAAGCAGGGAGGGAGAGCATGTAGATGGAGGTCTGAATATCTGGGGTAGAAGTTGACATGTTCCTGAAGAGGGCATGATAAGAGAAAAGGCTGGTTAGCTGTGCACTCTAAAGAACCTTGAGCCAGGAAGCCAACCCAATACCCAAGTGCTTTTAGGGGATGGAGATGAATAAACTGAGTTTTGGTCTGTTGTCCATAGTGTGATGAAGAGCAGTGAGTTGAGCCTTGTTTTCAAAGGCAATGCATATTAATTTACAATTTCTGAATACTCACCCTCAACCCCACAAAACTGTTTTCCAGTGTCAGGGATTGGTATAACTATAAATCTGTGTTTTTGCTCAGCTCAAACATGAAGTCAATGACTGTGTTCTAATCTTGATATATCTCAACTTTGCCCCCTTTTTTCTGTGTTTACTGCCTTTGCTTGTTAGATTACTCATCCATTCTTGCCTAAATAATACAATAGTGTCTCATATCCCCAGGGCTTAGGATAGTGGTGGCATAATAATACCTTAATAGTACTTGAAAGTCTGGGCTTAGGAGGCAGACAAATCATTACATTAGTATGATGAGTGCTATGGAATAGGGAATGCTGACACACGATTACTGGGTACTCAGCTCATGAGGACCTCAGGTCACAATAAAAATAACCTTGATTATGCTGTACACCTTAAACTCATACAGTGCTGTATGTCAATTATATCTCAAAACTGGACAAAAAAGAATTTAAAAAATAATTTTGAGAAATATCTTACACTCGGTTAAAATATTTACTTACTATATGCAAGGGACCATAGCTAACATGACAAAGACACAGGACTTGCACAATGGAGCTCATGATTGCATGGGATAGTCTCACATGCCCAAATTGTCTAATCAACACATATACTTGAATGTCTAATATTCACCTCAAACTATAGAACAATGAACTCCTGATTCCCTGCTCCAAGCCATCATCTAATTACACGTATGAAACAGTCTCCAATCACAGTATTCCCAACATCACTTAATGGCAGCTCCATCTTTCTAGTTGTTCAGGACAAAAACATTGGTGTCATCCTTGACATTGTTTCCCTAACTGTCCATATCCAGTCCATCCTGTTGTCTCTACCTTCTGAAATGAATTCAGAACATGATGACGTCTCTCACTCACTCTGCTGCTATGATTCCTGCAGTAGCGTCATAACTAATCTCCCAGCTTCTGCCTGAGACCATACTTCCAACAGTCTATTCTCAGCACAGAAATGTGATGGTCCTCAGGGAAGGTCCTGGCTGTAGAAGACTAGATAGAAAGACAGATTAAGATTGAATGATGTTGATGATGATGAAGATGAATATGAAGGAGGAAGAGGAGGAGAAGAATGAAAGAAAGGAAGGAAAAGAAGGAAGGAAGGAAGGAAGGAAGGAAGAAAGAAAGGGAGGGAGAGAAGGAAGGGAGAAAGATACGTAAAACCATGAGACTGGATAAGATCACCAAGGCAATGATTGTAAATGAAGGGAAGGTCTAAAGACAGGCTCCGGGATACCTCAACATTAAGAATTTGGAGGACAAAGTAGGTACGAATAAGCAGAGACTGAGAAGTAGCAGCCAGTAAGGTAGGAGGAAAACCAGGAGTGTGGCATACTGGAAGGCAAGAGAGGAAAGTATTTCAAGGAGAAAGTGATCAACTGCGTGAAAAGTCGCCAATCCGCCAAGTAAGATGAGGACTCAGAGTTGATCGTTAGATTTAACAACACAGAGATCATTCATGGCCTTGAGAAGAATAGACTCAGGTGAGAAGTGGAGGTAAAAGCATGACGGGAGTGGATTCGAGAGAGAGGAAGAGCAATTGGTGATAGCAAGTGTAATCAACTGCTTTAGGGAGCTTTGTTCCACAGAGGGGCAGAAAAATGAGATAGCATCAAGAGGGCTTTTTAAAGGTAGGAGATATAGCATGTTGGATGTTGACGGAAAAGATCCAGTCTAGAGGAATAAACTGATGATGGAGGAGAGAGAGGGAGAAATGCTAGAGCAATGTTGTGGTGCAGAAGTAACATAAGAGGAGTGAGTCACAGGTTGAAGGGTTGGCCTTGGCTAAAAGCACAGACGTTTCACTGATGGTTAAGTAGAGACAAGGTGACAGTAATGTGGAGGGACTCTGTGTCTCATGAGAAGAGTGGTTTTTCTACAATTAAGAGAGCAGGGCAAATACCTAAGGGGGCGAATGAGGAACTGGGAAGGATCATGGCTGGGGGGAGGGGCTGATCCATAGAGCCAAAGCCGGAGACAAAAAGGACTTCTGGAAGTTGCCATGTCAAGGTGTTTTATTAGGGCCTAAGGAGCTGATGGCAGCATGTGAGCCCAGGTGGGCAGGACAAAACGTTGAAGCTGGTGATCGCCTGGTAACAGGTACGGCATCCTAGTGTTCAGCCGGGGACCAGGGAGTTTTGGTGTTTGGAGGAGACAACTGGGAAGCAGCAAGACAAAGAGGCTGCCCTGAGTGGTTGGGAGGGAACTCTGGACACCTCATTTCTCTCAGAAGTTGGCACCTCTGTAGTCCCACTTTCTGACCTACCACAGAGGAGAGAGTAAGGGCAGAAAGTGCTGTGGCTTCCTCATGGTGAGGTATGGGGGACTGTGGGATGCCCCCGCCTCAGTGTTTCCTAAGGAAACCCAAGATGGCTCAACATACCATCAAACCAGGAGGTGGGGGCAGGAATCTCTTCCTCTGATAGGACTCAGCACTTAGCACAGTGTATCCACTCCTAGCAGGATGCAGAAAAGCCAGATGGGAAGAAGCATGAATGTGTCCCTCCTCTGAATGGTGATTCTGTGCCTAAGAGTTGGGGGCCCAGCCCCTGGGGGTAGAGAGATGAGCTGGAACCAAGACCTTCAGGATTCTCAAGTCTCAGCAGACTTAAGAGCTGAGAGAAGACAGGGTCAGAGCCTATAATTCACGCAGGATGTTGTAGAGGGATGAAGCCTTGCTCATTCCATCCTGTAACCCTAGCACAAGCCCCACCTTCCAGCTCCCCCTAGGCTCAAGAGGTAAAATCAGAATGAAAACTCTCATGGCAGGGCACAAACTCAAGTATTTACTCTTCCAGAATTGGTGGTAGATTCTAGGAGTACATCAATGCTTGCCTGGGACCTTTGGAGTTTCCTCTGCCCTCTGAGGTACCACATTGTCATGGCGAAAGGTTTTGACCTTCTGGAGCCCTTCTCCTGGTCTCTGAGGAAAGCAATTCAGAATTGTATAGAGAGAATTTAAGGCAACTGCCTTCCTGCAGTGGAGGAGAATGGCTTCTCCACAAAATCACTTCTGTGAAACACTAAGTCCTAGCGAACAGGGAGCGTGGCTGCTTCCTTTTTGTACCTCCTCACTGCAGCCCACACAGAGAGGGCAACAAACACAGGACGGGCACAGGAATAAACCCCACAGAGATGCTGCATCCTGCACCATGTGAGAGAACAATAAGGATAATCTTATTTTAATAAGCCAAATCCTCTTAAATTTTAAAAATATTTATAACACAAAAGTCTCACTGATCTCTGTGTTTAAGGGTCAGAGCAGCAAAAATGTAAATGTTGGATTGGGCCAAACTGGAAGCTTCCATGAGAGGAGCTCAGAAATGTTCCAGCTAGAGGAAGATGTGGGGAAAGATCTGGGACACAGCCTAGAGAATGGCCCAAAAGATCAACTGTTGAATGACCCAAAGAGCTCTTCAGGTAAGGATCTGGGGTATGACTCTGAGAAAGACCTAAACAGTCAGATGGTGAGTCTCTCAGAGAAAAATTCAAGGGTGTCAGCAAAGAGTCTAAGTCGGAGACAACTGGAAAATGTCCTAAAAGGACATTTGAGCAAGAAGTTGGAGGACATACATGAGGGCCGGCTCCCTGAGACTGTGCGTAATTCATGGCATGCTATCAAGCAAACATTGCTTCTTTCTGTGAAATCCCACACCCAAACAAAACAGAGAAGTTTGCCATCATCAGTGGGTGAGGCCTACCCCCCTGAATACCTTCCAGGACCTGACTTTTGTTGATTCCAGTCCACAACAGTTGCCGGAAGCCCATATTAAAAGGTTTCATACGAGGATGTTGTGGGCCCTTCCCCGCAAGGTCCTTGAATCCATCCAGATCTTTAAATTGAAAGATGCCTCATGCCAGTCCTTGTCTCATGCCAACTTGCCCTCCTCAACCAATGTGATTTCTGAGGCAGACTCCAAATCTGGGAGCTTCAAGTCCTTGAGAGGAAGCTATGCATCTCTCCATGGAGACAAAGTGGGAACAACAAATTCAGCCCCTGACCTGGATCGTTCTCTCCCTGCCACCTCGCCTGTGGGCAAAGGAGGACAGAGGGTCCTGAGACAACCACGCTCTGATGTCAACCGTGGGCTGGCAGAGGGTGTTCAGAGAATTAAGGATGCCAGACAGACTCGTCTGCCTGTCTCCCTCTGCATCACAGGGAAAGCAGGTCATAGACAGACTCAACTAGCCAACAGATATCCCCAAAAGCTGCTTGCAAAGCAAGCTGGGGCCAGATATGAGCCGAAGCATAAGAGTGTGAGTTCCAGTGATAAAGGAGAAATGCAACAGGGCAAAAAGGTGGAGAAGTCAGAACCTGTTTCAATGCCCAGATGGTCTAGGGAGGTATTCACGGCTGAGGAGCTTGATACTCTTCAATTAAAAACTAGTGACATGTTGGCAACTAGCAAGCCAGGGAGCTCCCAAATGATAAATGTGAATGAGAATAAAGTAGAAACTACCGTGACCACTGGAAGCCCCCCACCCAAATTACCAGTTCCCCAAGATCCTAAATCATTAGACCTTAAAGAACAACTGTTCAGTGAGTTGAACTTTAAACTGGAGAACAGGGAGCGTAGCCAGGCTCAAGGCCAACCCACTGACACATCCCTTGCTTCAGATAACTTGACTTACGAGGCCTCACTGACTCATGCCCAGGGCGTCTCAGGTGGGGACATGGGAGCTTCCCAGGTGCTGCATGTCCATTTGGAGGACAGAGGAATCAGGATGGAGCAGCAGCAGGAACCTTGGGTCCCTAAGCATGCCTTAAGGAGGTGCCAGGATAAGAATTTCCCACCAACTGCAAAGAGAGTGAGCCCTCTGGAGCCCAAGGCAGAAGAGCTTGATCGAGGGGATAAAGGGTTCGGGACATCCCAACTTAGGAGGAAGCGTTTCCCTACTCAGGAGATGGTACTAGAGAAGACACTTGCGAGCAAGTCTTCCCAGATCCTATCACAGAAGGGACAGCCTCTTCCTGAAGGCCATATCAGAAAAAGAATGAAGCACTTCTTGCAATGGCTTTTTTTCTGGGATAAAATACAAAAGGCAAGAAGATGCCCAGGAAAAGGGCAGCCCCATATCAACTGTGCAGAACAGAGGCCTAGTTAAAAGTAGAGCTGCCTTGACTGGGACAACTGAAGCTCAGAAAATCGCGACAGGCATCAGGAAGTTCCTAGATGAGAAACCGGGGTGTCAGTATGCAATGGATGTCACCTACTCTCAAGAGCCCCTTCCTTCCCCAGTGCAGTTTAGGAAAACTCAGCAACAGGCGCAAGTGCAGGTCTGGACAGAGCCTGTCCAGGGGCATCCTTTCAACCACAGGGTTCCCTCCTGTAAACTGACAAATATCAAGTCCTGCCATCAAGAAGCTATCTTTGCTGGCCAGAGTTATCCTCCAAGTAGTACAAGACAGATCAGAGATAAGAAGAGACACCCCCAGAAAGTTGTGGCATTCAAGGACCAGCGACTGTGTCACAAACATCCCCCACCTGTGTCCCACAGGGAGCCTGTGCCCCATCCAAGCCCCACCCGCAGGCGTCAAGCTGGCCAGGCACCTACCACTGCGCTCAGCACTGCTGAAGGCCCTGTGTTCAGACATCTGTCTCTACTGTCTAGACAGAAAACACTTCCCCAGGATTTCCAGGAATGAAGACTTCCCATCCAGAAATAACTCCTTCCTTGTAGAGGTTATTGATTCTCCCCAACAAATATTTATCTAATAATAGTGTATCTTTTCTGTGTACTGTGTACTGTGTTGGGGGCATGGGTTTTGGGTAACTCAGGGCTTATGTGTAAGGGAAAGGATCGAGATAGTTCAGCTCTTACTGATTGTTTCCTTTTGCTTTGGCTAAAAGGTGATCAGTCCTCTGGAGTTCTTGCTGAGAAATAGATATTGTGCCTCTTCCACCCCCGCCACCCCCCCGCCCCGCCCCAAAGCCCATTTCCTCCATGATGCAATTTGAGGAGATGGGCTTTGTCTTCTGCCCCTTAGCTTAGCCTTAATGAAAATGTACAGCAGCCCACATCTACCCCCTCACTGAATGTTTTATATCCTGTAGAGAAGTAAGGGAGATAGGTGTTTTATACCTGAGAAGCGTTAAGTGCAGGTATACTTTCTGAAAATAATGCTGTAGAAGAAATAACAGCTTAATCATTATTTAGAACTCAGTGACCAGAGGCTCCTACAGGGGGCTGAACCCTGAATGGCACTATTTGGGCAGAGGTGTTGCTCTACTGGACCCTGGGCTACTTGCCGTAGGGTCCAGGAACAGCACAGCAGCTCCTTAAGAATCTGTTATGTGGGTCATGTTAATATATCGGGAGAACATACTTTAAACTTGATATGGAGGTTTCCTTACTAGAAAGGCACCCTGGGGAAGTGGTTCCCCTCCCGGGGTATTTTTTCAGGCTGCTCAGTTAATGACCGTTTTTTTTTTTTTTTTTTGCAGAGGAAAAGCACCACTCAGCTGTCAGTGGTAGGAATGTTGACCAGGCAGCCACCTACCTCCCAGGGTAAAATACAGCTGAGAGTAAGCAAAAGATGTCTTAAAGTGAGTGGGAAAGAAAGAAAAAGTGAAGGGAAATAATGTCCTTACTGTGGAACAAAGTTCATGCCTCATCATTCCCATATTCTGACCCTGTCCTGCTCCCCAATTCCTCAATCTGATCCAAGCACCATGTCCTTGAGGCTGACCAGAGAACTGCATCTGTGTCTTTATATTTAAAGTGGGTGTTTTGTAGACAACATATAATTGGATCTTGCACTGACAGTTTGTCTTTTAATTGGTGAATTTAGAACACTTACATTTAGTGATTTTTTTATATAGTTGGATTAATATCTGTCATATCTGTAACTGTTTAGTATTTATGTGTATTCTTTTTTTCTTCTTTTTTTCTGCCTTTTCTGATTTTAAACAAGCACTTTATATGATTCCATTTCTCTCTTCTCTTAGCATGTCAAGTATTCTTCTTTAAAAAATATTTTCATGGTTGCCCATGAATTTGTAATATACATTTCCAACTAATCTAAGGCCACTTTTATATAGAACATTATACCACTTCATAGGTAGTGCAGGTTCCGTTATAACAGAGTTCCCAATTCCTCCCTCCTGTCCCTTGTAACACTGATGTCATTTATTTCACTTATCCATATACTATAATCACCCAATACACTATCATTAGTATTATTAGGTCAACTGAGAATAAGAAAAATAGAAGTTTTGAGTTCCGGCAGAGAGCGCGGTAAGAAGCGGATCGCGGCCTTCTAGCCCGGGGCCCTCCAGGCCCTCCGGCCTCTGGTCGGCAGGCGAACTGGGGGGCCCCCGGGACAAGCTCAGGCTGCGTCTTGCCGAGCCCCAGAGCCCTCGCCGCAGCCGCCCACTGACAGGACCCGAGCCTGGAAGCAGCAACGAACTGCTCCCCCACCCCCACCTCCGCGACCTAATGGCGGCGGCCCCTCGGAGCCCAGATCCCGCTCACCGCTGGTCTCTTGACCCCACGCTGCAGGGATTAGGCGACGCCCCCGGCAGGCCACCGAGGACGTGGCGCCTTTGGGCGTCGGGCGTGGCAAGGTGAGAAGAATGGCGGCCACTGGAACGCCGCGGAGGGCCGTTAGAGCCTCGAGGGCCCGGGAAGGGGGGTCTACGTGGGCGCCAGCTCAGCCACCCTTAGGCCTTGGAGCCCGCGCGGATCCGGGACCTGAGGTGACCTCTCTGCCCCAGTTGGACGAGACCTCACCTCGTCCGGACAACGACGGACAAAGGCCTTAACGGGCCCGGAAGGTGAGCGGAGCCCCGGTCGACGACGGGTGGAACGTTCGCGGGTCATCGGGCGGTTGGTCGTCGTTCTACCAAGACCTCGATGTCGGAAGATAGAAATGGTAGAATAACGTACCACATGCGGCCAATAGGAAGTGCCAGCCACCCTTTGGGAAGATTTACTGGCCGTTTATAGAAGGCCTGTGTATATAATATGAAAAAGCTGCTCTCAACTTTCCCCCCAACCTTTCGAAAGAAAACTTTTCGCTACATATAGGCCTAGATGTGAAGAGGTTGCCGACGTACGATTGAGTTAAAGTCACATGTCTTGTAAATGCCCATTTGTTTCTTTAAAAAAAACCGTAGAAAAGAAATGTCTTCTGGAAATGACTTTTCGAAATGGTGTTGTTTGACCACCTCTAGAGGTGACATCAGGAGCCACAGAGGTCCACGTTTGTTCAGTGGGTTAGAGGACATGGAATGCAAGATGTTGAGGAGGAAGAAAAGAAGGTTCTGTGCCAGACTGGTCACAGTTAGAAGACATTTGCATATTAGAATCATTGTTTTGTGTGTGCATTTGACTCCTTACTACTGTATATGTAGTTGACAATAAGTACTTTTTTGAAATATCTAGTCTTTCTAGATGTTCTAAAGTGCCTGATATATGTTCAAAGTAGAGGTAGTAAAGGGACATTTTGTAAATATCTTTTTGTTAAAATTCGTATGAAATGTTGTTTTGGGGGGGACGGGTGGCCAAGCCACCTTTTTGAACAGTAGGCAGTATGCACTGTGTTTGTTTGTGCACTGGTTCAAGGTCGGGGGGAGGAGAAGGAAGTGCAAAGAGCTCTGTGCCAGTGTGTTTATAGTGAGGCAAGATTAACCATTGTCTTTTTTTATGTTCCTGCATTTTGTTTCACTTTGCTGTGTATATAGTGTATATAATGGACAAATGAGTCCTAATTTACAACACCTAGTCTTTCTAGATGTTAAAGAGGTTGCCAGTGTATGACAAAAATAGAGTTAGTAAATAATACATTTTGTACATTTTGTGTTAAAATTTCTAGGAAAGATTGTCTTCTGAAAATTTGAGCATGATAGCCCTCTGGGTTGGTGGAGGGGGGAGAGAGAGAAGGGGGTTGGTCTTAGAATGGCTAGAATGCTGGTATTTTGAAGACACTCTCAGATTATAACTGTTACATGTGTGCAGTTCATTCAGTACTGCTCTGTATATAGTGGACAAATTAAGTCCTTATTTGAAACATCTAGTCCATCTAGATGTTTAGAAGAAGTGCCCAACGTATGTTAAATGTAGAGGTAGTAAAATATCACTTTGTAAATATCTTTTTGCTAAAATTCACAGGAAGTACTGTCTTTGGGAATGTTAAATGTTAAACCACCTCTCTGAGCAGTATACTACTGTCTATACTTGTTCAGTGGTTTGGAGGAGGGAAGGAAAGAATTGCAAAAGGTAATATGCTAGTGTGTTCATACCTGGACATTTTCAGACAAAACCATTTATTGTATGTTCATTTTGTTTTCCTGTGTATATAGTGTGTATAATGGACAAATTGAGTCCTAGTTTTGCAACATCTAGTCTCTAGATGTTAAAGGGGTTGCCAGTGTATGACAAAGTAGTAAATTTTGTATACTTTATTGAAATTCATAGGAATGCTTGTCTTCTGTAAATGACTTTTGGATATGAATTTGTTCAACCACCTCTAAGCATTACACACGCACGTACTTGTCCACTGGATTGGCGGTGGAGAGAAGGAAGTGAGGGAGGAAATGGTTCAGGCCAAAATGGTCATATTTAGAAGATACCTCAGATTATAACCATTGTTACATGTGTGCAATTTTATTTAACAGTGCTGTGTACATAGTGGACAAGTAAGTTCTTATATGAAATATCTGTTCTTTCTAGATGTTTAGAAGTGCTTGATGTATTTAAAAGTAGTTTTAGTAGAATAATGCTTCTTGTAAATAGCTTTTAAAAACTGATGGGAAATACTGTCTTTGGAAATGGAATTGTTAAACCTCCTCTCTGAATGGTATACTCTGTGCTTGTTCATTGGGTTTAGGGAGGGGAGAGGGAAGATTGCAAAAGATGTTTTGCTAGCAGGTACTAGAACATTACAACTTATCCATTGCTTTATATGTTACATGCATTTTGTTTAACTTTACTGTATATATTTTGTATATACTGGACCAGTGGGTCCCAATTTTATAATATCTAGTCTCTAGATATTAAAGAGGTTGCCAATATATGACAAAAGTAGAGTTAGTAAACTAACACATTTTGTACACTTTGTGTTAAAATTCATGGAAAGGCCGTCTTCTGAAAAGGGCCTTTGGAAGTGAAATTGTAAATCACATCTAAGTGACACCTGTGCCTGTACTTGCCCAATGTTGGATGGATGGCAGAAAGGAGGTACTGGGAGAAACGAAGTGTTCTAGATTAGAATGTTCCTATGTAGAAGACACTTTCAGATCTAACCATTGTTACATGTGTGCAGTTTATTCAACACTACTGTGTATATAGTGGACAAACTTAAGTCCTTATTTGAAACATCTAGTCTTTCTAGATGTTTAGAAGTGCACAAAGTATGTTAAAAGTAGAGGTAGTGAAGTAACATGTTTTGTAGATATATCCTTTTGTTAAAATTCATATGAAATACTGTCTTTTAGAAATGGAGTGATCAAAATGATCAAACCACCTCTCTGAGCAGTACACATTATTTTATTTGTGCTGGTTCAGGGAGAAAGAAGAAAGTGTAAAGGGCTTTATACCAAGACTAACCATTGTCTGGTGTGTCTCTGCGTTTTGTTTTACTTGGCTGTGTACATAATGTACATAAGGGACAGAGGGTCCAAATTTACAACGTCTCATCTTCCCGGGTGTTAAAGAGGTTGCCAGCGTATGACAAAAATAGCTGATAACTACATTGTGTACTCTTTGTGTTAAAATTCATTGGAAAGACTTCTGAAAACAACTGGAGGAAGTAAAATTGTTAAAATCCCCTCTAAGCATTACAGATGCTTATTATTCTTGTCCACTGGGTTGACAGAGATGAGAAGGGGAAGCTTCTAGGCCAGAGTGTTCCTGTTTAGGAGACACTTTGTGACTATAGCCTTTGTGTGCAGTTTCTTCAGTGCTACTACATGTATACATAGTGGACAAACTTAAATCTGTATTTGAAACATCTAATCTTTCTAGACGTGTAAAAGTGCACAACATATGTTGAAAATAGCTAAAAGTAAGACCTTTTAAGTATTTTTTTTCTGTTAATTCATAGGAATGGTTGTATTGGGGGAGTGGAAATTGTTAAACTTGAGTCTTGGAGAGTAAGGTGACTATTCACTGGGTGGTGGGGAGGCGGGGAGCGGACAGGGAAGGAAGTACAGAGAAGGGATCTGTGCCCATGAGTCTTTAGACAAGTTCAGATTGTGTAACCATTGTTCTATTTGTGTGTTTTAGTTAATATTGCTGTGTATTAAAGAATAAGCAAGTCCTAATGCCCAAGGTATATTAAAAGTAGAGGTAGTAAGATAACCCCTTAATAAATGCCCTTTTGTTGGTTTTTAGGAAGGGCTGTGTCTTCTGGGAGCGTCTATGTTAATCCACCTCTTGGAGCTAGATATAGTCCTGTACTTAGTCGCTGATATGCTGGGGGAGGGGTAAGAGGAAGGGTGAAGGGAAGGGCTCTTAGCTAATATCTTCATATCTAGAAGACAGTTTTAGGTTATAACCATAGGTCTAAATGTGCATTTTTGTAAAGTACCAATGCTTATTATGGACAAGGTTCATTCATTATTTTGCAGCATCTAGGCTTTTTAGGAGTCCTGAGGTGACAATGTATGATAAAAAGCAGAGCTAGTGGGCTTCTCTGGTGGCGCAGTGGTTGGGAGTCCGCCTGCCGATGCAGGGGACACGGGTTCGTGCCCCGATCCCGGAAGATCCCACATGCCGCGGAGCGGCTGGGCCCGCGAGCCATGGCCGCGGAGCCTGTGTGTCCGGAGCCTGTGCTCCGCAACGGGAGAGGCCACAGCAGTGAGAGGCCCGCGTACAGCAAAAAAAAAAAAAAAAAAAAAAAAAAGCAGAGCTAGTGAATTAACCAATTTGTAAATATCTTTGTTATAATTGGTAAAAAAAAGTAGCATCTTGCACATGGAATTGTTAAACCATCTGAGAAATGTACACCAGGACTTGTTCATTAGGTTGGCAGCAGAGGGGCAGAAGGAAGTATAAAAGGGAGGGAAGTATGTGGATGTGTTCCTTTTTATATTTTGATGATAACCATTGATGTGTGTGCATCTCTTAGCTGTACTATAGGAATACATTGTTAAGTAATTCAGTGGAAACATACCTCCTTGCTAATACTTTAATAGTTTAGATCAGATAATGAATCCTCTTAAAAGCATTATACTTTGGGTACTGTGTTGCTTTATGTCTCATTTTTAATTGAACTTTAAGGGAATGTAGTATTTTAATCATAACTCTGCCAAAATCTTTATCTAGAGGCCTGTTGCGATTTTTGTCTTTTCTGAAGCTTTTGTCGCCAAGAAAGGATTACATTTTTTTTCCTTCCAGATTGAGTTGGTGTAGTGTATTTTTGGTTATCAAAATACTCATAGCTTTGGGACTTTGAAATGATAAATATTCATGATGTGTGAAAAAGCATGATACATAACTGTATGATCTTAATTACATAAAAATGGATGCTTACTTGTGTTTAAATACAGAAACAAGACCTAGAAGGATGCATCAGATGGTAAACTGCTTGTGATGACGGATGACTTTGTTTTTTGCTTCTTGTGTTCTTTGGTTTCCTATTATGCACATGTTAACTTTTAAGAAATAAATGTTATTTTGAAAACCTTAAAAAAAAAGAAAAAGAAAAGTTTTGTTTTACCTTCATTTATTCCTTCTTTTCCCTTCCTTCCTTTATGTAGATCTGAGTTGCCCTTTTCCTTCTCCTTGAAGAACTTTTTTAACATTTATTCCAGGGCAAATCCGCTGCTGATGAGTATCTCAGTTTTTGTTTGAGAAAGTTTTTATTTCTCCTTCACTTTTGAAGGATAATTTCACTAGACACAAAGTTCTAGGGTGATTTTTTTTTCTTGCAACACTTTAAATATTTCACTCAATTCTCTTCTTGCTTGCATGGTTTGTGATAAGCCCATAATTCTTATCCTTATTCCTTTAGAGGTAGGATATTACTTTCTTCTGTATTCTTTCAAGATTTTATCTTTCAGCTTCCTACAGTTTTAATAAAATATGTCCAGGTATAGACGTTCTTCGTATTTATATGCTTGGTGTTCTCTGAGCTCCCACAATCTATGGTTAATCCGTCATTAATTTTGGAAAATCCTGGGCTGTTATTTCTTCAAATATTTCTTATTCTCTCTTTCTTCTCCTTTTGGTATTTCAATTACATGCATATTACACATTTTGAAACTGTCTCACAGTTCTTGGATATTCTGAGTTAAAGTTTTTTTAAAAAATTCTTTTTCTCTTTGCATTTCAGTTTGCAAAGTTTCTACTGACATATTTTCAAACTCACTTACTCTTTCCCTGGCCATAGGCAATATACAGGTTCCGAAGCCTGGTGGGGACTCATGCCTCTGGAGGAATGAGTCCCCTCTGGTGAGAGGAGCCCTACTTTAGGGCCTGCCTAGTCTAACCCTTTTTACAGAGTGGAAAACCAGGGCCAGGCAACTTGTTAATGACTCACCCAGTCACTAACTGAAGTCCCTAAATAAGTGACCTTAACCCACTCTATCTTACACCAAGGTAGATCCCAGAGATCAGCGGGGACATTCCGGCCTCAGCCCAGCCCAGCCCTCTGGAGATGGCAGAACAAAGGGGAGGGGAGGAGAGGGAGGTTCTCTGACCCAACACGTGCCTCCCTTGCCTCACCGGACCCTATCCCATCCTGTCCTTACATAAAATGCTGATATTTTGTTCCTCATGGGTTTTTTGGTTTTAATTTTGAACTTTAAAAATACTGTTCACCTTGAGTGCTAAACTTTTTGACACCTCCTTTAAACTCTGTGCCAGAGGCAAAGGCCCCACTCACCTCACCCTAGGCCAGGCCCTGGACAGAAATCTGCAACTAGCCCAGCTGTGGAAGGGGTCAGGAGGGTGCTGCTTAAGGAGTGAAGAATCTGCCCTGCTTGCCAATAAAAAACAAAGGCTAATCCTGCACCTCGGAATCTAGGTTCTAACACAGGGAGCTTTATCTCTTAACTCCTACTTGTAAAGGACAGGCCTGGCTAATGAAATCAAGTGGGGGACCACTCCAACCTTGAAGACAGCTACCTTCTTTGTATTACAAGGTGGAGCTTAACTCTAAGTTCCTATACTCCAGCTGGTCAGTGCCATTCTGAGATACTGACTTAAAAAAAAAATCTCAAAATGAGAAGCTGCAGACCGAAAACCCAATGGTTTAAAAACAGGAAGAAAGGTAAAAGGCACAAATTGTAAGAGTCACATCTAAGGAATTAACCCACAGGTGAATCCCTAACAGTTCCACCTTAACACTTTTAAAACACTACTAAAGAACAATTTCTTTCTAAAGAGAAACTTTAAAGCACACATCAAAACTGTGAAAGCAGTTTCACTCCAAAATTTATATGGTCTGAGACACTGTGCTTGCTGAACTATCACACAGAGTTTGGAAATGTTCAGCTCTCGTCTGGTTGTTTTTCTCTTTCTCCTCTCCTTCCCCACCCCACAATCAGGATTGCAGAATACTTTCCTTTCAGAGCTAGTCCTTTCATTTATTTTTAAATTCTTCCACCACCCGAGAGCCCTAAGCACTCACTGCCTGCCTTCAGAAGAACACAGACACAGAGAGGCAAAGTAAATGATCAAACTCACCGCATTGCTGGGGCTCAACCAGAGCCCCGATAACACATTTCAAATTTTCTTTGGTTCTTCGACCCATTTTAACCTGCGGACAGTACTGCTCAGTTGGTTACAACTTCCTACCTACCCACAGCTGTGGTCCCCACAGACCAGTCAGTAATGCTGATTTTCCTAATTTTTAGAACGTGAGGCTCACCCCAAGGTGTCTCACAAATGATGAAGCTGATCAAAACAGACAAACACTGAGAACACGCACGCAGTGGGGTAGACTTGGGTCGCTAAGCACAGGCCCAAGGGTGATTCCACCACTGGCCTCATGCTCCAGTGGCAGTGGGGGAGGAGGGAGACAGGGAAGAAGCGCTGAATTGGGAACCAGGTGAGCCAAACTCAAGCTTCAACAGATGCTTGGCCCTGACAAGTCCCAGACTCTGAGCACGCACCCAAAGTTGCAGGCAGAGCAAAACACCTACCCAATCTAACACCTACCACCCAATCTACTTCACAGGATGAGGCAAATCGCTTTTGAAAACTAAGTGCTATACAAAGTTGCCACCAATGACAACTCATGGCACGGCTTCATCAGTGTGCTGAAAAGGTATACAAGTGGGATAAATCAGGCTTATATAAGTACTTACAGTGCATCTTATTCCCCAAAATATCAAAGGAGGTAATACCACTCCACATGACAGAAAAAAAACTTTCAATATCACACTGCCAAACACACTAGGCACAGCCCTCAAACGCAATTAGACTCATGTTAACCTGCTACTTTTTCATGTACCCTAACACTGGTGGTATCAGAATTGCTCCATCTTTCATGAAAAGTCTCCACCTCTCTGTATAGAGATATCTAGAGTTTACACGACCTACCTGAAAAGAGGACAGGCAGGAATCTATAAAAGGCTCAAAGGAAAAATATTTTTGTCTTCATGCTACAATTAAAGATTTAAATATCCATGACCATCCTGATTTCGTTGACTTTTCGGTAACCAGCCACAAATAGAAGCAGAGGAAGTGAGGGGAAGGCTTATCAGGAAGTGTTGACACAACATAAACACAGACTGCGGGCACCAAACCAAGTAAGGAAACCACAATTATACCATTCTTGATTTGGATGCACTTCCACTTTAAAACTTCCACACGGAGAAGTCGGTGGTGAGATTTGACACTGAAACCTCTCAAACTCACTCCTCCAACAAAGCCGCTGAAAGGTGGGGAGGAGAGCGGTCATCACACTGGAGACAAATCTTAACAACATTAAAGCTCTCTCCGCGGAAAGTTTCCCCATCACTGCATTTTTTCAGTAACAAAGATGTTGTCAGAAATGACAATTTTTTGTCCCCTGATGATGCCTTGCTAGCATTTGGTTATAAGCCATAAAGCAGGACTAATTTCAGCCTGTCAGGAGTCTCACTAATGCCCAGTTTCCCCCTAGAGAGAATTCCTGTCAAATCTAATGAGAGCTCCAAAGGCCCTCTCTACAATATAATGAGCACTTAGGCCATGCTGGTGATCAGGCGGCAAAAAGCATCAGTTTGAACCTGGTTACACCCTGGGGGCCAGACGTCACCAGTTTTAATAAGAATTATGATTACTAGCTGCACCAAATGCCTCCTCAGACCTTATTATTAATGTGTGACATTCAGAAGCATGTTTTTCAAATGTAAGGCCACTATAAACTGAATTACAATTACAGCACTGTTCTGCATACCACTCTAGTTAAGGGTCTGTCAGCATTTACAATATAAACTAAATTTCAGGGGGCTTAATATCCTACTATGAAGAACACAGCGTCTCTCAGCTTTTCACATCTTTCAAATTACTAAGCATATTATTAATGCACACTGGCTCATGGACAGACAATATATACCCACAAATGCCCGATGGAATACAGAAACTCATTAGAAAACTATTTCCACACCATGGGGTTCCTGACCCTCCTCGCCCCTTCTTCCTTCTTCCTATGCGATAAAGAAGAGGTCACTCCACCAAGCAACCTACAGGAACCCAGAAGAATTTCACACCTCCTGTAGCTCCCCCAATAAATCCAGCACCAGCACACATCACATAGAGGTGGCATTCCCTTGTATGGAGTCGGTGAGGTTATTAAATCCTTTGAGTTCATGAGTTTAAGAGAAAGCTCAATCTCCTGTTACCCTTCCAGAATATTTGTTGGGGGAAAAAATGTGCCTTTAGGGTAACTTAAAAAAAAAAAAGTGGCACGTTAGAACTCCTTGACCAAGTCTATTTGCGTAATTAATTTAAATCATCATATATCTTCTAGCTTAATTACTATCAACAAGTTACAATTGCCTCAATCAGGCACTAGCCATTTAAGCACACAGAAACAAAGGCACAAACCCAACATAAACTAGGCTACCAACTTCGCAAATCAGAATAAAATCAGCACTTTTAAAGGCCCAATTACATTGTTAATGAAAGGCCCTAAACTTAACTATCTCCTTCCAAACAGATAACTGAGAACAGATCTAAGGTACATGACAATAAATTAACATTATGAAATCTATGATGAATTAAAAATCAAAGAGCGCAGAGTTACAAAAGCAGAATTCAACTCTGAAACACACTTGCTTAATGAAAGTCTTTGAATATAAGGGAGATCTGAAGGCTGAACTAATCAATTTCTCCACCGGCACGTGCCCCCCGCCGGTCAGCCATGCTCTTTAATTTAATGAAACAAGGGTTTGAGATGAAATAGCACATATACATCAAGTAAGAATTGTATTGTTGCACTTTGAAATGTGTCCAACTGTGCAACTTCATCTGATGATAATTTTTTAAGAGGCAATCGATTTCTAGAAGACTTATTGTACCAGAGTCTTGATGAAAAAGTGAATGTCAGCATATCTCCAAAATACTTACACCCTGCCATTAATGCTTTCTTTGGCAGACAATGACTACTCAATCGAGGGTCCTTTGGGCTGAGCAATCATTTAGCTTTTCTTCTCTTATGAGATCCTTAGTGCCTTGTTCCCGCTCAATATTCTTTTTATACACCATTATAGTAGCCATAAGTGTGAATTTTATGGGAACTTGCAAACTCGTAGTCATAGCTCTCGAGCTTTCCAGTCAGTAATCTTTTCATGCTTTTAAAACCACTAGGACTGAAGCAACGCCCAACATATGCTGTGGTCATAAAAGGATGCTTTTTTCACCTCTAAACCTGCATCAACTGAGACATTTTTCAAAAAGAGGTTTGCTAATAAGCCACTGATCCTGAGTGTCACTTTCTGTAGCCCCAAAGCATAGGGAGAACTCCATAGTTAGTCATATTCCTTGTTTAACCCGAATAAGGACACTCCCGAATACCCTTCTTTCCCACAGAGATTCACACTTCTTTCCAAATCAGCATAAAAACATTAGCTATTATGAACTTCAGAACTCTACAGGATACCCAGATCTTTCAAGAGGAAAATAAAGGTATCCAGGCAGAAAAGTCAAGTCAGAGCCTCAATTCCTACCTGCCTATAAACAGGCTAGTTTACACTTCCAAAGTACCTCTCACCCAGTAACTTAAACATTCTATAATTGTCAAGAAGCAGCTCCTGCTGCAGAATACTGCCACCAATTTGCAGGAAGGGAAACCAAGGCTGAAAAATCCCATACAAATCCCCCCCCCCACTCCTGAGGACAAAGCCAGTATAATAAAATCATGACTTACTTCTCATTTCGAGATTTTGCTAAAGCTTACCTGTTTATGCATTTCTATGTTTAATCCATATGACATTTCATAATACTGTAAAAAGAAAAAAGAACCAAGTATTTCATTAACTCACATTTTGTAATGCCGAGAACCCATATTTGTTAATATTACGTGAAAAGGAAAAAAAGCCTAATCTTTGATACCTACCATCACATAGTGCCTCTGCATTTCTGTCTTTTCACTTGCCAGTTTCTCACATTCCAATTTAAGGCTACGAAAACAAAACAGGCAACTTAATGTAAACATTATGTCACTTGTTTTAACATCTGCCTCACATATTTGCACTTCAAGTAAAAACACAGACCAATTTGGAAAAACCATAAACTATCTAGGTAAACACCCAAAAGCTTTGTCCTTGCATTTAATAGGGAAAAAAGGAATACGATGAACAGTACAAGGTATCCACTCAGCAACTATTCTTTTCCTTCTTGGTACAGACCTGGTCTCATGCCAAGAATGAAAAAAATCTTTCAAAACCTCCGATCTACTCAGAAGACTGATTTCTCCTCCTGGTCATCTGTTCACTCGTACTTGCTTCCCTGCATCAGAGTTTGCTTCCCTGGACTTCACCAAAACCTGGCCTTTGCACAACCTTCAGTCTCAGGCATAGGCCATCTCTGCCAACTCAAATAGTCTCTAGGTTTGAAAACTGTACCTGTAAAGTTACTTCTACAATTGTTGGTCCCTTTTAAAACCTTTGTTTTTTAATTCCCTGCCGAAACGTGTTACATAGCTTCTGCAATTAAGTAGGTTGAAGTCTTCCCTGCTTGGTAAACATAGAGTAGGCAGGTATGCTTCAAGCTCTAGAGATTATCTTCAAGTAGACAAAAGGCCAATAATCACAAAGCCTCTGCAAAATAAGAAAATTCACACCCAAGCATCTGTGTTTTTCAAGTGTGACAAAAATAAAAACTGTCATTACACAGTTATTTCTTCACTCTAATCAGCTAAAACTTAATAGAAGCGGGAAGAAACTAACATTTCTAGCAAGTCCACTATGGACAGGGTGCTTTACAAATAATTTACATTTATAAATTTTCTGAAGCAGCTCTCATTAGATGAAGACGCTAAAGCTGAGATGGCTATAAATGTGACTCCAAGCCCTGTCCTACCCAAACCAATCCAGAATGAAGCCAAAGCAGGTGGGCTTCCCTCTACACACATCCACCCCACCGCCCCCCTCACCACCGCTAATGATGGGCACAGCTGAAAGCATCTACCCTCCATAATGGACTTTGCCTCAAAGAACTCAATTCTAGTATGGCCAACAGTGATTTCAACACCCGCTTTGCCTCCCTGAACCTGTACTCCTGAGCTGGGGCATCGACTGAACCAAGGTTTCAGCTCAGCCTGTTGCAAAATAAATAAATGAAGTGCAAATATTGACAGTTCTCATGCAACTCCTAAATACACGAAAAAAAGGCTCCCTGGAACAGCAACAAACGGGCAAAAGGGAAACAATGGGAGGAGGTGGAGACAAGAGGAGAGGCGGCCCGGGAAGAGCCGGGAAAGGGGGTAACGTGAATGACAGGTCTTAACTGCGACTCCACATGCCACCGCCTGGACGCAAGTACTAAGTACAGCCGCCGCCGCCACCAGGGGCACGGAGCTGCCGGGGCGACCGCTCACCGGGCGCGGCCGGACACGCACCTGTGATACTGCGCCTGCAGGAACTGAAATTCCTCTTTAATCCGGTCCAGGGACTCCGGGATAGTGAACTTGAAGGGCTGGCCTGCAGCCTGGTGCGGCGTCTAGGGACGACCAGCGAGGGGGACCGAGGGACGGATATATGAGGGCGGTTGGATAGAGAAGTCAGTCAGAGGACAAAAGAGTGGGTGGGACATAAACAAAAAATAAAGTTAGAAGTGGCGGAAAACAGAGCCCCAAACTCGAGTTTGCGCTTCACTTTGGGGAGAGGAAAGGTAGACCCTCCCAGATCCGAAGCTTCTAAAGAGGCTTGGAGCCTCTTCCAGCCTCCAGGGCGGGTCCCGGTAAGCGCGCCCGGGTCACCTGGCTGAAGGGACAGGAGCTTCCCGGCGGCGGCCGCCGGGGAGCACCTGGCCAGATTGTCGTCGACACCGCCGCCCTCTGCCTCACCGGGGCGATAATGACCCCGGGCACCAGAGGAGAAAACCCCCTTACGCTCCTCGTTTCCAGTGTCGCTGGGGCCACCTCCAGGCGCGCCGGAACGGGGGCCGCATTGACATGTAAATAGGCGAGACGAGAAACAAAGGGGGGCCGCCCTACTCGTCTCGGGGAAGGGAGAGGATGTGGCCGCAGTAGAAACCCCAGTCTCCCCGAGCGCCCCGCCCGCCCAGTCTAGACGTCAAGTAGGAGGGAGCCCAGAGCAAAGGGGGGAAATTGAGTTTCAGTCCACTCCCCACCACAGGAGGGGAGGGCCCGGGACCTCCCAAGCCTAGCACCCCTGGAGGCCAGGGTCTCCGCCAGAATGCAGCAGCCACCCACCTCCTCACCCACAGCAATAGCGCCCACCACCAACCCCCGCCACTACCCTGCTCCCTACTCAGCCATCCGACCGCGCCTCACCGGGTGCCGGCTCTGCGGGAACATCGCTCTGGCGGCGGCCGCGGCTCTGCTCCTGGGCAACTCAATTCTCTGCTCAATTTCCAACTTTAATCTCGCCGAGGAAAATTAAGCCGGGAAGCCAGGCAAAAGCGGGTAGCGCGCTGGCCACGCACGCAGGCGCGCTCGGCGGGGCGCACAGGCCACTCGGCGCCGGGCCGCTCCTGCTCCCGCCGGTGCGGGCTCCCGCGCTCAGGGCCACATCACGGGGCAACACGGGCCCGGCTGCGCCAAAAACCTGCGGGGCGCCGCCGTCACTCGGGAAGAGGGCGCGGGGGCTACGCTCCAATCCGCGGCCCTCGGCCTCCCGTGCTGGGAGGTGGGGGCGCGGTGACTCCCGCCGCGCTCCCCTCGGCGATCCGCGTGCGCCGCACCCGTCCCGGGCAAACAAATCCAGGCGGGCTGCTCTCCTTTGCTATTCTCCGGGTCCGCCTATTTTCCGGGTTTTCCCCGCGGCGCTGGCCGCCGGCGAGTTGCAGGTGGCGCGGCGCTCCGGGCTAACCCCACACAAACAAACGTGACGGTGTACAGGCCTGACCCCCGCGGGTCCAGGCAGCGCCCACAACCAGGCACCCGCGGGCTCCCTGGAGGCGGCGGGGTGCGAGGTCCCGGCCGCAGCAGAGGCTCCGCGCCCGGCGCTCCGCAGCCTTAACCCGAGCCGAGGAGCGCGGGATGACGATGAGGCGGAGAAAGTGAGGAGGGCGCGCCGGGAGGCAGCTTGGCACGCCCAGTGCGGCCGGCTCTCGGTGTTCTCCGCGGTTAAACAAACCCTCTTAACCCTCCTGGGCTACTCCGCGGAGGGCAGTCCCGCAACCGCTCGCTGCTCCTCGAGCCCTGGGCGCATCCGGGCGCCGCGGCCCGCGCGCACTCGTCCTGCACGGCCGGCGCGACCGCTCCGGACCTTTCCTCCGAGCCTCTCTATAGACCCCCTTTCTTTCCTTCTCTTCGTCCGCCTCTCCGCAAAGGGCGCTCCAGCTCGCTGCAAAGTTCTCTCACGACGCGGGGAACGACATCCGAGATGGTGGGGAAAAGCCCAAGAGTGCTCTCCACCGCTCGGCCTCCCTCCCCGGCGGGCAAACTCCGCGGGCGAGTCCGGAGTATTTGCGGCGGGGGTTAAGTCGCCGAGGGACACCGGAGGTCCGGGTTGGTGTCGCGGGTCCCGCCCGGCCGTGCGAAGGTGGGGGTGGAACAGTCGGCTGCCTCGGGGACGCGGGGCACAGGGTACCCGCCGCCGCCGCCGCCGCCGCCGCCGCCGCCGCCGCCGCCGCCGCCGCCGCCCGCGCCTCTCGCGCCGGTTACATTAACACGCGGTTTCACTCTCTGGAGCTAACCAGCGCCGGCCCCGCCCAGCCCCGCGCGGGCGGGGGGCGCGAGCGCTGAGCCGGCGGGGGACGTGGGCCCGCTCGGGTCGGGGGGAGCGGGAAGGCCCGCGTCAGCCAATCGCGTGCGCCGCGCCCAACGTGGGGTGCTGACGCAACGTCTCCTCAGAGCCTATGGCAGCGCGGCACCGAACGGACTGTCTCCCCCTCCCCCCCTCCTCTCCCACCCCGCTCGCTTCCATCTCCGCCATCTCCCCCGTCTCCCCTCCCATCCACCCCCACCCCTCCTCCACCAGCCGCGTCCTCCCGGGCTCGGTGAGGAACTGTTCCTGGAGGAGCCGCGGGACGCCGAAACCAGCCAATGGGAAGCGGCGAGACGCGGAGATCGGCACTGTAGATGGGAAGGTCGGTGAGAAGGAGAGTGGCGGGGCTGGGCTGTCAGTCAAAGTAACGTGGGGCAGCCGAGGGAGCGCGCGGGAGCGCGCGAGCGGGAGGGACCCGCGACTGTGCATCCGCGGAACCTGGGGGCTCGAGTGTGCAAAACTCCTGCCACTTGTTCACTTTCCCTTTAACGAAAATCCTCAGATCTCAGTGAAAGTAACTCAGAGACTAACCGCGGAGTTTCTAATGAGGGAGAATGGGTGCTTTTTGCTGGTTCGAGCCAAACGCCTCTTTCGAAGCTGGCCCCTTGTTTGATGCTACTCTTGAAAGTGAGGTCACATTCAAAAATTTCTCTGAGGATTGTTTTTCCTTGAGCTGCCTTTTCTCGGACTCACGAGGAGTGGACTGTGCACTTCGTGGAAAATGCATAAATGGGCAACTTATTGGCTGGCGTACGTACACCAGCGGCTTAAGACTAGGCTTCTGATGCCCACGCCCCCTTTTGCACCCAAAGTGGTAGGAATTGGTTTTTATTGGAGTATTTCAAACCACTTTGCAAAAAGATTGGCCTGACTTGGTTTGGCGGGAAGGATACCCGCGGTGCTGCCAGGGTAAGGCACACGCGTCCCAGTCACAGATGCGTTGTTTTGCCCGCGGCGCGAAATCTCGGGTCCTTCTCTTGATAGTCCTGATTTCGTTGTGTTGGGAAGTAGAGGGCTGCTGAGAGTTTTAGGGGCCTCTCAGCAACATGACCACGAGTCTGTTTCCAATTACTAGAAACAAAGGGAGACAATGGGATAAACAACACTGAGACCTGAAAAACCTGTCCTGCCCACCCCATCCCCATAGTTCGGGTGGTACACCCCCCCCCGCCCCCGGCAGAAATGTGTAAGGAGCTAAATGGGAAGCGTTGGGTAAAGGACGTGGAAAAAATTCCGATGAGGTGGAACTTGACTTTAAAAAGGATTTTAAATAAACAGGGCATACTGCGTCGATCTCCAGTTTTGTCTGTTTTTCTAAGTACATCCCACAGAAAACCTTCAATATTGCCGCATTTATACTTGAGTTTAAAGAGCAGTTCAGTTGAGCTATTTCCACATGATTGGTACGTGAATAATGCTGTTTTAGCCAGATGGTGGTGAATTCTTCTATGAGAAAGACACATCTTTGGCAAGCATTCATCTTATGTTGGAACATACTTAAGTTTTTGGTGTTAATGGCCTCCGTGTTACCATTATTTTACTTTCAAGAGAGTTACGGAAACGCATTTATTTAAACAGAAATACAATTTATTCAAAGATTTGCTTTTACAGAGATCTTTTTCTTGAAATATTAAAAGAATCATTTTAGATAATACATTTCACTGATGGAGTTCTTAAATATGTATGATATTGATTTGCCTATAATTGGATCAATCCCAAATATCAATATAAATGGAAAATTAGAGGAGTGATTTTAGCCAGTCTGTACAACACCATAGTAATTCTCAAGTTCAGCATTGTGGCTCACTAAGTGGGGTAAGGGAGGGGTTCTATTATTCATTTTGCTGACATGAGAAATGAACAGGAAGAAAGCACTGCCCCTTTTCTTGGTTAAACTTGGTGATGACGAGAACAGGCTTGCTCCACATACAGAATTTTCTGAGTACTGCCATGGGCAACTAAGCTTTGCCCGTTGGCAACCTGTGTGCCTTGAAATCATGTAGTGAATGGGCCACCTATACTAGTTTGTGGTTGGTTCATCCCATAATCACCTCCAGGATTGTATAGAAAGTGCTTAGATGCCACAAATATGCCTGTGAATGCTGGGACAACTAGGACAACTGAGACTTTTCTCTGGCTTACCCAAGCTTTACTTTGATTTACTGGCACACGCTGATACTTAACTTTAAGTAGAGAAGTTAGAACAGGAACAAAACTGTTGCTACTTCTTTTTCTCTCCCCTCCCCATCCCCTTCAAAATCAGTTCTAACACATTGTTTTTAAATGTTCTCTAATATAACTGTTCACAGCAAACATGTCTACTCACCATATTTCCTAGTTTGCCAAGGGTAAAAATTGGAAATTCTCTTTTAACTAGTGCTTCTTTTTTTTTTTTTTTTTTTTTTTTTTTGCGGTACGTGGGCCTCTCACCGCTGCGGCCTCTCCCGTCGCGGAGCACAAGCTCCGGACGCGCAGGCCCAGCGGCCATGGCTCACGGTCCCAGCCGCTCCGTGGCATGTGGGATCCTCCCAGACTGGGGCACGAACCCGTGTCCGCTGCATTGGCAGGCGGACTCCCAACCACTGCGCCACCAGGGAAGCCCTAACTAGTGCTTCTTTACCAGTAGAGTTTGAATCCCCAGGCCTTCTGATTTCCTTATGATGTAGTATCTGGAGAAAAGAAAGAGTACTGATTTGAAAACTGGAAGGCCTTTAATTGTTTGCATGAAGATGGTCGGGTTTTGATGGCTTCTTTCTCTTACAGCACATCCTCCTTAAGACAGAAGGCTGGGCCCTTTTTCAAGGTCATGTTTTCTATGTGATTGTCATGCTGTAATAATTATACTACAAAACTCTCATCAAACTGCATTACAAATGATGCTGTTTAAACAATCAAGTAGCTTTAATCTTATGTTTTAAATAAATAATATATGTGCAGATTGCCTACAGCCTTTTTAAAGGAAAATAGTCCTACTCACGAAATCTATAATTTTGGTCTGCTGTTTAAAGTCTGTTAACCACAATCTTCTTTACCTTTAACATATTCATATGTTGATGATGTTTTTTACATGAAATAATATTAAATACCCCTTGTCCATAGGAAATTGTCTCTGAAAAAAGTTCCCTCTTTATCCTCTGCAAGAGAAACAAAAAGATTGCCAGATTATTTATTTTATCATTGATGCATATATGAGTATATTTCCATTCATTTGTTGCTGAGTTATCAAATTTTCAACTCACCAATAGTATAAGTGATTACAAAAACTAGGTCCTATCTATAGTATAGGTGCTAGACACAATGGGAAAAATTATGAATGCTGATCATAGAAATTATTCATCTTTTAAATCTATTACTGTATTATTTGAAATACATAATAATTATGCACATTTTTAAAAGATCACTTTTGTTATTTTCTCTTCCTTTCAGCTGTTATACATTTCCTCATTTGACTTGTTTTTTTTTAACTGGAAGTGTTCTTAAACCTAAGAATGTAGGGTCCAGAAGAAATCTTCCGAGCATTGCTTTAAAACCTTTTTTCCCCTCACCACTTTACCAAAGAAAAGGGCAGGATGGGCATGGTGGGTGGAGGGGAGAAAGCAGAGAAGAAAGAAAAAAAAAGTCAGTAGCAGATCCATGCAGCAGTAAAACCTCAAATAAAATCACATCCAAAGAATCTCTTGCGGTTTCACACAATATGGTCAAATTAGAGATTGCAGGAAACCAACTAAATTAAACTGGGAGCATTTGAAGAGAAACGAGCAGACTTTATGAAAAGGACACATTGACTGACCAGTATGCTTTTTTTAATCAACAATTTCTTTGTTAAGACGCAGATCAAAGGAACCTGCATATGTTTTCATTTTGTTCTAGCTAGAAAATTACATCCAGATGTTTAATAGGCATTTGGTTGGTTTTTCAGCATTGATTAGATATGTTGGTTCTGTTTGCTTACAAGTATAGCCGGATCATTAGCTAATGCAAAGAAATGTTTGCTGTGAGTTGCTAATTAGGGCTTTTGGAAACCCTCCATGCTCAAGAACAATTTGTACAGTGGCCAGAGAACCTGTGGGACTTGGGGAAGTTGTTTTCCTTTCTCTGTCAGGGTGGGGAGAAGCAGACAGCCCAGTTCCCTAATCTCTTTTTGCCTAGGGGGATTGCGATGCTATCCCCGAGGACTGGAGTGCAAATAAATTAGGAAGAGACCACACAGGCATTCCCAAACCCAGAGATAAATGTGCTCTTTCTGGAACCACCACCATGCTGTCTTTGGGGGTTGGGGGAGCGAACATCTAAAACGCTGAACGTTAACATGTCGAAGATGCTTGGTGCTAATGTTATCAAATACACAGCCTTTTAAAGTATACTTTAGAGACAGATGGGAAAGCCCTTTATGATAAATGAGTGTACTTGAATTCATTACTGTAGTACTTATAATTGAAAATGTCTCCTTCGCAATTTCAGTACTTTTACAGGGTACAAGAGACCAAGCTTTGGAAGGGGGAGGCTGAGGCTCGCGAAAGGAGTGAGGGCGTGTAATTTGGGAGAGGAGGATGAGACTGGGAGGAAATGCAGTGTTTACTTTCACAGCCCACCCATTTGTTTACCTTGTTGAAGCCCCAAAACTTGTCAGAGATCAGCTGTTCACACGGTGTTCAAATAAACTGAGAATTTGAGGCACCAGGCGGATAAACTTCTTAGCTGGCCAGTCATGTTTTTAAAAACACTTGGCCTGCGGAAGAACACCACCTCAGCCGGGGTGAATTTTGTTTATGTAGGTCTGAACTTCTAGAGAGGTGTAGGTCCAAAATAGCCTGTGTTTAGAAGTCATCCTAGAGGTGCAGATACAAATGTTCCTCTACATCTCACCGCCCCTTCCAGGCCTGCTTACCTCTCTTGCCCATGTATGGCACACGTGTTAATTTGTTAATGTGGACTGGTAAAAGTTGGGATAATACACTTTTTTTTTTAATCCTTTCGGTTTAGCAATAAGCTCAACAGAAGCTGAAGGGCATTTGGTAGACAAAAGAACAAGTAGTTAAAGGAAGCACCTTTGATGGCTCCTTCCTACATATTCGCATAATGGAGCAAACCCTGGCCACTTAATACCCTCTGCAATTATCCACCTTGCTGCAGGCCTTGGACTTGCTAGGAAACCAACCTTAAACAGGGGCACCTTTCCTCTGGCCTTAAAAGCCTTTGCTTTTGGCAGTATTATTTAAATAACTTTTCTTCCTGAAGCTAGCAATTTCTCTGAAGGGTTAAAGCTGAGTTCAGCTAATCTCTGAATCGCTTGGTGCTCCTCACAGTTGAAGGCAGGTGAACTCTGGAGAGGAGAAAGGGGCTAGAAAGCAAGTGAATATTCCAGATACCTCCATGGCTTCTAGAATGCTAAGTCTAGACCTAGATGAACAAGTCAAGTGACATAATTACAGAATGTTGGAACATTTCACAAGACAACTGGCCTGGGCTCTTTAAAATGTCAGCGTCGTGAGAGGGAGAAAAAAAAATTGGAGAAGGACTGTTCCCTAAAAACAAAGACATATGATGAAAATGCAATATCTGAATCTTTATTGGCTCCTGGTTCAAAAACCCCCAGCAACTATAAAAGATGTTCTTGGGCAGTTTTAACGTGAACTGGATATTAGGTACTATGGAATTATGGCTAATTTTTTTTTTTAATGTGAGAATTGTGGTCGTGTCACAGAATGTTCTGAGAGGATGCATGGTGATACATGCAACATCAAATGATGTCTGCAACTGCAGGAAAAAAGTGTGGAAAAAGAGAAAGCAAGTCTGACAAAAAGTCGACAGTTATAGAATTTAGGGATAGAATCTGCAGCTATTCTTTTTTTTTTTTTTTTTTGCGGTAAGTGGGCCTCTCACTGTTGTGGCCTCTCCCATTGCGGAGCGCAGGCTTTTCAACTTTTCTGTATGTTTGAAATGTTTCATGATAAAAAGTGGAAAGCCATTTTAGGTTCATTGTCTACATCTTTTTCTTCATATGTTAATGAAAATTCCCTTCCTAGTTGAAAGACTGGCTTATGGGCTTCCCTGGTGGCGCAGTGGTTAAGAATCCGCCTGCCAATGCAGGCGACATGGCTTCAAGCCCCTGTCCGGGAAGATCCCACATGCCGCAGACCAACTAAGCCAGTGCGCCACAGCTACTGAGCCTGCGCTCTAGAGCCCACGAGCCACAACTACTGAGCGCGCACGCCTAGAGCCCGTGCTCTGCAACAAGAGAAGCCACCGTGGTGAGAAGCCCGCGCATCACAACGAAGAGTAACCCCTGCTTACCGCAAGTAGAGAAAGCCCGCGCACAGCAACAAAGACCCAACACAGCCAAAAATAAATAAATAAATAAGATTGGATTATGATGTTTCTACTTTTAAAGAGTACGAAAAAATTGGCAGTCGTTTTCTTTTTTTCCCCAGATCATGTTAAAGATATTGTACTAACACCCAAAGTATTACCTGGTATTTTTCTCTGGATCTTTTAGTTCTTGTATTATGTATGATATTTTATTTTTGTTTGTTTTTTCTGCAGTCTCAAATGTCCCTTAGTTATCAATTAACATACAATGGAAATCTTTAAATAAATTAGGACATTACATTAGCAATCCTCTAATGCATCGTTTTGTGGGCCATCAAGCTCTGAATCACCAGAAAATCTACCATAAAATAAAAAAACTGCTTACATATTAAGAATAAGGTAGTAGCAAATAAATCTTATTTCAGTTTCTTAATTCCCATTATAAATAGTTGTTCTCCTGACCTTTTCATCACTTGAACCCAGAAATGAAATTTATAAATTGTTAGTTTGATTTGGAAATTTCCTTAGTATTTTGAAATATAATGCTGAAACAGATTATTGCTCTGTGTACTAAGCTTTAAATATTAATCTTATAAAGAAATGAAAATAGCACTAAATCTTGTATGCTGATATTATGATCATCTAGAATCACAGAAGCACATATTTATGATGTGCAAATAAACAGTTTTCCAAAAAGTTGTGAAAAGTGACAAGGCATAATCTGAGGGTTGACAGTTGGAATGCCCCATCCATCAATTTTTTCTCTTTAATCGTGGCTATTTAGCATGATTTTGTTTTTCCTATCACCATTATGTTGACTGAAAGGAAACATTCTGTGACAATGGTAAGCAGATTCCAGTCTGTGTGTGAACAGATTAAATTCACAACTTCCAGTGAAAAACTTGAGTGCATTAAAGGGAAGCAAATATGAAAATATAGGAAAACCAGTACTTTTTACACAGTGTCCAATATATCTAGCCACCATCCACATAAGCAGTGCTTATGTAAAATGAAAAAGATAAAAATAACTCTTTCACCATGACAGAAAAAGCCCCATGGGGACAGAGTTACCATTCTGGTTTCCCCCATTGGCAGTCTCCACACTTCAGAAGAACTAGCAAGCTCCAATTGGCACTTGAAAAAGTGTTACAAAACACTGACAAGTATTAGAGAAATGTTGAGTAATGTATACAGCCTGCCTCAAGGAATAATACCTTTCTTAAGAAAACTGGTTTCTAATTAGTATCCCTAAGGATATGGGTATCTCCAGGTAACTCCAGGAAGTTTTTCAAGAAGTTATTTGCCTTTGCTGTTGAGTGGAGGCATCATCATATTATATCTTTAATTTCTGAAAACTTAAAAAAAAATTGGTAGGTTAAAAAGTCAATGGACCTTCATAGAAAAGAACAAATTTTGCCATTTGCAGAAACATGGGTGGACTTGGAGGGTATTATGCTAAGTGACATAAGTCACTGAGAAAGACAGATACTGTATGCTATCACTTATATGTGGAATCTAAAAAATACAACAAACTAATGAATATAACAAAAAAGAAGCAAACTCACAGATACAGAGAACAAAATAGTGGTTACCAGTAGGTAGATGAGGTGGGAGGAGTGGCAGGTATAAACCATTGGGTATAAGATAGGCTCAAGGATGTATTTTACAACACAGGGAATAGCTAATACTTTGTAATAACTGTAAATGGAATATAAGCTTTATAAAATTGTATAAAAAATAAGTAGTCAATCAGTGGACCTTAAAAAGGAAGGAAATTCTGACACACGCTACAACATGGAGGACTTTATGCTAGTGAAATAAGCCAGATACAAAAAGACAAATACTTCATGATTCTACTTATATGAGGTACCTAGAGTAGGCAAATTCATAGACAGGAAAGAGAACTGAGGTTGTCAGGGGCTGGGGAGAGGAAAGGGTGGGGAGTTATTGCTTAACAGGTACAGAGTTTTAGTTTGCAAGATGGATAGAGTTCTGTGGATGGATGGTGGTGATGGCACCACAACAGTGTGAATGTACTTAATGACACTGAACTGTGCATTTCAAAATGGTTAAGATGATAAATTTTATGCGTATGTTACCAATTATTTTTTGAAAGTCAGTAAGATTCCTTTTTTTGGGTTATGTACCAGTTTTACAGTGGATTCTTATCCTATTCATTTCCTGAAGTTCTGCATACCATTGTTTGTTTATTGAGCACTTACTACGTGTCAGGCACTGTTCTAAGTGCTTTATTGTTTGTATTACCTCATTTGACCCTCAAGGCATTTCTATTACCATCCCTATTTTACTGACCAGAAACCTGAGGCCCAGAGTCACTTGTAGGAGAGCTGGGTTTTGAATCCTGGTATTCCAGAGAACTCACTATCAGCCACTGGCCACAGCGAGTACTAGTTACCCTTCAGAGTGCCATTTCTTATTCTCTCCTCAAATCCCTCATTGATCTATTGATAGAAACACTCATATGTATTTTGCTCACAAGCTTGGTAGGCTTTCTTAGTACTTTGGAGGTGAGGTTGATAATTTAAGAATTTATATTCCTGCAAACAGAGCTCCCTCGGGGCTCTAGAACTGTGTCTGCCAGCAGAGAAATGCAGCCACCTTCAGTCGTGTGCTTTCTGGCAGCACCTGATCCATACACCAAATTACAGTTCAGCAAGAAAAGATAGGCTCAGTAGCCCGCTGAAGCAGAGGAATGCTAGAGACAGCAAATCTTAATTTCAACTAGGACAGCAAAGCAACTGTCCTGATTCACAACGTTGCAAATATTACAATTTTAAAAATAAAAAAAGCAGGGGGATATACAGAGTTCTGTGATTAATGATGCTTTGGGATGTCCCAGTAATGGTAGACATGTAGTCTGGGTCCTGATAATATGTTTGGAAACATTTGACCTGTTGAATGTAAATGGATTGTTTCTATACTCCAAAACCCTTTTAAAATCAATGGATTTGGAGTATCTTTGGCCATGAACCATACTAAGAAATGCATTTTAAAAGTCTCAGTTCAGTTCTCTCTCTTTCACATACACAGGGGTCATATACACAGGTAGCAACACAATTTTAAAACACTACTTTAAATTATGTTATTGTACTAGTCAGGGTTCTCCAGAGGAACAGAACCAATAGGAGAGAAAGAGAAGAGATTTATTAAAGGAATTAACCCGTGCAGTTATGGAGGCTGTGAATCTGCCATCTGTAAGTTGGAGAACCAGGAAAGCCAGTGGTACAATTCAGTTTGAGTCTGAAGACCTGAGAACCAAGGGGCTACTTGTGTAAGTCCCAGAGTCCGAAGGCTAGGGAACCAGGAGCTTGACATCCCAGCTCAAGAATCGAGGAGAGCTGGCCCATCCTCCTTTTTTTCTGTTTGGAGGCCCCCAATGGATTGGACGATGCCCACCCACGTTGGTGATGGTGATCTTGACTTAGTCTACTGAATCAAATGCTTATTTCCAGAAGCGCCCTCACAGACACACCCAGACTGCTTCGTCAACTATCTGAACATCCCTTAGCCCAGTCAAGTTGACACCTAAAGTGAACCATTACAGCTATAGAATTTTTCAATTTGATTATTAACAACTTCAGCTTATGGAAAGTCATTAACCCCCAAACCATATTCATGCAAAATGGTGACACAACTCTACTCAATAACATTAGGACAGATTGTTCCTTCCTTTACATTTTTGGCAACGATAACTCATAATCCCTACCTTAAATGCCGCTACAAAGTTCCAGATCAATAGGATTCAAAGCTCTTCAGAGAATTTCCCTGCATAATTCTTTTGTCACTCCCTTCTCTGCTGGCCCTTTTCTGCCTCAAGTTTCCATCTCCCCTCTCAGGATCCCCATCCTATCACTCACATCCCATGGCATCCCTCATCCTCCTTCCTGCCCCATCCCACCCCAAGCCTAGAGTGGTTTAACAAAAAGAGTACCAGACTCAGAAACAGAGGGTCCTGAAATGGAATCGCTATCTGCCTCTTACTGTATGACCTTGGGCAAACTACTCCCCCGCTCTGAGCATCAGTTTCCTCACCTATAAAACCAGGATAACAGCACAGGTCTCTCAAGGTGGTTGCAGGGACTGAAAGAGATAAGCTGAGATAACACAGTATCCTACTTCTCTCAGTGCTTGATCCTGAGAACCTTGTTCCTTTCCCTCTTTTGCCTGGGGCTTCATGAAGGCCCTACCCTAGGTTACTAGGAGCCGGGGGATTACCACCCCTGCTATTATGCATCCTTGAAAATCAGATAGCAGCACAGATTCTAAAAGTGTGTTCTGTGGAACTCTAGTCCAACCATGGCCCAATACTCTGGGGCCCAAGAAATACATCACCATGGTGTTTCTCGGAGGCAGGAGCCATGGGTCTTGAATGTCTTCCCATTCATAGACTGTTTCATACTCAAGGAAAAACACCCCTGGTACATATGTCTTTTTTGGAAATGAAAATACAATTTGGGGTGGGAGTGCTATGAAAACAAATAATGAACAACATACAGTGGTTATTCTGGGTGGCTAAATGCCCTGAGTTCCCCATTTAGATAATATAATAAGAAAAATGTGGCTAACCAGTGAGAGGTTAATGGAATTATGTCTCAAATACGCTCTTCTTGAGTGTCACACCATCTCACCCAATGAATATGAAGCTGTGCGTTGGAAAGACCTTGAGAAACACATATAGAAGTTATAATATCTAATCAGTCAATTAGATATTAACTGAACTCTTTTGAGGAATGTGATCTGGCCTAGGATTCTTTTTGAACTGGAAACTTCCACTTGGCTTTCATATCATCTATTTTATTAGCGATGGCCAAAGCCTCTCAATCTGTGAATAAGGTTTAGTGAGAATTGATAAGCCCTGCCTAAGTAAAAATCCTAATGGCCATGGGTTGCTGTTCTGTAGTAGAAGTCAAACTCAATTATCTTTAAATTCAACAATTCTCTGTCAACCAAGGGAATCTTTAGGACCTCTTCTATGTGTCTTTCTTCATTTGAAATCTTTTGTTTGAAATCAGGCCTACTTTAGAAAGACAAAAATATTGAAATACAAAACCTTCATTTATGGGGAGAGTGAAAGGAAAAGAAGGGATTTTTCTTTTTTTTTCTTTTGGCTTTTTCCAGTAAGGATGATTAAACCATCGGGTAAACAATCTTGGCTACTCAGATCAGACTTAAAAAAAATCCAAAACCCTCATGATTTATAAAGCGTAGTATGCTTAGCATTGCTGTGTACAGAGACCAATTCTACCAGCTTTTACATCTCCATTGCTCCCTCCCCCGACTGCAGCCATTTAAGGGGGAGTTCTATTTGGGAAGATAGAACAAAGCCTATTTTTATGCTGTGAACAGTGCAGAGCTCCCAGTGGTGGAGGAGGGGAGAAGAGGAACGAATAATGAACAAGGAAGAGAAGGCGGTACTTAGTTCTCCTTAAATTTTACTTAGTAAGAATTGCTTCAGTGCCAAATGGGAGGCATATGTAGAATTTGCAGTCTGTCAGCTCGTACCCAGTGTCTTCAAACAAATCCCAGGAAACACCGTCCTCTTTTTCAATAAACATGTTCACATAATAATACATTAGCAGACAATAGGATCAGCATGGACTGGAAGGTGTACAGTTACACTGGGCTAGAATTACGAAATTCTTTCTACGAATGAAGAATTCTCATTTCCATCATTCTTTTGGGTTGAGTATGGAAGACAACATGGTTTGGGGGAAGGGCCAGGGGTGTGGGTGTTGGTTGTGGATGGAAGATGTTAATGATGGGGACTTTTTATTTCCAGTGCAAAAAGAGCATAAGATGTTCCTCCTGTGAACCCTGTCATTCACATTCTTGAAAAGTGTTTTGAAAGGATTCTGCACAGTTCTACAATCTCATCAGATACCCAGTAGGGATCTCAAGCTGGATTTAGTTTCACTGAATTTAGCTCAGTGGTCTATACAGTTCTTCCATATGAAAAGGGAATCAGTAGGACAACAGCCTCTTCAAATATTAGCTTTAGTACTCAGAAAAGTACATATCCTATGCAATCCAGCAAGCCTTTAAAGTGAATGGAATTTCTTTGGTGAAGTGGGTTTTTTTCCAGCCACAACAACTCTTTTAGGGGCTAATGCTCTACTCATGAAGCTCCATTTGTAGACCTTTTCACGAGCCATCTAGATAGTGTCATTCACCTGGGCTGTTGGTCCTCAGTAAGTGGACATTTTCTACTTTTTAAATTCATTAAGACTTAGCTGCCCCATGTTTCATTTGGGGGGATTAAATGGAAATTAAAAGTTATGAAGCATAATTTATTCCAGGTAACAAGTTATGAACCAATATGTTTATTTGGATGTACCAAAAACACGGTTCTGTCCAGGCTTTGAGAACGTCAGGAACTATATAAAAGTTAATTCCTCTTTCAGAGAGCGCACAGTATAGCTAGGAAATCAAACTTATACTTTATTTTTTTAAATTTTATTGAAGTATAGTTGATTTACAACATTGTGTTTAATTTTTGCTGTATGGCAAGGTGACTCAGTTATACATATATATATACATATACATTCTTTTCCATTATGGTTTATCAAAGGATATTGAATATAGTTCCCTGTGCTATACAGTAGGACTTTGTTGTTTATCCATCCTATATATAGTAGTTTGCAGCTGTTAATCCCAACCTCCCAGTCCTTCCCTCCTCCTCTCCGCCTCCCCCTTGGGAACCACAAGTCTGTTCTCTATATCTGTGAGTCTGTTTTTGTTTTGTAGATATGTTCATTTGTGTCGTGTTTTAGATTCCACATATAAGTGATATCACATGGTATTTGTCTTTCTCTTTCTGACTTACTTCATCCTTGTTGGTTATCCATTTTAAATACAGCAGTGTGTACATGTCAATCCCAAACTCCCTAATTATCCCTCCCCACCGCACTTCCCTCCTGATAACCATAAGTTTGTTATCTAAGTCTGTGAGTCTGTTTCTGTTTTGTAAATGAGTTCATTTGTATCTCTTTTTTTTAGATTCTGCATATAAGCGATATCATATGGTATAAGTGATATCATATGGTATAAGTGATATCATACAATATTTCTCTTTCTCTGTCTGACTTAACTTTACTCAATATGACAATCTCTAGGTCCATCCATGTTGCTGCAAATGGCATTATTTCATTCTTTTTAATAGCTGAGTAATATTCCATGTCATGTACACACACACATATACCGCATCTTCTTTATCCATTCATCTGTTGATGGACATTTGAGTTGTCTCCATGCCTTGGCTATTGTAACTAGTACTGCTATGAACATAGGAGTGCATCTATCTTTCTGAATTATAGTTTTGTCTGGGTATATGCCCAGGAGTGGGATTGCTGGATCTTATGGCAACTCTGTTTTTATATACTTACACTTTAAATGATGAGTACTAACAACAACAACAAAAGTTTAAGACAGTTCATGCTAAGGATCAAATGAGTGTTACATTCAATGAGCCCTGTAGGAATTAGTGGAGCCATGTGCCTGGAAATGGTATCATGAAGTCTTCAATACCTCACTGAGGGACTCAGATTCTTTCAGGTGGCACGTGAGCCTTGATGCTATGCTCCTGGTAGGGCACAACCAAATACTGACATATTTCATTCTCTCATACAAATAAAGACTAATTTTACTAGCAGAAAATGGCTCATAGCTATGCAGTTTAAAGTAAAAGCCATGAATACAGCTTCATGAAAAATCTGGCTATCTAGCTAGGCCTGGGCAACTGTCTTTGAGCTTTGCCAATAGTATTTGTTTTCTACTCCTTAATTCCTTCCAAATGCTCATAGCACCAAAGGTATAAACAACTTATAGGGTGAAGACTTAAGTTTAAAAGTTCTGTCCATTAACTTAATTTGATTTTTAGTTGGTGAAGAACAGGCACAGAGAAGGCTGTCATTGTTCGAATTTAGCAATGAATTACTTTGGCCCGGCTCCTGAAACCCTCGCATCCCCTGAAGCATAATTTTGGGACCATTTGCAAACTGTAGGAGTGATCAGAGGGGGATCTTCAGGTGCCATGGCAGGTTGAAGGAAGATGCCTTTTGGCACCTTTATAGTCCTCCTTATTATCATCATCATTTTCTAGCGGTCGTTTCTGAGTTCACTGGTCTAAGTACTTTATCTACGAATTCATTTATTCTTCACAACAATTCTAAAGTCAGTACTATTATCACCTCCTGTGCTGGTTAATTTTATGTGTCAACTTGAGTAGGCTAAAGGATACCCAGATAGCTGTTAAAACATTACTTCTGGGTGTGTCTGTGGGAGTGTTTCTGGAAGAGATTAGCATTTGAATCAGTGGACCAAGTAAAGAAGATAGTCTTCACCAACATGGGTGGGTGTCATCCAATGGATAGAACAAAGAGGAAGGGCAAATTTGCTCTTTGCTTGAGCTGAGACAGACATCTTCTGCCCTCCAACATCAGCACTCCTGGTTCTAGAGCCTTAGGACTTCGACTGAATTACACACTGGCTTCCCTGGTTCTCCAGCTTGCAGACTGCAGATTGCGGGGCTTCTCAGCCTCCACAGTCATGTGAGCCAATTCCTATAATAAATCTCCTCTCATCTCTCTTTCTCTCTGCGTATGTATACATCCTATTGGTTCTTTTTCTCTGGAGAACTCTATTACAACTCCATTTCACATATGGGAATACTGAGGCACAGAGAGTTAATAGCTTTCCCCAAATCTCACAGCTAGTGGGTGGCAGAGCCTCTCTGCAGTCAGCATTCCTTAAGCGGGGTGCCTGCCACCCCTCAGGTAGATTAGTGACTACCCCTTTGAGCTAAGGCCTAACTTCTGGGTTTAACTGAAGGAGCTGGACCTGGAGAAGTCCAGTTTGGAGATGGTTGGAGTTCCTGTCACCCAGGAGCATGAGAAAATCCCTGGAAGAAGAGAGTTTTCTTGAGCTCACAGACAGTAGCGACAACACAAAAGTGGCATATTTTTGAACAGGCGCAAGATTTGTCAAGATAAACTACATCTGCTCTGATTCTTTCCTGGCATCCTTTTTCCTCACTTCCAGTCCTTAAGGAAATTGAAGCAGCTTGTAGTAAGACTTGTTCTTTCCCAGGGCCTCTCGGTCTCCTGTGCAGTTAGTTTGAGTGGGCAAACGTGCACTTTACCACAGGGAAGAGAGAATAGACACTGTTGGAAAATGTGCCTGGTAGCACTTCTAGGAGAGGGGATTTCTCCTCCCTTTCATCACAAATGGTTACCTGGGAGACTCCCTTTTGCCCTCGTATTTCCACCCCCTTTCTGCTCTCTTCTTGGCCTCCTCCCTCACCGTCCTCCATTCCCTCCAAATGACAATCTTGGACACATTTATTGAAGGGTGTCATTACTGTAAGACACTATGTTCCATCTTTCCCTATTTTGCTTCCTGCCATCCTGAAGCACCAGGCTAGTGTTCCCAGTGCATTCTGAGGATACTTAGACTAACGAGGTAAACAGAGGTAGGGAGCCTTGCTTAGGAGTCCTGGCCTTGGCCCCATCTTTCTCTACATGTGAACCAGAGACACACTGATTTCAAAGTGCGTAGGTGTGGGAGCTGGTTATGGCACTTGCCCAGCTGGTTCTTTTTCCCCATTTGGCTGTTGTTCAGGGTGTTTCTGTTCTCCCCTTCAGCAAAGATCCCTGGAGGAGTAGAGAGGGCAGTGACAGGAGCTGTACCTCAGAACCCTTTTCTGAACTTCTGATATCAGGTGGACAGTGTTAAGTAATGCTAACTGGCTGGGGTGAGAGAGGCAAAGGTATGTAGTCCCGACAGAGCCCACAAATGGACTGGCTGTACCTTTGTCAATATTGAATCAAGAGCCATAAAATATTTCATCTTCTCTAATCCAATAATCCCACTGTTGGAACTGTGTCCGAGGAAAGAGTTCAAAGTAAGACAAGATAATTACAAGTATAGCTGGTGCCCAGATCTTAGTTTCTAAATACTGTTATCCATGGATGGGTAACAGAGCCCCTTGGAGAAATCACTCATTCAGATCTGGGGCAGGGAAACCTCTCACTGTCAGTAAGTAAAATGGTGCTCAGAGGATGAAGAGTTTTGGGTGGAGAGGTAGTGAATTCTGCTTTGGCTTGAGTTTGGGGTAGCTGGGAGATACACAGCTGGAGATGTTCAGTGGGGGATGCATAGATGTGGATGTGTAGGTCTGTGTAGACATATAGGTATAAATATAGACATGGTGCAAATGGATAATAGGGCCGAATAGTTCCCTACATCACTTTGCAGAAAAATTCTCTCAGATGCTTGGGAACATGCATATTTCTGGGACCCACCTCGGGGAGTAGGACAAACTGCATTTTAAAGTATTCTCCAAATCACAGTTTGTGCACGTATCAGTCTAAGAAATACTTATTTAAAAGATTGTGAAAATGCAAAGAGCCATTATGAGACTGAGAAGATAGAGAAGTAAGAGGTAGCCCTGGATAATGCAGTCCACAGAGCCAAGAAACAGAGTGTTTTACTGCAGAGCCCTGGACCATGTTGCTGAGAGGGCAAAAGAGTCACTACAAGCATAAATGTGAAAAGAGAAGCCATAAAAGAATAGAAGAACATATGGGTAAAATTTTACCTGATCACAAGATAGAGAGTGTTGTAAGCATAAAAGCAAAGGAAGAAAACAAAGTATTGCCACGTTTGACCACATGAATGTTAAATACTTCAGCAGGTGAAAAAAATGAAAAACATTAATATAAGAAATGGGGGGCGGGCTTCCCTGGTGGCGCAGTGGTTGAGAGTGTGCCTGCCGATGCAGGAGACGCGGGTTCATGTCCCGGTCCGGGAAGATCCCACATGCCGCGGAGAGGCTGGGCCCGTGAGCCATGGCCGCTGAGCCTGCGCGTCCGGAGCCTGTGCTCCGCAACGGGAGAGGCCACAACAGTGAGAGGCCCGCGTACAGGAAAAAAAAAAAGTGGCGGGGTGGGGGAAGAAAGGGGGAAATCTTGTAGCATAGAGGTTCAAGTAAAGTAATATCATTAATATATGAAACTTATATAATCCACTCAGGAAACTATGACTATCCTAGTAGAAAAATGAGCAAACACATGAACAGGCAATTCCCAAATGAAATACAATTGTCAATTATATGAAAAAAATGAATATGAAATGCATATTAAAGCAAAAATGAAGTGCCTTTTTTTCCCCAGATTCCCCATATAAGTGAGATCATGCAGTATTTGTCTTTGTCTGACTTATTCCACTTCGTATGATGCCCGAAATGCCATTTTTAACTCCTTAAATTGGCAAATACTGGTACCAAAAAGTGTAGTAATGCTCTGGCCTAGAGAGTCAGGGAAAGAAGCAAAGTCCTCCACTGTTAGTAGAATGTATTTGGTGCAATTTTTCTGAAAGGCATTTGGAAGTATATACCAAACATTTGAAAATATTTCTACCCTTCAAAAGCAATTCTTCTTCTAGGAATTTATCTTTCACAGTTATGTAAAAAGATGTTCTTTCCAGTATTACTGGTAATATCAACAAACTGGAAACAATTTGAATGCCCAACAACAGTGATTTGGTTCAATAAATTATGGAAGTCATATAATGCTATATTTTCAAAAGCCTTTACAAAACGTGCTTTAGTAAAAGGATTCCAAACTTGGGTTCCAGGCAGGAATAGAAGTGAGTGTGAAGTAGGCTGGATATAAAGTGAAGACACGGAGAAAAGAAGAACTATTTCATTTTCCTCTTAGTTCTATCACTTTTTTTTTAAAGAGTGTTAAGTGAAATTATAAACAGCAACTGACGATCTCTGTTGGAGAACAATAGGGAGCAGTGGGGACTGCAGTAAAGGAGGAAGCACAGCCCTATGTCACAGGATCAGCCGAGCTCCATGTGGTTGAACACCCTGTGAGCCAATCAGATCTATTTATTGGCTACCAATTTCCAACCTTTGCTTTCAATTTTTTTTGGCAAGAAAATGTTTATAATTGTTAAGTGAAAAAAAACAGGTTCCACAGTAGTAACTGTCTAATAGTGAATGTAGTATATCATACTATGATATTGAACTGGATAATACTTGTGTGTATTTGTACGTGTGTATGTGTGTACATCTTAATATATGCACAGAAAAAAGCCTGGAAAGAAATAAGCCAAAGTGTGACTTTATGTAGGCCTTGGTGATCACAAGCTGTTTTAATTGTTTCTGTAACGTCTTTGCATTTTTAATATTTTCCATAACAAATGCCTACACATTATTTTTAAACACAACCAAACCCACCAACCAAGGTTTCTTTGGAAACACCTAGGCTCAGTTTTGACGTCCAGGGAGAACCTCCCTGGACAGCGCAGATGGAGTCCTCTCGAGCGGCTGTCCTGTCAGCTCTTCCCCTGAAGCGGGGTCTGGTAGCCTGGTTGTCGTTGCTGTTATTATTCTACTGTCTTTGAAATGCTCACTGGCGTTTGGCAGCCTTGTGCTCATCACCATTGCCAAGAAGTTTATGCAAGTGTGAGCCAGTGAGAGCTTACCCATTCTAAGTTTTGAAAAAGTTCTATTTCTTCATAGTTAAAGATGTACACTTTTTTTTTTTTTTTTTTTGCGGTACGCGGCCCTCTCACTGTTGTGGCCTCTCCCGCTGCGGAGCACAGGCTCCGGACGCACAGGCTCAGCGGCCATGGCTCACGGGCCCAGCCGCTCCGCGGCATGTGGGATCCTCCCGGACCGGGGCACGAACCCATGTCCCCTGCATCGGCAGGCGGACTCTCAACCACTGCGCCACCAGGGAAGCCCGAGATGTACCCTTTAATAAAGATAACTATACAAACGTTTACTATTAACTGCAGACCTGGCAGTGTTATTAGTTTAAACAGCATGAATCCCTGTGCTATACTGCAGTTGTTCAAATGTCCTTATGAAAACAGTTATGAAAAAGTTACCATTCATACAGGTACGTGGGCAGTCTTTTTTTGTTGTTGTTCTTTACATGGGCAGTCTTAAACATCAATAAGTTGGCTGTTTTCCCCTGAGCTGGAGAACAGCAGCCGATTTACACTTTGGAAGTCAGGCCAGCAAATCTAGAGAAGGCAAATACAGAGTTGCAAACCTGTGAGTGCTTTTATTCCCTTCACAGACTTCCAGAGCAAAATGGATTGCTTTGCAATTGTGAAGGGGAAAAAAGAAAAGAAGGAAAGAATGTGTTGGCTTTGTCTGCCCGTGGTTTGAGTAGAGGGGAATTTTTTTTGTTCTTTTTTGGATGAAGAGTGGGATCTTAATGGGCGCTGCTAGTCGGCCGAGGCAGCCTCTGAAAGCTCCTCTTGTCAGAGGAGCCCAAGATAGAAGGATCCATTGTTTCCCAGTCTGAAGTTATCACTCTTGCCTTTATCCTTTCTTTTGGACCTTTTAGTGTTTGCTTTATCAGAATATTTTAATCCCTACTGTGGTGACTGGTGTAATTTATCTCATTAAGCCTCTCCTATTTTCTTCTGTTTACATGACCAATATTATTATGTTTTATGGGGCTTATACCAACAAGCCACTCCTTTGTCCCATTGTTTCAGCTCTAGGCCAAAAATCAACAAATGGAGTTTTATCTTTCCAATCTTGGACCTCACCTACTTGTCATTCAGTTTGTACAGGTTGCATGAAGAGCATGTTCCTTTGAAAACAAAGCAAGGATTCATTTTTATGACCTAAAACCAAACAATTACCTTTCTCAAAAGGTCCTGGTCATCTCTTATAGACTGGCAGAGACTCGCCTTATGAGGTGGAAAAAAAAGCAGATACTTCCTTGTGGGTTGAAAGCCCAAAGTCCCCTAGCAATAACGCCCTGCTCCCTAACTAGTGTATCTTCCATAGTGTATAGAATATCCTAGAAGCAGAGAACCTGAGCACTGGAAGGCACCTAGTGAGGTTATCTCATCCAAACCCCCGCCCTTCAGCAAGACCACACCCAAGCCAGACTGAGCCAGACCAGAGGAGAATCAGTCGTTGTTAAAGGCATACGAAGGAGAGCCTTCACTCAACCAGTCACAAATACCATGTCAGAAAATTCCTTCTCTAAAAAACCAGCCTAATAAAAGCTTTGTCATTTCCTCAGTCACCCTTTTTCTTTTCCAGATTGAAAATAACAGGGTACCATCCTCAGGGAATCAACAACAGTTTAATGAGCAGTAACTTCCTACAAGGCAGTGGTTCTCAGATGTTAGTGCACATCCGAACTGCCTGGAGGCTTATTAAAAACACACATTGCTGGACCCCACCCCCTAGAGTTTCTGATTCCTGAGATGGAGCAAAGATGGACAATTTGCATTTCTAGCAAGTTCCCAGGTGATGCTGATTTTGTCAGACCAGGGATCCCACTTTGAGAACTGCTGAGCCTAGGAACTCGAAAGGAGAAATATGAGGATAATTAAGAGGCAGAAACAAGTGGAGTAACAGCAAGTTAAACAAGTTAACCTCTACACAGAAAATGGTAAATGCCTATCAGATAAGTTCTTTGCTGTCAGACGGAGGCCAGTGGGGAAGGCTGACCACAGCGGTAATTTAGGATGTTAGCCATTAACACAGGAACCTGCGGGAGCACAGCTGAGGAGTGTGGTGTTCTGGGTAGGTGGGGAAGAGGCCAGGAAGGCTACCTGCAGAACTGGAGGCCTGAGGAGTAATTGCTGGGTTGACTTTTAAAGAAGGGAAAGTATCCAGACAAAGGTCAGGGCTAGGCATGTGCTCTTCCAGCAGAAGGAACTGTATGGAATTAAAGAGGAGTGGTGGAGTTTTTACGGAAGAGCATATCATCCAATTTTCTCAGAGGGGAGAGTGGCAAACGAGGTTGTGATGACAGAACTGCAGAGGTAGGCAGGGGCTAGATCACGAAGGAGCGTCAGAGCTGGTTTAAGGAGTCTGGCAGGATTCTAAAGGCCATTATTTGGCATAGAATATAAAGAACAATCTAATAAGACTCCATGAACATCAGAGATGAAAAGAGAATACACAGCTATCCCCAATCCTTGTACTTCCTTCTCTGTAACTAGGACATCTCTACTGGGTTTACTCTGGCTTGCAGCTGATGTCGAGGCCTTGCTAAGTTTCTAGCCTAAGTGTGGACAAAATCCCCTTTCCTTTTAGTTTAGTCGAGAGCTTTTGGAGTTTCATAAAGGGAAATTTGTAAAGACACTAGGCAAACATGTATGAAACCAAAGTGCATAGAGAGAATACGGAAGTTGGGTCTAGAGATAAACAGACGCTTCTAGCTCCAGCTTTCACTAGCTATACAGCCTTGAGCATGTTACTTAACTTCCTGTGCCATAGTTTCTGTATTTAAATAGAGACCTAATTCCCTAACAAGATCCATAAGATCTTATGTGTTCTGGCCCCTACCTGCCTTTTCAGCCTCATCTTATGGCCACTGATCTTACTCTTTTATTTATTTATTTATTTATTTATTTATTTATATTTATTTATTTATGTATTTTTGGCTGCATTGGGTTTTTGGTGGTGCACGCAGGCTTTCTCTAGTTGCAGCGAGCAGGGGCTACTCTTTGTTGCGGTGTGCGGACTTCTCATTGCAGTGGCTTCTTTTGTTGTGGAGCACGTGCTGTACGCGCACGGGCTCAGTAGTTGTGGCGCAGGGGCTTAGCTGCTCCGCGGCATGTGGGATCTTCCCAGACCAGGGATCGAACCCTTGTCCCCTGCATTGGCAGGCGGATTCTTAACTACTGTACCACCTGGGAAATTCCTGATCTTTCTCTTTCTGCTCCATCTGCATAAATCTTCTTCAAGCTCGTGTTTGTCATGCTCCCTTCTACCACAGGGCCTTTGCACATACTGTGTCCTCTGTCTGCAATAGTCTTGCCTCCCTCTTCAGTAATTACTAGATTTAGATGTAAGGCCCACCCCCTCTAGGAAATCTTTGATCTCTCTGAATAGGTAAAATCCCTCCATAGGCTTTTTTACTCTGAAGAACTTATATGATAGCACTTAATATTGTTATTTGTGTAACTGTTTGCTTAATGTTTTTCTTCTCCTAGACCAGGGGTCAGCAAACTATCTCCATCTTTGGCCTGCAGCCTATTTTTGTAAATGAAGTTTTATGGAAAAGCAGCCACGCCCACTTATTTCGATATGATCTGTGGCCACTTCTGTACTACAGTGGCAGAGCTGAGTAGTTAGAGCAGAAATTATGGCTTGAAAAGCCTAAATATTACTCTGGCCCTTTACAGAAAAAAAGCTGCCAGTTCCTGTACTTGACTATAGTCTCCATGAGAGCCCGTACAAAGTCTATATTTGCTTACTCACATATCTTCAGCATCTAGCCCAGTGTCTGCTACATGGAAGATGCACAATAAATAAATAAATGAATAAACAAACGAACAATAAATGCAAGGAGATTTTTTTTAAGTGTCTATTTTACTAGAATGTTGAAAGGGTTAAATAAGATAATATATGTAAAGAACCCAGCAATAGAGTGCCTGAAACATAGCAGATGGTTAATAAATGTTGGTAGTTATTATTATTCTCAGTCTTTCCTTAGTGCATTTTAGTCTTCTCTCTGGGTCTGGACCTAAGCTGTCCCCTGGCCCTGGGCTGAGTCGCATTCCTGTCCTTCACCTGTCCTACTTTCTCTTGCCCTCTGGCCTTTGCATGTCTATTTCTGACTCTAGGATTCTTTTCTTGGTCTCAGATTCTTAGGAATGTCTTCTCCACTCTTCCTAGAGATTTCCTTCTAGGATGTTCAGTCTATTTGAAGCATATTATTCTCAAACCTTGTCGTAGCCTTAGGGTGACCCTCCTTTAACCTATCCCCGGGGCTTGGCTTCACGAGGGTCATCTAAGTGATGGCAGTTATCTAAGTGATGGCAGTTTTGTCTTATTTTATGGCCACCTCTTTGAGGGACAGCAGGCAATTTCTTCTCTTCTGGTTCAGCAGGAGAAGCTGTAGGATTGGAGGAGAGCTCCTAATAAGAGAGCAATGAACAGAGGCTCGGGAACTGAACCTGTGTGGCTTTAAGGCAGAAGGGATCGAAGCGCAGCCCAGAGGCTGTTCAGCCTGGACACAGGCCCAGCTGGTGCAGAGCCTAAAAAGAGGGGGTTTAGTAAAACCAGGGGTCAGCTCACTGTAACCTACAGGCCAAATCCAGGCTGTCTCCCATTTTTCTGTCCCTTTCATGCTAAGAATGGTTTTTGCATTTTTAAATGGTTGGGGGAAAAAAATCAAAAGAAGAAGAATATTTTGTGATACATAAAAACTATATGAAACCCGAATTTCAGTGTCCGTAATAAAGTCTTACTGGAACACAGCTGTGCTCATTCATTTACGTCTGTGCCTGCTTTCACGTCACAACAGCAGAGTCCTTGGCGTCAGAGACCATAAAGCGGAGGATGTTTACTGATAGGCCCTTGAGAGAAAAGGTTTGCCAACCTCCGAGTTATACGAGTAGCCTGAGCTGCGGACAGTGACTTTGACCTGAGCTCGTGAGAGCCTCTTTTGAGTTCAGTGTTGCATGGCCTCTACAAACCCCACTAGATCCCAGCCCAGGGTGCAGCCCAGGGTGAGGTAGGGAGAGAATGGGTTAATTAGATGGGTTAATGAGAGGAATCCTTCTTGAAGGAGGTGGGAAGGGATGAGATGAGAGAACACAACAGTCTGGTTCAAATGCTGGTTTCGCCACTTAGAGCAGTGGGAGCTTGAGCCAGTGTCTTACCTTCTCTGAGCAGCAGTTCCCATATTTTATAATGTGAATAATTATCCTCTCAAATATACAGTGACATGGTGAACACCGAATGAGCTAATGCATGCAACAATGCCTGGGGTGTGGTAGGCACTCAACAGATATTCACTACTATTACTATGTGTGGATGGAGTACACCAGTGGAAGAGTTGGCTTTGGGGAGGAAAAAGCCATCTCAGTGCATCCCATGGAATAGTGTAAAAAAGTAGACATTGGAGAGACACAGACCTGGGTTCAATTCTGCCTCCGCTAGTGTACGCATCACTGTTGTATGACCCTAGGAAAGTTGATTAACTTCTCTGAGCCTCAGTACCCCACCCCCGGCTACCCCTCCTTTATGTAACTCAGATGTCAAGTGGGACCTTCCTACTCTTTGATTTAGGAAACATTTCCTTATGGAACCACCTGCCACCATCTCAAGTAAAACCCATGGGACTCCTGTTTCACCCTGTGCCAACAAGGCCATTCAGAAAATTCTCTTTCAACAAGCATTTCACAAATTGAGTAAATTTACTGGAGATTTGAAGAGCTATACTTCTGAGCGTGGGATCATATTGTGCCCCACACAGTCTTTTTCTAAACCTCCTCCCCTCCTCTTGCTTCTACCTCCCTTCTTTCTCAGTGAAGAGGCCACAGTACACACACCCCTTTCTCCACCCATTTCCCTGTACACCCCGTTGTAGCCAAAAGAGGCTGGTCAAGACATTTCCTCACAAAGATGGTTCTGTCCCCAAGAGGAACCCTCCTACCAGCTGCTAAAAGGATAAATTTCCTCTAACCCCTAACAAGCAAAATAGGGATAATTATGACTACCTCACGAAGTGTTTGTGGGACTTAAATGAGGTAATGTGTCTGCCAGCTCCTGGCATGCAAAAGGCATCCCCTCCCCTCTTGATTCTTACTTTGCGATTTGAAGGAACAAAGAGAGAAGCTGAGAGGTATTTTGACATAGGGGCGAGGGTTGATAAAGCAGCCAGGAAGGTCATCTCCTTGACCATCACCCTCCAGTGAAGTAGAAGAGATTATTTGCCTGGAGAAACTGGGAGAGGTGGAGGGACTCAGGGCGGAAGCCAGACAAGTCTGGTTTTTCTTGGAGTCCATCCAAAAGGGTTTAGTTACTAAAACAGCAGTTCCTTTACATAAATCCTTCAGGTTCTTGAAAAATATTATTAACTCACTCCTGCATCATAAATAATCCTAATTTTATTAATTTTGCCTCTCAGGCCAAGGTACAGCTCCTGCATGGCCCCCTCTCCTGAGCATACAGCTGAAGGGGCAAGGTCCCCAGGCAGAGGGCAGTACCTGAGCCCTGGGCTAAATGGTGTTACGTGGGCTGCAGTTTAAACTGGCATTCCCTGATGTTTTCCAAGCCCTTTCAGAGTGGGCTCTTCTTAATAATCTTTCCTTAGGTGTAGGACTCAGAATGGGTGGTTTATTGGCAAGGTTCTGCATGCAGAGGCATGGGAATTCTGTTACTTGTCTACTTGGACTTGTTTGATGTCCTGTTTGCATTAGTATTCTTTTTCTTTTAACCTCAGAATTATTATTATTATTTTATTATTATTATTTTTTTTACTCCTTCCAAAAGAGCTGATAGATGGCTCTCTTCTATTTTGCTTTGGGCCAAGGATGCTTCTACCCAATGTTGTGAAAACAAATGGTCCTGATTAGTCAATGCCAAGTTGTATCCTCTACCCTAAGAGGCCCTTGCTCTCCTCTCTAACTGCCCCCCCCACCTCCCTCCCTCTCTCTCTCTCTCTCTCTCTCTCTCTCTTTTTCTTTTTTTTTTTTTTTTTCTTTTTGCGGTATGCGGGCCTCTCACTGCTGTGGCCTCTCCCGTTGCGGAGCACAGGCTCCGGACGCGCAGGCCCAGCGGCCATGGCTCACGGGCCCAGCCGCTCCGCGGCATATGGGATCCTCCCAGACCGGGGCACGAACCCGTATCCCCTGCATCGGCAGGCGGACTCTCAACCACTGCGCCACCAGGGAGGCCCTCTCTCTTTTTCTTTTTAAACTGAGATTTCTCATAGTTTTCTTTCCAAAACAAAGTTGAAGGGTTACCAACACCTGTCTCTTTATATGGTGTTGTTTGGGGCTTAAGAAAAAAAAAAAAAGACCTAGGAGTTTAGGAAACAAGTGTTCAGTTCCTGTTAGTCCACTGTGTGTCTTCTGAAAGAGGCTTTATTAAATGTTTTGGTTTTATGACTTACTGTTTTCCCCAAATGTAAAAATAATTTGTGTTTGTGTGTAAAACGTGGAGACACCAAAAAATATAAAGAAACGTAAATAAAAACCATGTACTGAGTTTTTCCCCTGTCGGAAACTCCACTGTTAACATATTTTTTTTTAATTTATTTTTGGCTGCATTGGATCTTCATTGCTGCACACGGGCTTTCTTTAGTTGTGGTGAGCGGGGGCTACTCTTCGTTGTGGTGCATGGGCTTCTCACTGCAGTGGCTTCTCTTGTTGCAGGGCACGGGCTCTAGGCACGCAGGCTTCAGTAGTTGTGGCACTCGGGCTCTAGAGAACAGGCTCAGTAGTTGTGGCACATGGGTTTAGTTGCTCCGCGGCATGTGGGATCCTCCCGGACCAGAGCTCGAACCTGTATCTCCTGCATTGGCACACGGATTCCTAACCACTGCGCCACCAGGGAAGCCCTGTTAACATCCTGATGCATTTCCCTAGACTTTTTTCTCTGCAAATGGGCGTACATAGTTACCAAATGAGATCCTATTGTGCACACAGTTTTTTGGTTTTTAATTTAATTTAATTTTATTTTATTTTATTTTATTTATTTTTTAACATTTTCATTGGAGTATAATTGCTTTACAATGGTATGTTACTTTCTGCTAACAAAGTGAATCAGCTATACATATACATACATCCCCATATCTCCTCTCTCTTGCATCTCCCTCCCACACTCCCTCTCCCACCCCTCTAGATGGTCACAAAGCACGGAGCTGATCTCCCTGTACTATGCGGCTGCTTCCCACTAGCTATCTATTTTACATTTGGTATTGTATATATGTCCATGCCACTCTCTCACTTTGTCCCAGCTTACCCTTCCCCCTCCCCATGTCCTCAAGTCCATTCTCTAGTAGGTCTGCGTCTTTATTCCTGTCCTGCCCCTAGGTTCTTCAGAACCTTTTTTTTTTTTTTAGATTCCATATATATGTGTTAGCATATGGTATTTGGTTTTCTCTTTCTGACTTACTTCACTCTGTATGACAGTCTCTAGGTCCACCCACCTCACTACAAATAACTCAATTTCATTTCTTTTTATGGCTGAGTAATATTCCATTGCATATATGTGCCACATCTTCTTTATCCATTCATCTATTTATGGATGCTTAGGTTGCTTCCATGTCCTGACTATTGTAAATAGAGCTGCAATGAACATTGTGGTACAAGACTCTTTTTGAATTATGGTTTTCTCTGGATATATGCCCAGTAGTGGGATTGCTGGGTCGTATGGTAGTTCTATTTTTAGTTTTTTGAGGAACCTCCATACTGTTCTCCATAGTGGCTGTATCAATTTACATTCCCACCAACAGTGCAAGAGGGTTCCCTTTTCTCCACACCCTCTCCAGCATTTATTGTTTCTAGATTTCTTGATGATGGCCATTTTGACTGGAGTGAGGTGATACCTCATTGTAGTTTTGATTTGCATTTCTCTAATGATTAGTGATGTTGAGCATCCTTTCATGTGTTTGTTGGCAAACTATATATCTTCAGTGGAGACATGTCTGTTTAGGTCTTCTGCCCATTTTTGGATTGGGTTGTTTGTTTTATTGATATTGAGCTGCATGAGCTGCTTGTATATTTTGGAGATTAATCCTTTGTCAGTTGCTTAATTTGCAAATATTTTCTCCCATTCTGATGTTTGTCTTTTTTGTCTTGTTTATGGTTTCCTTTGCTGTGCAAAAGCTTTTAAGTTTCATTAGGTCCCATTTGTTTATTTTTGTTTTTATTTCCATTTCTCTAGGAGGTGGGTCAAAGAGGATCTTGCTGTGATTTATGTCATAGTCTTCTGCCTATGTTTTCCTCTAAGAGTTTGATAGTGTCTGGCCTTACATTTAGGTCTTTAATCCATTTTGAGTTTATTTTTGTGTATGGTGTTAGGGAGTGTTCTAATTTCATTCTTTTACATGTAGCTGTCCAGTTTTCCCAGCACCACTTATTGAAGAGGCTGTCTTTTCTGCATTGTATATTCTTGCCTCCTTTATCAAAGATAAGGTGACATATGTGTGTGGGTTTATCTCTGGGCTTTCTATCCTGTTCCGTTGATCTATATTTCTGTTTTTGTTCCAGTACCATACTGTCTTGATTACTGTAGCTTTGTAGTATAGTCTGAAGCCAGGGAGCCTGATTTCTCCAGGTCCATTTTTCTTTCTCAAGATCACTTTGGCTATTCGGGGTTTTTTGTGTTTCCATACAAATTGGTGCACACGGTTTTGAGGCCTGCTTTTCTGCTTAACATTTATTTCATGAGCATTTTCTCAGCCTAAAAATTCATCAAAAGCACCCCTCTTAATGGCTATGTAGTACTTGTAGTATTTGCTGTCCCTAACCTAATCATTCTCAGATTGTTCCACATGTAGCCTGTGTCCAGTTTTCCACCATATAAATAATGCTGCAGTGAGCTTCTTTGTACTTTGTCCTTGTGTATCTGTAAATTCCCATAGAAAGTATTCCTAGAAGTAGGATTACTGGCAAAATAGAATCCTGGAACTTCACATTAGTCTTTACTGACTTCAGTCAGCCCAAGGTGTTTCCCCTTGGATCACATAACACATTTTTTAGTAACTAAAATAGCAAAAGGGTGGACTTCCCTGGTGGCGTAGTGGTTAAGAATCCGCCTGCCAATGCAGGGGACACGGGTTTGAGCTCTGGTCCTGGAAGATCCCACATGCTGCGGAGCAACTAAGCCCGTGCACCACAAATACTGAGCCTGTGCTTCAGAGCCTGTGAGACACAACCACTGAGACCGCGTGCCACAACTACCGAAGCCCGTGCACCTAGAGCCTGTGCTCCACAACAAAAGAAGCCTCCATGTTGAGAGCCCATGCACCACAATGAAGAGTAGCCCCCACTCGCCGCAACTAGAGAAAGCCCGCACTCAGCAACGAAGTCCCAGCGCAGCCATAAATAAATAAATAAATAAATAAATAAATAAATAAATAAATAAATTTTAAAAAAATAAAATAAAGTAAAATAAATAAAATAGCAAAAGGCCTAGCTGATGTTTGCATATTGCTGGTTTCACGGTATGCAGCTTGGAGACAATATAATATAATGATTTTGTGTCATAATTATGATTTGGAGATATTCCAAGGTGATAATAGTAATAGCTAACATTTACTTGGTGGTTAATACGTGCTAGACTGTGTTTTGAGTGTTTTACAGGTACTAACTCATTTAGTCTCACCACAAGTCTAAGAAGTAATTAGTATTATTATCCCCATTTTATAGTTGGGAACGCTGAGGCAACAGAGGGGTCAAACTACAAGGTAAGTAGCTGAGCCAAGATTCAAACCCACGCATTTTGGCTGGGAGTCCATTTCCTTAAAGCACTTGATGACCCTGCCTGGAAGTAACCAAGTGGGTAAGATTCTTCACCCCCGACATGCCACAGCTGCAGTGGAGCGGGAAGGGGGATGGTGAATCCACTGCTCACTGCCGAGCTGCAGCCCTCCTTCCCCCAGCTCTCATTGCCCCCTTCCCTAGCTGTGCACCCGCCTGGGTAAGGAGAGGAGAGAAAGCAAGCTGCAAAAAGCACCCAGTTCTGTATCTGAAGGGGAAGAGGAGCACATATCAAGGTGGTCTCAGGAAGCTGCTTATTCAGGAAGGGAGGGAAGAAATAAATGCAAAAACACTGCTTCAGGGTCTTGGTTGTTTTGTTTTGTTTTCATTCTTGGTTTTCACAATCATTAGAGCATTAGACTTGCCTAATTAGAAGCAATGTTTCCCTTACGTTTTTCACCAATTTCATTTCAGGGTGTTCCTGGCTCATCTGTTGATGCAGTGCCAGAAGTGAGCTGCAGAACAGGAGTTACTGGAGATGACAGTGACCATGAGTCCCGAAGGAGGTAACTAATCATTTTTGGTCCTGTCCACTGCTGAGCGCCTTGGTTACAAATGACCTCTAGACAAGTGTTCAACCTGGATGGTTCTAAAGGCATCTTGTTGGAGAGAGCACTGCATGGGACCGGAGTTCTGATTAATGGCCATTTTCTTTTGTCCCGCCTCCTTGTGTTTCCTTAAAATAATACTGGTGTTACAAAAGACTACACAGGGTGTTTCTGTTTAGGTAAAGTCGACTGGTGCCGGGGTGAAACAAAACATAACACAACCACTGCAGCAAAACACAAACACAGAGCAAATCCGTCCTGCTTCACCTCCCCCTGGCCAGGTTCCACATAAGGAAACCCAGCCAGAGGATTTCCCTCGGTTCGCAATGGCTCAGGACAGAAATGTATAAAACTTTGAACAGCTCCAGCAGTGACCCAGGGAAGAAATGAATCACAGAACCTTTCAGGGATGTGGCCAGCCTAGAAATCCTCCCACGGGTGTAGGTCTCTGCAGTGGGGGACCTGGAACAGCCAGAAATATACCTTCAGTGTTTGCTCTGCCTGGATCTGACACATAGAGGCATTCAACCAATGTATGCTTAATTGCAGTGGGTTCTGTTGGAGTGAATGGAATAGTAAAAGGCAGAAGTAGAGATGCTTTTTCCTTTGATTTTGAAATAGTCTAAGAGCACTGATAATAATAGTAGTAATGATAATAATAGTTAACATTGTTTCCTGTGGGCCAGGCCCTGTTCCAAGCAATCTCTCCTTCCCTCAGGGGCAACCTCTATCCTTATTTATAACCCCATAGGTTAGTTGGCAAAGGGAGATGTTTAATAGGGGGGAAATTATCAAAGTTCATCAAGAGTCCTCAGTTTCCCTGACTGCCTCTGTGATCTCTAATTGGCCCAGTTGCTCAGAGGCCCTAACAGCTAAAAGGTAGTAAAGTAAGGAGTCAAGTTCACATTACAAATTGGGCCTCAAAAAATAAAAATGAAATAAAAAAGCTTCATTATTGAGTTCAGCCTCCTTGAGGTCACATCAACCTGATCCACTTCCTTTGTTGTAGAGATCCAGAAGCACCCTTTCAGATCTTGAGGATGGGATGGGAGTGGGGAGGAGGTTGTATCCACCTACCTAAGCAGGTTTGTAAACAAACGACAAGCAAATTAAAGGGGAGTCCATGGTAGAGTTTTATGTACAGCTAAAAACATCCAAAATGCCTTCTAATACTCAAGAATTATATAAGGTCTATTGTTATGTGTAGAAGCCTCTGAGCCCCCCTTCTAAGAATTCTCCCAGGAGGTTGGGGATTGGGAGTAGCAGCCATGTTGGTGACATGTGGTCCTTCCCCGTGTTGACTGAGGGGACTGGAAGCAGACACCGGACTCAAGGCCAGCCAATTGGATCCTCTCTCCCAGGAATTTATCACTGCAATGAAAGGATGCTGGTTAGCGTGGGCTGGTCTCTTAAACCAAGGACATACAACTCAAGAGCTGTGTTAGTGCACCATAGGCAGCAGAAGCACAGAACACCTGACTGCAGGGAGAAGGAAGCAGATGTGCAGGGAGACAGATGAGGGCCCTGAAGTAAGATACTGGAGAAGAGGACAGAAGGAGAAAAAGAGACAGCACTGGAGCAAAGTAGCTGATTGGCCTCTGCTGGTTTTCTAATTTAGTTCCTATTCAAACCGCCCTGAGACCCAGCTGTGCCTCTTCTTCTGGGGTGCCGTTGGCTACTCTTGAACCTTTATCCTATAACCTCTACTCTTTTGATAATGCTAACTTGAGGGGCTTCTGTTACGTGCTGTTCCAGCTACAATGGCTGTGTAACAAAAACCACCCCAAAATTGAGTGGCTTAAAATAAGAACACTTATTTTGCTTAAAAATCTGCACTCTGAGCAAGGCTTAGCATGGACAGCTTGTTTCCACTACAACTTGGTTTCAGCTGGGGTAGTTTGAAGGCCAGGAGCTGAAATTGTCTAAACTCTTACGTATGCCTGGCCTGGGAAGACTCAAGCAGCTGGGGATTGGAAGAGCTGGAGCTATGTGGAAATCTCTCTGTCCATCTATGGTTTCTTTATCATGGTGGCTTCAAGGTAGATGGATTTTCCGCTGGAGGCTCAGGGCTCCAAAGGTACAGTTCTCAGGGAGAGAGGGCCAGGTGGAAGCCATATCACCTTTTATGACCTAGCTTCCAAAGTCATGAGGTGTTATTTCCACTTCATCCTATCTGTGGAGGAAGTTACAAAGATCCACCCAGGCTCAAAGGGCCACTGCCTCTCAATGCAGGAATGTTACCATCACATTGTGAGAAGAACATGTGATGTATATTAATGTGGACATCTTTAGAAAATAGAATCAGTCATACTTGTAAACAAAAGAACCTTGATTAACATACGGAATAATCCCAAAAGCTCAAAAAGGTATCAGAGTTCCCATAAGATTATCAGTGTTATGATGGAAAATATCCTAGTTTCTGCATACAGTGAGAATTCTTTCTTTTTCTTCTGAATTAGTGAACATTGAATTTATCCATAGATGGTCTCACTGGGTTCTGCCCAGGAAACAGTATTTTAAAGTTGACTTGTCTCCCTGATTCTGGAACCATCTTGTCCTTAATTTTGCCATAGAATTAGATGTGGATTAAGTTCAAATCCCTTGTTGTTTGTAGCAAAAAGTTTCTCGTCATCTTATTTTCAAATGTCATTTGCAAGCATATCCTTTCTTGCTTGGTGAATGAGCTTTTTTCTCCAACTGTACTCTACTCATACTTTTAATAAATAATCAGGTTTTCAGGGTGCAAAATACTCGAGAGCTGTAAAGTAGGCACTGCTGAAAGATGTGTTAACTCCTTCGGGCCTCCAAGGTGCTATTTCAAATGTTACTGCTTCATATCCCATAATAGAAGCTTGAACCTTATCGATGGCCTTTCTTTGTGTGTGTAGAGGGTGAAGGCTAGGAAAGGAAGAGTTGGTGACCTGGAACGGGGAGCTGAATTAACTCTTTCAGCAAGGCTTAAAAGAAAAGATTTTAGTCTTTTATAAACTCTAAAAGATACTGAAGCTTCCAGAATAAATCAGTACCTAAGATAGTGTTATTAGATGCAATAATTACTGGAATGATAAAATCCTTGTTGATGCTAACTGAAAATAGGTATGTTCTATACTTACTTCATAACAGCATTTCCAGTACTGTCCTAGAATGAAGTTAACTATAAAAATATGCACATTCTGATTACATATAGAAAACTTCAAATTGTCATCTTTTTATTATCAATAAAGTTTACTCAGGTTTGTACAAAATTCTTCAATTTATGGGTTCAGCCTGTTGTTTGATATGTGGAATAAAAAGATAAGACCATTGATGGCAAGTTTTCAAAATTCTACCTATAATAAGTGAATATGCATGAATATAGGGCCAGCCTGAATAATAGGTATATTTTGGATTTTGTACAACTAGTGGTCTGGTAAATATTTAACAACCAGCTTATCCAAGGCTGGGAGTAGGAGGGTCTTGACTTACAGCATTTGCCGATTTCTGTGATGTAAATATTTCCACCATAGCTGATTTCATGCTCCTAACATGGCATCACCGAATGCAGAATTGGGAGGAGACATGTTCAGTTGGCTCTTCTGAGCTGTATGAGCCAGTCCTGCACACCACTGATTACAATTATGGGAAAGCCAGTTGGATGACTCCTGGATAAACCTTGTTATAATACTACGGGGATAATAAGAACTTACTGTATAGCACAGGGAACTCTACTCAATACTCTGTAATGACCTATATGGGAAAAGAATCTAAAAAGTGGATATATATCTGTGTATAACTGATTCACTTTGCTGTACAGCAGAAACTAACAACATTGTAAATCAACTATACTCCAATGAAAATTAATTTTAAAAAATACTAGGGGGAGGGGCTTCCCTGGTGGCGCAGTGGTTAAGTATCCTCCTGCCAATGCAGGGGACATGTGTTCGAGCCCAGGTCCAAGAAGATCCCACATGCTGCGGAGCAGCTAAGCCTGTGTGCCACAACTACTGAGCCTGTGCTCTAGAGCCCACGGGCCCCAACTGCTGAAGCCCGTGTGCCTAGAGCCCATGCTCCGCAATAAGAGAAGCCACTGTTATGAGAAGCCCACGCACCACAACGAAGAGTAGCCCCCACTCGCCACAACTAGAGAAAGCCTATGCGTAGCAACGAAGACCCAATGCAGTCAAAAATAAAATAAATAAATAAATTAAAAAAAACCTAGGGGGAATAAAAGACAAATTTCAGGTGGCAAGATCTGCAGCAGAGACATTTAATGCCCATCGACTCTCCATTTACTCCCCCACATTTCTCACTGACCAGTGGCCTGGGGACAGAGATGGAAGCATTTAAAAGTTGGTATGCAACCAGCAGCCCTCTCTTTCCTTGCCACTGCACCACTCCAGTAAAGGAGGTCACATGTTACCAGTGGTGCAGATACAAGATGGGAGAACCTGTATCAACATGGTTCCATGAATGTCTGTGTGGAGCTCAACCCCTTTACACCAACACTGGATGTGTACCATGCTTCAGTGAGCGATGCCCAGCAAGCCATCCCATACAGAATGGCTTAAGACAACAATTTATTGTTTTATCTCCCATTTCTGTGTGTTGGTTAGGCTCCACTGGGCATTTCTTCTGCTCTTCTCACTTAGGGTCTCATGTGGTTGTAGTCAAAATGGTGGCTGGGGCTGGAGACCTTGGAAAGTTTGACTGGGATTGAACTGAGGATGGCCTCTTTGCTGAGGTCTGGCACCTAAGTGCTCCTCCACGTGGAGGCTCATTCTCCAGCCATCTGCGCGTGGCCTCTCTTTGGCAGTGGCAGTGGCAGTCAGACTTCCTATATCATGAGTGACTTCAAATGCAGAGGCTGTCAAGATTTCCTAAGGCTTCTGCTCCATTTTCTTGGTTAAAGTGAGTCATGGGATCAGCACAGAGACAGACTGGGAGGTGACTAGACAAGGGTGTGACTACCAGGAGGTAAGAATCACTGGGAGCCCTCTTTGGAGACTAGCTGCCACATACCACAAGTAAGAATTAAGCCTTTGTTATGTTAAGCCACTTAGATTTCAGGGTTAATTTGTTCCCTTGGCAAAACCTAATCTGACTGGTCCAGAAATTGGTACTGTATTAGTGAAGATAAGATAGATGGTGCTGCAAAAATAAACCCCTAAATCTTAGCAGCTTAACACATGGGCCTCTGGGCGACTTATGGCTCTCTAGGACTGTTGCCTTCCAATGATGACTCAGGGGTCTCGGTTACCAAAGTGATGACTCAGGCCACTTGCATTTTGTTGGTGCACCATCTGGAACATGTGGCTCCCAGCTCACCTGGGTAGGAGGAAAGAGGACAAGGGGAACTCATGGCTCTTAAGTACCTATTAGCCAGAACTAGTCATATGCCTCTTGCCCCAACTATAAGGAGGCTGGAAAATTTGGGGGAGCACATGGATATTTGATGATTAATAAATATCTCTGTCATGAAGTTATATGGAGCTCTTCGCCTCTTTCGTTTTTCCTCCCTTCTCACCTCACCCTCTATAAAAATTTTAAGAAAAAGAGAGAGTTGGGGGCAGGAGAGGGAGATAGGAAGGAAGGAAACAGCAAGGAAGGGAGGGAAAGAAGGAAGCAGGGAGGGAGGGGTGGAAGGAAGGAAGAACACCGGAAAGAATTTATAGGATGCAAATACGACTAAACTATTAACAAAACTATTAACAAGTACTGCTAAACAAAATCTATTAAAAAATAATAGCAAAGGCTTTCACTGTGTTTTTAGCTTTTTTTTTTCCTTTTAATCAGCAATGATAAGGAAACTAAACCAGATTAAGTGCTATCTTATTGGAGATACAAAGGCAAACAAAGGGAAAGAAGTGATTGAAGAGCACTTCAGAAAGCTCAGTACATTCAAATCAGCAGGGCCTGATTACTCACATCCAACGGTGCTTAAGGAATTGGCAACTGTAGTTGCAGGACCACCAGCCTTTATTTTAGAAAAGGAAGGTTGGACAGGAGAAGGTCCTGACAAGTAGAATCTGCAGATGGAGTATCGTTGTTTTTTTTTTTTTTTTCAACAGAGAAAAGCACAACTGTAGTAATTATAGACTCTTCAGCTTATCTTGGATACCTGGGAAGATACAAGAACAAATCATCAAACAATCAATTTGCAACCATCTAAAAGAGCATAAGGTACTGGGTAGTAATCAACATGATTTTGTGAAGTACAAATTATGCCAGACCAATTTAATTTTACCAAGAGAGGATGATGAGCCTGATGCAAGAGGGGAAAGCAGTACCTACAGTTGAACTTCAGTAAGGTTTTTTTGTTTGTTTTCTTTTCTTTTTTTATCCATCCCCTGACATTTTCAGCATCAACTCTCCAAGAGGATGCTACCTAGATCAACAATTGGGTGGGCACGACTCTGGATGAGGCACTCAGCGTGATAAAAACAAAGATTCTGCTCTAGGTTGACATACTTATTAGTTATTGTTATTTTAATCAGTTGATGTGGACAAAGAAGATGACAGAGGTAAAGAAGATGTTGAGATAAAAATAACATTCTCTACTACAGAGGGGAAGTATGAGAGAAAAGAGGAGATATAAAAACCAATCTAAGAAATCCAGCAGCTAAATAATATGGGATCCAGGAAAGGAGAACAGAGAAAATGGCAAAAGGGAAATTTCTAGAGAAATTATATAAGAAAATTTCCCAGGAAAGGACATACATGTTTACATTAAAAGAGCCCACTGAGGGCTTCCCTGGTGGTGCAGTGGTTGAGAGTCTGCCTGCCGATGCAGGGGACGCGGGATCGTGCCCCGGTCCGGGAAGATCCCACATGCCACGGAGCGGCTGGCCCCGTGAGCCATGGCCACTGAGCCTGCGCGTCCGGAACCGGTGCTCCGCAACGGGAGAGGCCACAGCAGTGAGAGGCCCATGTACCACAAAAAAAAAAAAAAAAAAAAAAAAAAAAAGCCCACTGAGGGCCAAGTACAGTAGATGGGGAAAATAAGCCACTTGGATACAACACTGTAAAAATTTAAAACTCTAAGAATAAATAAAATTTGTAAAAGTTTCCAGAGGGAAAAATTAGGCCACCTACAGAGGAATGAATATTGAGCAGCCAAATTCTCATTAACCTCTCTGGCTGCTAGAAGATAATAGAGTGGTCCTTTCAATTCTGGGGGAAATTGAATTTAAAAATAATTTCTATATTCAGCCAGCCTATCATTCAAAGAGTAGAATATAGGCATTTCACATAAACCAGCACTTGGAAAGTTTACTTCCCAGACTCCTTTCTTAAGAAGTTACTTGAATATGTATTCCAGCAGAATGAGGATATTATCCAAGAAAGAAGAAGGCGAGGGTCCTAATATTGGAAACAGAAGTAGAGTATAATACAAAGTCTTCCAGTTTAGAGCAGGAGAATGAAGAGTTCCAAAGGTAAGGACTCTTGGGCAGGAGAGAACTCCTTGCAGCTCATGGTGTGATTGAGGGAACAAAAAATAAAAAGAAACAAAAAACAGAAAAGACTTGAGTGTTATGATAAAGTATATATTTAGACAATAAAAATGACAGGCAATTACGAACTCCAGAAAAAAGCAAAAAGCTAACTGAGAATGTTATGGTCCAATTTTGAAGAAGAAGAATATGTAGGATTTTCAATAATATATAGACTGTTAGAGAAAAACTAGTACATGGTGTTAAAACATTATCCTTTGAGTAGGTGAGGAGTTATGACAGTGCCCTCATAGAAAAGGAAGTGGCAATCCTAACATTCTCCTTAGCTTGGCAGTGCACGATGTTGATGTAGTCTTAATAATGTAAGTACTTTGGCTTTAAACTCTTGCAGTCAATGGACAGAGTAAGGAAGATCTTGGCTATGTTGCAGAAAAAAGAGGCAAACATTAATCTTCATAATATGAAAGTATAGCTGACCGAAGGTGGGAAGTGCAAAATGAAGGAAATACGAAGAGAAGAATAGTGTCACTGACACCCTCAACTTCTATAATGAGAAGTCAAGATACTCAGGTTTTCAGAATGAGAAATTGAGGCATAACATAATATTTAAAGTTACAAGGGTAACCACAACAAAACTTAAAAATAATGATATAACTACCCCAAACTGGGAAGAGTTGGGAGGAAGAAGAAGATAACATAAATGAGCTAAATGCTTATCTTTTGTAACTGGAGGCCATCCATAACCAAGAAATTGAAAAGAGGAATCACATATTCAAAGAATGTATAATTCATGAGTGATTTTTCATAGGCATACGTTGAAGGTCGTGGGCACAATCTCAGAGCACAGGTATCAACAATCTCTATAGCTTAAGGACACATTATGGTGTTGATGATCTTGCAGCCATGACATTTTTTCCCATTCCATTAGCCATGCCCTGTTATAAGATTATACTTGCAAACTTAAAGCCCTATCTGCTTTAATGCTTTTTAAGTTTTTCTCAGAATTATCTCTAACATTTCACAGAGTACTCTCTCCAAAATTAATAGCATGGTATATGGCCACGTGGCCTCTTTATGGTATTTTATTATATCTAATTTCTGTTCCCCAAGAGTATATTCTCAGAATTAGGGTTTTGCCTCCACTGGATGAAAGCTTAGATGACCTTGTTATAGGAGAAAAACTATTTTAATATTATAACTCTAAAAATTAAAATAATACAAAAGTCACTTGAATCACTTCTAGATGTTCCTGTGCATTTAAATAACAGCATGTTAACAAGCTCCTGTTAAATGATGGCAGATGCAAGTAGAACTCTGCTGTAACTTCATAATTGAGGTCCGAAAAATTCAGTCGTGTAATGTGTGGGACCCACTTAGTGCAGAGTTCATGAAATGACCAATGTGAACTGGCTCCAGGAGGACAGGAGCCAGTCACCAAACTCGGCATATCCAAATTTCCATTATCAAAGAGTGTGTAATTACAAGCTCCACAGTATTTCTGATTACTGGCTAGAGTGGCATGCCACATAGCCACACACGTAAACTCAGTTGCCATACACACTGCCTACTAGCTTTAAATTATGCAATTTTTTTTTTTTTTTTTTTTTTTTTTTGTGGTACACGGGCCTCTCACTGTTGTGGCCTCTCCCATTGCGGAGCACAGGCTCCGGACGTGCAGGCTCAGTGGCCATGGCTCACGGGCCCAGCTGCTCCGCGGCATGTGGGATCTTCCTGGACTGGGGCATGAACCCTTGTCCCCTGCATCGGCAGGTGGACTCTCAACCACTGTGCCACCAGGGAAGCCCTAAATTATGCAATTCTTTATTACTCTTGGCAAGAGTTAAACTATTTCAAATTTCACAGAAATTGGTACTTACCTAATAGGGCAATTACACTATTTCAAATATTCATTATTCTAATTTCTCTACAACATGAGTATATTGTAAAAGAGCGGTATTGACTTTTTAAAATTAGGGCAAATCAGGGGGGTGTTTGCAACCAGAAGAGCTAAAAGCAAAAATCTTTAAAACAGTGTTCACAAGAGGTGGAATTAGGGTTGGGTAGGGATCATCATAAGCTTCTCTGTATCATTTCTTGTACACTGTTTAACTTACTGTAAGGTGTATTTACTCCTCTAACACAGTAAGTATTATATTATAGTAATTAGTTTCATAAAAACAGTAACGGTTGCTGCTCTTAATGTTTCTCAGTGACTGGTCCCTGCAATACTTGTTAAAAATGCAGAATCCCTGGTTCCAAACACAGTCCCAGTGAATATGACCCCCTCTACAGGGGCCCAGGAATCTGCATTGGAACCAGTGGTTTAGACCCAGATCTTACTAAAGGCTCACTTGTGTGTCTTCTTCAAGCATATTTCAGGATTGAACTTCTTGTGAAACCATCACATGCTGCATTGCCTTCTGTGGTGTTTACCATATCCCAGCATCCTTCCTTCCATTTCTGTACCACTAAAATGAAGGAAAAAAACCAAAACGACCTCACTGTCTCTCTCTTTTGGTGTATGATATTATCTAGGGGAACAGCAGTTCTTTTCAAGGTCCTTTAAGCTGTGCAACCTCTTGAACATGGAACAGCTAAGAAAATCTCAGTTTTAAAATTCATGACAATGACTGGTTTCTTAATTATGTAAGGAGAAAGATTTTGAGACTGTCTTTATATCTTATTTTGGTGCTAATCATTTTTCCTCATTCCCATGACTGCAGGAATATTGATCTCAGTGTTACTTTGACCATTAATGAATTTTGATGGCAATAAGCAGAGACGCACACCTCCAGCCTCCTGGGAGCTTAATCTTCTGCTACAGCGTTTGCATTTGTAAGTCAGCACCTGTGTGATCCATATTCTAACTATTTGTTATTCTCCTTTAATTACATATCGGTGGTGGTCCATCTGTAGCCTGAGAGCAACCAACTGGAGACTCAAAGAAATTATTAAAGTGTTAACTTTAAACTAGAAGGCCAAAAGGAAACATATTGGGTTTGTTCCTACCCATTCCAGAATGATGTTTCAGGAACGATTATTCCCTCTCTTGTCAAGGAAACTTGGGTCTAAAAAGTTAGTACAGAACTTTTACCTTCAGAGAAGTTCTCACCTTAAATATTTCCTGTATCACCAGTATTTCTGTTAGCATCAGCTTTACCTCATCTGTCAAATACCATTTTGTTTGGCAGGTGATACATTTTAAATCCTGTACTTCCTACTTGGTCCTGATCAGTCACTCAAGTCGGGGTTTAGGGAATTGTAGATGGTCAAGTCAGTCCCCGAAAACTTTTCCTTTTAGCATTTTGGCAACTTTTTATTTTGACATAATTTCAAATATCTATAAAAGTTTCAAGAATTGTACAAGAAATCCCCTTTACTGAGATTCATATTTATATCTTGCCCCATTTACTACCTCTCTTTCTATGAATCTGTCTATATTGCACACTCTCTTTCTTTCCTGACCCATTTGAGAGTAAGTTGAAGACATTGTACCCCTTTACCCTGAAATATTTTGTTATTTTCCTAAGAATAACATTCTTTTTAATAACCATGGTTTTATCAAAATCAGGTATTTTAATGATATAAACCACAGTCCAAATTTAAATTCAGATTTTCTCAATTGTCCCAATGATGTCCCAATAATTAGTTGTAAGCTGACTTTTTCCCCAGACCAGGATGTAATCCAGGATTGTGCATTGTACTGAGTTGTAATATCTGCTTTGTTTCCTTTAATCTGGAAAAGTTTCTGAGCCTTTGTCTTAACTTGACATCTTTTAAAGAGGGCAGATCAATACTCCATTTTTTTTGCTTTGTCTTTCTTTTTTTGGGGGGTGGGGGGAAGACTCTTCATTCTGGGTTTGACTAGGATGTCCTCATGTTTAGACTTGGGTTATGTATTTTTGGTGGAGATACCATTGAGGTGAGGTCCTGTCCTTGTCAGTGTACCATATCAGGGGTACCCAGTGTCCATTTGTGATGTTAACTTTGATCACTTGGTTCAGGTGCTTACTCCACTGTAAAGTTATAGCTTTTCTCTTTGTAAATTACAAGTGTTTTGTGGGGAAATCTTTTGAGACTGTGTCAATATCCTGTTTATAAAATTTTTTCTGACTACTTTGCACTGATTGATGATGCTCTAACTCCATCATTCCTTCTAGATTTATTAGTTGGCATTTTGCTGTAAGGAAGAGCTTTCCTTCTCTCCATTTACTTTTTTTGCTTATTTAAGTCTGAACTCATGGATTCTTAGGTTATTCAGTGGGTTATAATCTATTTCTGTCCTTTTTAATTTTGATGCTTAAATTTTCTCAAATTTGGCCAGTGACAGCCCCTTCAATCTGTTTGTCTTTTTGACATGTTTCCATGATGCTTTGAAGCACTACCTTAGTTTCTGTAGCAACTGGCTCATCTTGTATTCCCTCTGCCCCCTCCCTGGAATTAACCATTTCTCCAATGAGCCCCCAGGTGAATTTTTTTTTTTTTTTTTTTTGCGGTACGTGGGCCTCTCACCGCTGTGGCCTCTCCCGTTGTGGAGCACAGGCTCAGCGGCCATGGCTCACAGGCCTAGCCTCTCCGTGGCATGTGGGATCCTCCCGGACCGGGGCACGAACCCGCTTCCCCTGCATCGGCAGGCAGACTCTCAACCACTGCGCCACCAGGGAAGCCCCCCGCAGGTGAATTTTGGTAAGATAATCAAATTTATCTTTTGTGCCTGCCCCTCCCTTTTTCTCTTACCTTTCAGTAACCTGTCCCATGAGTCCCTACTGTAACTGTGATTTTCAGTATCTCTAGTTAGAGAGGAAATTCTGATAAATTCATTCACCTTAAAATTGTTTAGGAATGATTGCATTACCCTTCTTAGAAATGTTTGCATTTTAAAAAAGGAAACCAGTTAGAAAGCAATGCTCAGTTAAAGAACAATATTAATCACAGAATGTTACTGGTGAAGGAGACTTTAGATCACAGGGTCACAGACTCAGCCCCCCTCAGCCCCCTAAGAGTTAGCGTGAATGTGTGTGTGAAAAGCCCAGTGATGTCAGCAACAGAGTGGTACAGACTGGGCTAAACTGGAGGGTGCGAGCCCACCTAATGATATTTAAATTAAAATAAATAAATAAACACTGGGCAGACAAAGCAAAATTATTTTATTATCCTTCTTTAGCAGAGGGTGGTCTATTAATGACTTTTGTGTTAAAGTAAAACTAAACTAATGGTTTTAACACTGTGCTTGGGGGAGCCACCAAGATGCTTTATGGAACTTTCCTGGGGGTTCTGGATATTCTGTGGACAGATCCACTCTCGACCTCCCAATCCTCTTCAGCCAGAGTCGCTTCCTTGTTATCAGTTTGATGTGACAGGTACTGTGGGAGTCTTGTTTGAAGGAAGGGATCTGTGGATTTTAAAACAAGTTCAACAAACACTGATGTAGTCCAGCCACCTAACCTTGCAGATTCTTGCAGATAAGCAGACTGAGGCCATCCTGGGATAACCAGTATTGCCGTGATCGTTACTGGCAGAGTTAAGCCTAAAACCCAGGTCTTCTGATGCTTGGTCCAAACTTTCTTCCCTACATAAAGTTGCTTCATCTAATGGTGGAAAATCAGGTGCTAGTGGCGAAGGTTATCCTAATGTCGTATCAGGTACACAATAGGCCGTCTCTAAGTAAAGATGTCCCTGGTTGATACACAGCCTTTCATGCTCTGAAGACAAATACCCGTCCTGATTCTAGAGCTCTATAAATTGAGCATGTAAGTGAATATTTAGGTAGAAAAATCAGGTCATCAAACACTTTAGTCACTGGTTAGCATGTTAAAATGATACTTTCATCCATAAGGAGGTATGATTTCTAATAAATACATCAGATAATTTTTTCAAGTATATTCTTAAAACTCCTGGAAGATTTTTGCTAATTGATAGACTATCAAAGACTATTTCCTTTTCCATTCTTAAGAAATCATCTTTTACTATGATAAAGTTTTTCATTTCTTCAGTTAAAATGTATATGCTTAAAAGAAAAATGGTAAGATCTAGTATAAATCACTACATAGACATCATAAATCATTTGAAAGAGGACTGTTTTCATCAATGTAGGGTTCTACTCAAACCTGTAGTTCTATTACAGTATAATATTTAACAGCTGGCAAACTCTTGCCTAAGTACTTTACTTTTTAAATTTTTAACCTTTATCTCTGCAAAACTTAAAACTGGAGTAATTTCTGAATGCTCTCACAAGCCAGTTCAAAATTCCTGCATCTCTTTCGTTTTTCACATGAAACGGAGCTTTGTCTTCAATTGTCTAGTTTATTTTTCTTGATAGAAATAATATTTCTCCAAGGTTTTAAGAGGAAAAAATAGTATTAACATATAAGTTGAATGTTAACACTTCTGATTGCTTCTAACATCCTGATATGATTAAAAGAGGACAGAGAGGCCGGGAAAATCCTTACAAACTAGATTTAAAATATTGCTCATTTAAACATCTCAGATCAAATGTAGTTCTGTTCAAGTATAACTCACTACTGGTAAATGCTAAATTGTTCTTGAAGCAAGCATTACTTCAACTTTTGTGGATTATTTTCTTAAATTTTAGACTTTACCATTCACTCCTTTCACTTTTTATTGTCATTTTTTTGCTCATTTTGTAAGAAGGGAGTTTTGGGTTTTATTTTTTTATTTTATTTTATTTTTTTTCTTTTTGTGGTATGCGGGCCTCTCACTGTTGTGGCCTCTCCCGTTGCGGAGCACAGGCTCCGGATGCGCAGGCCCAGCAGCCACGGCTCACGGGCCCAGCCGCTCCGCGGCATATGAGATCCTCCCAGACCGGGGCACGAACCCGTATCCCCTGCATCGGCAGGCGGACTCTCAACCACTGCACCACCAGGGAGGCCCATGGGTTTTATTTTTTTAAAGGAAATACTAAACGTAATGAATGAAACACATGTTATTACTGAGCCTAAAATGAATTGCATTAGCATTAGTATCTTTTATCTAATAAATTATAGTGCATATGTATGCTTACCTATTAAAAAAAATTTAACTTGTGGATACCTATATTCTAATTAGTGTTCTTTTTTTTCTATCAAATAATTTATCACTGGATTTGTCACTTTACTAAGCCAGTTTCTTATTGAACATGTGAGTTTTCTTCTCTTTTTATTAATTTCATCATCATAAGACTATATGCATAATTATTCTGTTTCATCAAGAAACAGTTTTAAATGCTCACAGCGTTCATGGATGTATCCAGTTGTTTGTTATTCTTTCTCTCCTTTCTCTTCCTTTTTCTACCTTGAAGTTACCTTTTAGCCATAAGAGGCAGGTTATAGGCAATAGACTTTGTCTGTAAAATATAATGCCTACTTCACGGGGCTATTGGGAGAACTAAATACAATAATGGAAGCTCCTAGCACAGTGCATGACATCAGTATTTACTTTTACTTTTTGGTCCTTTAAGGAATTGTACTTCCACAAGTTTGACAAGTTCTCAAAACTGCTGTTCTGGGCAAAACTTCACTTTCAGTAAAATGAAAGCCTGTGAGTAACTAAGTATGGCTCTTTATAGGGGTTACATTGAAATGTAATAGGTAGATTTAGAGTTTTGCCAAAGATGGGAGCAAGACAGCTTAGTGTGAAGGGAGGAGCCTTGGTCATGGGACAGCTACTACCCCCTCAGTCACTGACTCACCGGGTGACCTTAGCCACTTTGCTTTTGGGCTTCAGTTTCTTCAGCTGTTATTAGGATGTGGACGGTCTCCAGGGTGCTTTTGGTTCTAAAACCTGGTAATTCTACAAATGCAGCACTTTTAAAAAATGGATTTATCCTTGTGGTGAAAAAATTCCTGGAAGATATATACCATCACATTCATGCTGGGGGTGCCCAGGTGATGGCAGGAGGGATGGCCTTCTTTCTTCCCCCCTCTCTCCCTCTTTTCTTCCCTCCCCATCTCTTTCCCTTCTTTCCTTCCTTCCCTGACTTGTTTCTTCTTTCAGCAGTTATTTATAGCACCTTCCATGAGCCAGGCACTACGGAGTGAGCAAGAAGTTCAGCTTGGTGAACTTCAGTGAGCTCATCTTCCATGAGCCAGGCAAGAGTGAACAAGAATGTTTCAGTCCAGCATTCATGAAGCTAATAGTCTTTTTATCTATTTCTTTTTTTTCCCCTAAAAAATGTCAAACATATAGAGAACCAGAAGGAACAGTAACTTGAACATCTATATCTCCTAGATTTACCAACTGTTAACATCTTTTATTCTCTGTGTGTGTGTGTGTGTATACACCCATATGTATATATATACACACCCATATGTATATATATGTGTGTATACACACACACACGTTTTTCTGAACCATTTAAAAGTGCAGACACCATGTTTCGCCTCTAAGTAACTGAACGTACATCTCCAAGAATCAGTACACTCTCACAAGTAACCATAATACCATTATCACACCTAACTTAGGTGACCCACCCCCAAATTAGCACCAATCCTATAGAATTATATAATGTCTATTCCATATTCAGATTTCTTTAATTATCCCAAGAATGTCTTTTATTGCCCTCTTCATCAAATCCTGGTTCACCAATCAAGGTTCACACATTAATTTGGTTTTTATTCCTCTGTCTCTTTTAATATAGAACTGTTCCCCCACTTTTTCTTTTTTAATGACATTCACTTTTTGAAAAGTGCAGGCTCATTGTCTTACAGAACATACAAAGTTCTAGATTTGTCTGATTGTTTCCTTATGGTGTCATGTAACTTATTTCTGTATTCTGTGTATTTGTTGTAATCTGGAAGTCTAGATGTTTGATTAGATTCATGTTAAAAGTTCTTGGCGAAAATATTTTATAGGTGAAGTTGTGCTACAAAGTTATATATATTTGAAGTTTTCTACAAAGATCATCTATTACTAATGATGAAGAACTAGAAATAAATTTAAATTTATATAATACATTGAATATAGTGGAAAAAAGCATGAGTTTGCTAGCAGAGGCCTGGATTTGAGTACAGATTCTATTCTCTCTAGCAGCTTGACCAGATTAATTAGCCTAGTAGTTTAGCTCTCCACAGAAGACCGGAGAAGACAGAATCACTCCAGGAACCTTCTTGAAATATGCATGCTTGTCCCTCCACTCCACTCCCTGGTATTTTTTTTAAAGGGGGACTTTTTTATACCACCCCTCATCCCCAGGCCACCCTTCTCACCCCCACCCCAGGCTTAAATGCCACCAATTCTGTGTGCCAGGTGTCCTTATCTGAGAAATTTGGAAAATCTCTTCCTTGAAGGGTTATTGTAAGTGTTGGAGATTAATAATAACATGTGTAAAGTACATAGCACAGAGCCTGCCGCATTATTATATGCTCAATTCACCACCACTGTTATTGTTATTACATCAGTAATTTGCAAAGAAGGGAGAGAGAATTTGAAAAGGGACAGGAAGTGGTATAGTACAGAATATTCAGTTTCTAAGTGGTTACTTCAAAAACCTTCCAAGAGTGTTTGTGCTCATGCAGTGACATCAGTAAAAGTTCAGCTGAGACAGTGCTATGACACAGTAATCATTAACATTTGTGCAGCCCTTTACAGTTTACAAAGCACATCCACGTTCATTATTATGTTTGATATATGCCCTCTTTCACGAAGATCAGCTGCGCTTAATGCTTCGCCCAAGGACACAGCGTAATCAGTGGGGGAGCTCAAATTAGGAATTCTGATTGTAGAACAGACTTCTTTTGCTGAAAATGTGCAGCCTGGAACAGACACCAAATGTCTCTTTTCTAAATTCCTGACCAAGGGACTCTTTCCTTATGGTGTCCGTTACTGAAATGTTTAGTTTAAAACTCTTTTGAGTCTATTTCACACTTACAGCTCCTCATCTGTCGTATTTTATCTGCGTTGGGTGACATTTCCTGTACTGTCGTGTGTTGTCACTCAGCCAGAAGGCTTTAGTTATTTCTTGCTCTTTGCTCTAACAGAGAGAAGTACTGTTTAATGAATCTGAATTAACACCATCAGGTGCATATTAAAAATGCATCCGGACCTTTCAGCTGGACTAATTCTCTTCCTAACATTGTGTAGCACTGGGCAAATTAAAGACTCAGCCAAAGATTGGCCCTTGTTTTTTGAAGCAGTTAGAATTGGTGTTTCTTTGTGTTGACCTTGATATTTTTTACCTGGTCATGTATAGCTCTTTTTTGGATAAGAAAAATATTACTATTTTAAACAAAAACTGACTATCTTTGGTTTAGCAAACTAGTATAGCATAAAACATCTTAGAGGAGATGACTTATTCTTTATTATTCAGTTTAAGGTATTTTCTAGTTTCTTTTCTGATTTCTTCTTTGTATCACAAGATATTTAGAGTTTTATTTCTTAATTTCCAAATATTTGTGATTTTTTTTTTTTTTTTTGCGGTACACAGGCCTCTCACTGCTGCGGCCTCTCCCGTTGCAGAGCACAGGCTCCGGACGCGCAGGCTCAGCGGCCATGGCTCACGGGCCCAGCCGCTCTGCGGCACGTGGGATCCTCCTGGACCAGGGCAAGAACCCGTGTCCCCTGAATCGGCAGGCGGACTCTCAACCACTGGGCCACCAGGGAAGCCACTTGTGAACTTTTTAGTTAACTTGTTGCTAGTGGTATCTACATTTCTATTCATATTAATGTTTTAGCATAATTCTGCCATGTCCAGGGAACATATTCTGTGAGATTTCAGTCTTGTAAAAGCAGCTGAGACTTGCTTTGCTGTCCAGCATTTGTCAGTTTTGTAAGTGCTCCAAGTGCACTTAAAGAAGGAAATGTTCTCAGTAGCTGTTGGTAGGAATGTTCCTTGTATATCAGTTACACGGTGTGTTAATCTTGTTCGAATCATGTGTATTTGCTGATTTGCTTTTTTTTTGCTTGCCTGTTTGCTTACCCTATTATTTCCCAAGGGTTAAAATTTACGTTAAAGGGACTTCCCTGGTGGCACAGTGGTTAAGAATCTGCCTGCCAATGCAGGGGACACGGGTTCGAACCCTGGTCCAGGAAGAGCCCACATGCCACAGAGCAACTAACCCCGTGCACCACAACTATAGAGCCTGTGCTCTAGAGCCCGTGTGCCACAACTACTGAGCCCACGTGCCACAGCTACTGAAGCCTGCGTGCCTAGAGCCCATGCTCCACAACAAGAGAAGCCACCACAATGAGAAGCCTGCACACTGCAGTGAAGAGTAGCCCCCACTCACCACAAATAGAGAAAGCCCGTGCTCAGCAACAAAGACCCAACACAGCCAAAAATAAATCTTTTTTAAAAAGTGTTAAAATCTCTCACTAAAAGTATAAATGCATTTCCTTCTTCAGTTTTTGATAGATATTTTTTGGAGGCAAAGTTATTAGGTGCATACAAAATTTAGAATTGTTCTGTCTTGTGAACGTAACCTTTTTCTCAGAATGAAGTGTCCCTCTTTGTCTCTAGGGATGCTTTCTGCTTCAGACACTACTTGGATACTAATACAGCTATACTGTGTTTCTTCTGGTTAATATTTGCATCCTTTTTGTCATCCTTTTCCTTTTTCTCTCTGATTATTCTCAATCTTTTTAATATTTCACATGCGTCTCTCCTTAATATTTTGCCATATTTCCTTTACATAATTTTTGCTCATCTTTTAAAATTAAGTTGTAGACATTGTGACCTTAGCATATATCTTCCCAGATAATCTCCTAATATCATCTAATACCCAGCCCATACTGAAATACCCACAATTGTTCATAAGGTGACTTGTATAACTGTGTGGCTGCAGTTATAACTGCATTTGACTGTGTGGCTCTTAGTCTTTCAAAATCTAGAATAAGCTAACTTAATCGATACACTGTTGTACCAAATGACCATAAGGAAATGAAACATATTTTAAAGATTACTCTTAACTATATATAAGAAATATAGTCAGTACATCCCATTTGTAATAATAATCTGAAAAACACAGAAAGTAGAAATGAAAAAATAGCAAACACTTGTATATCTTCCACCAATTGTGAGCATGGCTACCTTCCTGGTATTATATTTATCTATTTCTGATTTTTGAAGAAATCTTAGTCTGTTTCACATTATATGCTCATTATAAAGGCTTAGAAGTGAAATTTCTGAGACTAAAGGTATAACCTCTTTTAAGGCTTTCCAGGATGGTGTTTCAAAGTTTAACAATCCCAATGTGCTAAAGCTTACTGCATTAGAAGGGATGTCCTCTTCAAAGCAGACACCACATGGGTAATTACTTATCATGGATATTTAATTATCGTGGATAATGTGTTACCACACACCTATAGTGGAGATATCCTGGGGTAAAGACTGAAAAAGGCAGATACCTTCTCAGGCTCCCTCGAAGCTAAGCCATCAGCATGTAACCTGGGATTAACCAGTCAAATTAGCCCCCTTCAGACTTTCAGGCTGAAGCCATTTACACAAAGAAGCAGGCACAGTGGAGACTCCTTCTGGGGGATATAGGGACAGCCACTTTGAGCAAGTCAGCATCTGATATTCAGTGCTGAGGTAGTAATTCAAGCCATGAGGTCCAGCATTCAGTGGTGGTGGCAGCAGTGTCCTCACCAGAAGGACGCTGGCATGATTTTTGGCTCTGGTCTTGGCCAATGTCTTATTCTTTCCCATTTCTTGAGCCTGGTTGTCCAGCCTTCTCTGGCCCCCTGTCAAATCTCAATATCCTTTAAGAAACACTTCTCTATTGAAACCAGCCACAGTTTGATTCTATTGCTTACAAAAAAAGAACTTGACTAACTTTCCATGCAGGGATTCTCCCTTCTATATAGCAGGACCTGTTTCAAATGGCAGGAAAATTGGCATGCATGAGGGAGATCAGGGAGAGCAGAGAGGGCTCAGCAAGTTAACTTCTCAGGACTGGGAGTTGGGAAGAGTCTAGTTGAAACTGGGTCAATATTGGAAGGAAGGTAAGAGCAGCTTCTTAAGAAGGTAACATTTATCCTTCTTGGGTACCTGACCTGGTTGTCAGCAGAGTGATTGCAGGGCCAGTTCAGGAGTCCAGCCCTTGTAAATGTGACACCAGAAATGTTAGACCTCCAGATGGTGGTAAGCCAAGTGGCCTTGGTTGAGACTGTGACTGTGCATCTGAGACTCTAGGTGGGATAGAGGGACAGTGGCCGATGAAGCTGTGTAGGCTTGAAGTAGAAGCTAACAATCACCATGGAAGGCCATGCCACCACTTTGAGAAATTCTCTTTGGCAATTTCTTCAGAACCAATTTTCAAGTAATACAACCAAAGCAGCCTCATTCCACAGGAGGCCAACTTTGTGTCTGACCAAAACTGGTATTGCCCCAGCTTGTTCACCGTTCCCATGGGGATTGACTTGGAATTGAGTAGAAATTTAAATAAATTTTGGCAGTTTCAAAAATCCGGAAAACCAAGGTTGTAACCACTGAGATATTTTTAAAAGCATTGCCAGCTCTAAAGGCAAGCTTTAGAGTATTTATTTAGCCTTTATGTATTTCCAAAGTTATATCAGTACTTCGCATCAACTATCTTATTTTAATCTCTCAACAGCCCTGAAAGGTAGGCGTTAGTAACCTTGTTTTATGGATGAAAGCACAGGCTGAGAGGTTAATTATCAGATAAGACAACACGTCTTAAAGCGAGAATTCAAACGCAGATCTGGTTCATGCTAAAGCACATGCTCTTCTCAGCATTACTGTTGTCTCCTCAGGAGACTGCTTTAAAGAGAACAGTATACAGCTGACTATAAATTCCAGCCTTTAAAAGTCACAGTTAACATATCCAGAAGCCCATTTGTGAAATATCTCACAGCATTCTGCCAAAAGGCTGTGAAATCTTTGATTAAGGGATTAAAAATGGTGAAAAGTAATAAACAGTAGGTCTGACTACAACTCAAGTAGTAAAACACCTTCACTGATTTTCATACTCAGCAAAAATATTTTTAACGATTAAAAAAAAGTCATAGTACTCACTCTACTAACTCAATGACATGCTGAAATATTAGCCTAGCTTGTGTAACCTTAAACGCGGCCGTGCTCTCTGGGCATGATGCTTTCTGCCAAGGGGCGGAAGAGCGGGCCCACTTGTGAAGGGGTTCTTTCTGGGCATTTCTTTCCTTGATTCTTTCTTTCTTTTTTTTTTTTTTTGGCTGTGTTGGATCTTCGTTGCTGCATGCGGGCTTTCTCTAGTTGCAGCGAGCGGGGGCTACTCTTCATTGTGGTGTGCACGCTTCTCATTGCAGTGGCTTCTCTTGTTGCAGAGCACAGGCTCTAGGCATGCGGGCTTCAGTAGTTGTGGTGCATAGGTTTAGTTGCTCCGCGGCATGTAGGATCTTCCCGGACCAGAGCTCGAACCTATGTCCCCTGCATTGGCAGGCGGATTCTTAACCACTGTGCCACCAGGGAAGTCCCTTTCCATGATTCTTAATGTGTGTTTGTTAAGGACCACACACACACACACACACACACACACACACACACATGCACACACTAGCTAAAAATCTAACCCTCTAGATTTCATTTGGCTAACCTCAGGCCAGTCTTCACACTGCCGCTAATGCCCACCAGAAAGGAGAAAGAACGGGGAACAATCACTGAACTGCAGTGCTTTTACACTTCCTCGCCGCCAACAGTGAGGGAGGGACTATTGTGTAGATTGTGAGGGGGAGGTGGGGTAAGTGTGATTGGACTGGGGAGGTGGTGAAGATTTCAGATTTTCTTTTTAAAAATAATAGTTTGCTGCGTGGGCATCAGCAGGGGGTAGGGGGGTGCCTGCCCTGCTTGGTGGCGCTCATCCCACAGACCCATTCACCGTGTGGTTGTCTCTATGTTAGGAGCCGGTCTGGGGGTTGCTGAGCAGATCGAGTCTTCGTTAGTCTTTGCTCACCTTGGGTGGTGCTCTGTCCGTTTCACCGCCCAGTCACTGACACGGTGAGGGTTGTCACTGTGGTGCTGTGTTGTCTTAAGGGTTCCGAAAAACAACAACGGCAACCACCAAGCAAACAAACAAAACCTTTCTGCTTCCCAAATCTGTCCCCAAGGGAAGATTCAAAGGGTGCAAATGCTGTTCTGGGCCAGATGGGCACTAGTGTCTCTGTTCTCCTCTGAATGTGGGCTTGGTGGTAGGAGGCAGGAAGGGGCCCAGCAGAGGGGTTTTCCACGCTGTTGCCCTTCTGCTACAGTTGTTTCAGATGCCCCAGCTCCAGCCAGCCAGTCCTAGATTGTCTCTGCACAGCACGCAGAAAAACCTTTGTTTTGTAAAAGTAACTCCTATGATTTCTCCCAGCCTCGGACCCTGCTTAGTTAGGGGCACTGACCAAGAGGTGAGTCATCTCTGGCCATCCTGGGGAGTGAGGAGGGGACCACCCATGGCTTCCCAGCTGCACTGCCTGTGGAGCAAAGGGTTCAGAAGCAAAGGATTTTTAAAAATATAATAATATAAAAAGAACGAAAGAAAGAAGACCTCTGAAGATCCTTACTGTTTCCTGCTAACTCCCACAGCAATTGCCCTTTCATTAGTGTGGTATAACAATGTGAAGGTTTTTTTTCACTTTGATATCAGCCTAATTCTTGAGATTAAGCTTGGCAAGCCACTTATCAAGGTTAGTGAGAAGAAAGGTGTGTGACTGGGAATCACCACCTAGTCCTTTAGCTATTATACATTTTCATGTTCATCCTTTGTGGAGTAAGACAATAATACTATACTATAGTTTAGTTTAGTATTGTTTACTATAGTCAAACAATACCACATTGTTTTACTACTCAGGATCCCCTTGGTTGCTAGCAACCGAAATCCAAACTGAACTTGTCTAGGAAAAAGGGAGGGTTTATTGGGAGGATATTGGGATATTTTAATTAACCAAAGGCAGGATTAGAAGTCAATCTATGGGGATTCCCTGGTGGTGCAGTGGTTGAGAGTCCGCCTGCCGATGCAGGGAATGCTGGTTCGTGCCCTGGTCCGGGAAGATCCCACATGCCACGGAGCGGCTGGGCCCATGAGCCATGGCCGCTGAGCCTGCGCGTCGAGAGCCTGTGCTCCGCAGCAGGAGAGTCCACAACAGTGAGAGGCCCGCGTACCGCAAAAAAAAAAAAAAAAAGTCAATCTATGGGAAAGACAAGGAAGCAGTAAAAAATTTAATACAAAACGATAAAACTGGGAGCCAAAGTGCTACCAGGATTCTCTCCCTCTGCCTTCGTTTCTGCTTCTCCTGGTCGTCCACGTCATTCTGTCTCAGTGTATTGTACAATAGATCTTGAGTTTCACAGTTGTCGGCTAGAGCACGAAAGGGGCCCTGACTTTATTTCTTAATTCCAGATAGAAAAATCTTAGGGAAGGTGCTGATTGTCCTGAGTTTAGGCAGGGGCCCCAGCCTGCTCAAATCAATTGTGTCAGTGGTATGGGGTCATCTAAGAACTTCTTGAACCATATGTTTGGAGTGTGGAAAGGAGCAGTTCCAAGAAGGGAGTTTCTTTCTTGGAAGGAGGGAGGGGTTCTAGTCAAACAAAATAGCAGATACCCACTATAAATATATGTAATATAGTTGCACATAGATCTGAAAAGAATTCTTATTTGATTTTGACCATCTTGGCAACCAGAGTCTTGATAAAAGCCAGCAATTAAAAACCTAATCCAGACACGTATATATGGTAAGAACTATAGGATTCATTCATTCATTCATTTTAACTTGGGACTCCAAAGAAGGCAAAATATGGAGAATGACTGGACTCACATTCTAAAGAAAACCAAATACATAGTAGTTTACAGTCATATTTATATACACTATTGTGTAAGGGGTTTTAGTGAATTTTTATGTTCACCTCAGGTTCCTCCTGAAAGAAGCTAGGACCACTGTAAATTCATGTGTCTAAGGGAATTCTCTATGCTTGTTCAGACTGGATTCTCTTCTGCATGCTCTCCATTGCTTTTGTCTTATTTGGTTTTGTCTGAGATGTCCACTTTTTACCTCTTATTTCTGACTGTTGCCTCTGCCAACCCACGGGAACAGCCGTGCTCACCGTGGTCTCCTGGCCTGATTGAGTTCCCTCTGTGCGCTCTCAAGGGCGTCCATTGTCATTCTGCTGAGATGGCTGCCTCTCCAGGTGCTGATGGTGGGTGGAATGTTCGAAGCCCCCTAGGCAGGAGGAGCTTTCTTCTCCTGACTGGTAAGAGCACGTAAAGAGATTGTTCCTTTACTCAGCTCCCTGGTGTAAGCTTCTGCATGAAACACTCCTTCTCTCTACCACCCATCTCGCCTGACTCCCTGCCACAATATGTTGCCAGCAACCTAGATATTACTGTTCATTAATTCATGCCTAACATGCAGTGGCTTATACTAGGTGTTATTGAATGTCTAAAAATAGGCACAGAGCCTGGAAGTGAGAAGTGAAAATTGCAAAATGTCTGGGTGAAAAAAATGATGGAACACAGAGCAGGCCTTTTGATATATTTCCTTCTGGTTATCTTTTACAGGTTAAATAAGACTAATATTCATGGTGAACCCAGGGCAGTTAGCCTCTTCAGATGTTTTACGTCTTAGCCTTTTCCAAAATCTGTTTTATTAACAGGACTTTGCCTTGATTGGGGCCATTTGTATAAGACATTTTGCATTATGTGTTTGCAATCGTGTTTGCATGTTTGCATTTCTCAAGTTTTGCCTGTCAAATCAGGCAACTAATTTCAGCAAATATACTTTCATGTCCACATGACTATCATCGGGGCATAAGACTATAGTAAAACAAACCCCCCAAATGGTCTTTAAGAGTAAAAGGTTTTATATTTTCTATTTATAGGAAGAATTTGGGGGGAAGCAGGAGAGTATAGCTTTATTTTTTAAATAGTATAATTGAGTAGATAATTTAAATGCAAAACTGTAGGCTAGTATTTTCTGATTGTAACCTGAACACCTGATGGGGCAAAGAGGGTTGCAGTATTCCTATTCTTGATTACTGAACAACAGACCTTTCTGCTTTTCTTTTCTTTCTTTCTTTTTAATTGAAGTATAGTTGATTTCCAATATTATACTAGTTTCAGGTGTACAAATAGTGATTCAATGTTCTTATAGATGATACTCCATTGAAAGTTATTACAAAATAATGGCTGTGACCTTTTTGCTTTTCCTTCCTCCTCTGCTTTCCTGGGACAGCACTCCCTATGAAGTGTTAGCCCACGGCTTGCTCTTATCCTGTTTTCTAGGAGACTAGGCTAAGACATCTTCTAACATGCTGTAAACATGATTTCACAAATAATCTTAGTACTATGATTTTATTTAGTCTTTCTAACAAATCTATAAAGTGAATAGCCTAGGCCCACTCGTTACAAATGTCAGGGCTGGAATGTGTATCCACAATTTTTGATTTTAAGTCAAGGACCTTTCACGTTATTCGTGTTTCTCAAATTAGGGTCTGAAGATCCTTGAAAGCCTGCAGTTGTATTTTCAAGGGGCCTTGAGTTCTCTGCAAGAACTTAATTTTGTGTTTTCATTTTGATGATCATAATAAGTGACTGTCAACATATTTTGGTTCCTTTGGATGATCAACTTAACAGAGAGCTGCCATGTGCTTTCAGGGCCTGGATTTTTGTCTGTGTTTGAGATTTTTGTTGATTCCAGGGAGTGCCACTTTAATTGTTGGAGACAAATGATTTGGAAAACACACACACACAGGCAGTTAATATGTGAAGGTTGTTCTCACCAAGTGAAGGCCCAATGACTTCATCACAGGATGTACAGAGGAAGGCTCTGCGTCGTTTAAATGGAGACAGGAGGTGGAAGCATTGAGTCATCACACAGCATGGGGTCAACAGACTGGACTCAGAGGAGCCTGCACATCGAAGAGAGCGCTGCATTCAGATCGTGGGGTAGAGTGGCCAGCTGCACGTGTCCGAGTGAATTCAAATTGTTAATTCGGATTCTGAGTCCTACATGTGTCGACCAGCAACTTAATGTTACGTTTATTGTTGTATGGGGAATTCCCTGGCAGTCCAGTGGTTAGGACTCTGAGCTTCCACTGCCAAGGGCCCGGGTTCGATCCCTGGTCGGGGAACTAGGATCCTGCAAGCCGGGTGGTACGGCCACACACACACACACAAATTATTGTTGTATGATCTCTGTATGCAGACATTCTTTATGTCTAGTTTTGCACCATATGAAATTATTTCATAATTTATTTGTCTGCTTATCTATTGTCTTTTATTTTTGTTTTTTAAATTTTTATTTATTTATTTATTTATTTATTTTGTCTGCACGGGCTCTTTGTTGCGGCGCACAGACTTCTCTAGTTGCGATGCGCGGGTTTCTGTAGTTGGGGCACGCAGACTTTAGAGCGCATGGGCTCAGTGGTGGTATGTGGGATCTTATTTCCCTGACCAGTGATCGAACCCGGGCCCCTTGCATTGGAAATGCAGAGTCTTAACCACTGGACCACCAGAGAAGTCCCTATTGTCTGTTTTTTTTACATTAGGATATAAACTTCTGGAGAGCAAAGGCCTTGCCTCTCTAGTTTTCTCTTTTTCATGAAAGTTGGAGTCTTGGGGAAGGAAACAATCTAGAGAGACCTTATAGACCAAGTGCAGAAGAGGGTCTAGGATATAACTCTAAGGAAGTTAAGTATTTGAGAGGTGAATAATAGAAGGTAAGCTGGCAATATAGACCAAAGGAACATCTAGGTGAAAGAGGAGTGTAAAATCATGGAAGACATTGGAGGACAGTGTTTCAAAAAGCTGGTCAGAGTCGATAGTATAAATGCTGCCTAGAAGATAAATACAGTGTCTAATGGCTGTGGTGACTTGGAGGACATTGGTAACCCTGGAGGAAGTATATTTTGTTGAAATGATGGGGTGAAAACCAGCCTAGAGTGGAGAGAGAGAGGCATGAGAGACGGAGAAGTTGAGGCAGTAACTGTGAATGACTCAACTCCTTCATGAAATTTGGCAGTGAGAGATCCAAGGATGTAGCTAGAGTTGGGCATGAGCCAAGGGAGGAATTTTTTTTTTAATGGAAGATAACTGAGCTGATGGACTGAGACTGAAAGAGGAGTTGAAGTTGAAGGAAAAGGAGCGATGGGGGATAATGGATGTCACCAAGTTTGTGAGAGGCAAGAGGGATAGAATCAGAAGACAGAAAGAGGTAGGCTTCAGAATGAGTAGGCCACCACTTCCATTATGATAGGAGAGAAGGAAGGATATTTACTCAACACCTGCTATTAGGAGACAACAAGGAACATGGTCCCCATCCTCGAGAAGCAATAGTCCAGTTGGAGTGGCAAGATGTTGCAACAGAAAAGAATAATAACTCAGTCTGTGATAAGCCTACAGGCAATGAGTGCCGGAGCATTTTGGAGGAGAGCAAGATGAGCTCCTGATGCTATGATCAAGGAAGTCTTCATGATAAGTGGCATTTGATTTGGAACTTGAAAGCAGAGTAGGATTTTACTACCTGGAGATGTAAGTGGTAAGAGAAAATAAAGGAGAAGAAGAGTGCATTTCATGTGGAGGGACGGGCATGAACAAAGGATTGAAGTACTGTACTTCAACTGGTTTATCCTTCAGCAAAGAAACAGGGACTTTTTTTTTTAATCTGTACTCTGATAGAACACAGCAATTGAGAGGAAGAAAGAGACCTTAGAAATTATCCCGTCTAATGTCCTTATTTTTCTAGGTATGAAAACTGGGGTGCAGAGGGATGGAAGTGACTGCTGAAAGTCACAAAACTATTTTTTGGCTGCACCACGCAGCTTGTGGGATCTTAGTTCCCTGACTAGGGATGGAACCCGGGCCCTCGGCAGTGAAAGTGCAGAGTCCTAACCACTGGACTGCCAGGGAATTCTCTGAAAGTCACAGAACTCTTAGGTGAGAGTTGGGCTCTGGTTCACAAAGGTAGTTTCCATGATAACATTATTGTACGTGTTGTAAGGATAGAATACATTCAGTAAAACTGCACCTGATTTTATTAAATTACATCAGAGGTGCAAGGGAGTAAAGACCAGAAGAACTTTACATTTTTCAAAAAGAGATATAGTTATTAGTCACAGTGATTATAAGAATTCTAAGTTTTGCTCTGGAGCTATTTCATTTTTACCTGCATTAGTAAAGAGATAAGGATAATTCGTTATTAGGAGATTGATGATTTCCTGCAATTCACCCAACATACTGGTGGTCTCTTATGCCTTGGACCAGTTAAGCCCCAATTGGCCAAAAGTGAATTTGAAGAAAAATTTATGCCGACTCAAAGTAAATATTTACAATAGAGGAGGAGGAGGAGGAGGTATTAGTTTCCTGTGGTAGCTGTAAAAATTACCACACACTTAGTGGCTTAACACAGGTATACCATTTTACAGTTCTCAAGGTCAGAAGTCCAATGCAGGTCTCACTGGGATAAAATCAAAGTGTTGGCTGAGCTGCATTCTTTTTTGGAGACTCCGGAGGAGTATATGTTCCCTGCTTTTCCAGCTTCTAGAGGCTGCCCATGTTCTTTTGCCTTGTGGCCCCCTTCCTCCATATCAAACCCCAGCAACACTGCACCCCTCTAACTCTTTTTCTCTCGTAACTAGAAAATTTGATCTCCCTCTGACCACACCCAGGAAAAGAGGTTCCATGCTTTTAAGGACTTATGTGATTAGCCTGGGCCCACCTGGTTAATCCAGGATTATCTCCTCATCTCAAGACCTTAATCACATCTGTAAAGTTCCTTTGCCCTGTAAAGTAACAAATTCACAGGTTCTGGGATTAAGACATGGACGCATTTGTGGGGAGGGGCATTATTTGGCCTACCACAAAGAAGAAGAAAGAGGAAAAGAAAAATCATGGATTATTAAAGAGATGAGTTACAGATAACTGGAAAAGAAAATGAGCATGAAGAGCCAGTGTAAATTCACTAAATCATAGCAAGTGTCACTTTCTTATTTAACAGAGTTACTGGGTAAATAGATGTGGGGATGCCAGGGACAAATTTATCAGCTTGGTTTTTCTCTCAGGATGTTCTTGTGGAAAGATGAAGGAATGTGTGTCAGATGTCAGTGCAATAAGCTCTATTCACAACTCATTAAACAACTGATGAAAAGTGGAAATGGATGTAAACCTAGATGAAATCCTCCTTATGTGTCACAGGGCTTTTTGTCCTTGGTCCTTCTTTAGTCACCGCTTTATCAGTGACTTGGCTGAGGACTTAAAGGTCAGGCTTATCGAATCTGCAGGCAACACAATAGGATTCAAAAGTTAGATAAAATCTTAATAAAATGGGAAGAGAAGATGAAAGCATATGAACTGTTATAATAGGAAATGTGAAGTCTTCAATTTCAGGGAGAAAATCAGTTAAATACAGGATGTATGGTACTAGATTTGGTGTCAGTTTATGTGGGGGGAAAAAAAGGAAAACAATGGATGCATCTGTGAAAGTAGAAGTGATGTTAAAGGCATCAATTAATGATTTTTGAGTATTTCCTATCAGGTACTGTGCTAAGAGCTTTACATATGTCATACACTTTCACCCTCAAAAAAATACCTTATGTCTGTCTCACAGATGATTTTTTTTTTAGTATTTTGAGATGTGAAGTAACTTGTCCAAGACTGCAAAATTATCTATGAAAACAAATTGGGGTCTGACTCCAAAGCCCATACTCATAATAGAATCGCAGGGGAATTTTTCAAAAGCCGAGGAATTGTAGCTACATTAGTAAAAATACAGTGCCCACATCGTAACAGAAGAAATCTCGGGTGTATCTTCCAGTTTGTGCTCTTCATATTAAGAGGGGATTTGATACACTTGAATGTGCATAGAGGAGTATGACCAGGATCATGAGTGGCTTGGACACCAAGGCATAGGAGGAGTGATGGAAAAAACTTGGTATAGTTTGCCTAAAAGAGAGTTGGGTTGAGATGGATAGCACAAAAGTATAATTGCTTACGAAAAATAATTGAAGGCAGAACAGTTTTCTCTTCCAGAACTTGTGTGGAGGCAGATTTTGTTCAAGAGAACTTGTCGTTAATGGTTTATGTTATGAAGTCAACATTCAAGTACAGGCTTGGTGTGAGTTCCTTGGAAGTAGCAACCAAAGTACTTTCATCTTTGGGGTTAAACGATGCTTGGCAGGTGCTCAGTTTGTTTGGGCAGAATATGTTAACAAGTGACTTTGTCAGGGACATCATATAAGAAATTAGTGAATTAAGAAGCAAGTTGGGGAGAACATATTTGCAAATGAAACAACAGACAAAAGGTTAAGCTCCAAAATATACACACAGCTCATGGAGCTCAATATCAAAGAAACAAACAATCCAATTAAAAAATGGGTGGAAGACCTAAATAGACATTTCACCAAGGAAGACATACAGATGGCCAAGAGGCACATGAAAAGATGCTCAACATCACTAATTATTAGAGAAATGCAAATCAGAACTACAATGAGGTATCACCTCACACCGGTCAGAATGACCATTATCAGAAAATTCTAGAAACCATAAATGCTGGAAAGGGTGTGGTGAAAAGGGAACCCTCCTGCACTGTTGGTGGGAATTTAAATTGATACAACCACTATGGAAAACAGTATGGAGGTTCCTTAAAAAACTACAAATAGAACTACCATACGACCCAGCAATCCCACTACTGGGCATATACCCTGAGAAAACCATAATTCAAAAAGAGACATGCACCACAATGTTCACTGCAGCACTATTTACAATAGGTAGGACATGGAACCAACCTAAATGTCCATCAACAGATGAATGGATAAAGAAGATGTGGCACATATATACAATGGAATATGACTCAGCCATAAAAAGAAACGAAATTGAGTTATTTGTAGTGAGGTGGATGGACCTAGAGTCTGTCATACAGAGTGAAGTAAGTCAGAAAGAGAAAAACAAATACCGTATGCTAACACATATATATGGAATCTAAAAAAACCCAAAATGGTACTGATGAACCTAGATGCAGGGCATGAATAAAGATGTAGACATAGAGAATGGACTTGAGGAGGGAGGGAGGGGGAAGCTGGGGTGAAGTGAGAGAGTAAGTAGCATCGACATATATACACTACCGAATGTAAAATAGATAGCTAGTGGGAAGCAGCAACATAGCACAGGGAGATCAGCTCCGTGCTTTGCGATGATCTAGAGGGGTGGGCTAGGGAGGATGGAGGGAGGTTCAAGAGGAAGGGGATGTGGGGATATATGTATGCATATGGCTGATTCACTTTGGTGTACAACAGAAACTAACACAGTATTGTGAAACAGTTATACTCCAATAAAGATCTATTAAAAAAAGAAGCAAGTTAGAAGAGATGGGACTCTAGGGTTACTGCCAAGTTTGGGATTTTTCTTTTATTTGATTTAGATTGTAGACTTGAGATAAGCAACCCATAGCCCTGGGTCCACTGCCCTTCTTGGCTAACTGGTAAGTTAATGCAAAGTTCTAATGGCCTGATTAACACTAAGTTCTAATGACTTGAATATCAACATCAAAACTATTTCATATTTGAATTACTGTTAAGTCTCTAAACATGCTGACGTTTTAATTGTTCTCGAGTAGCCTCCATTATTTTTTCCCCCTGCATTTTGGCAGGATTGATTGGATAAATCATAGAAAAACAAATTAACTTTGCAATCTGGCCACTTTCTGTAAACAAGCTAGCAAGATAAGGGCTGCTGAGGGATTATAGCTATGACAATAGCCGTCTTGAGTCAAGTGGAATTGCTTTAGAGCATTCATGTAGAAAGTGAGTCATAAACTGTGGAGCAGTAAAGATGACCAAGAGGATACAGACATGGAAGGAGATATCGTAGAACTGGGGCAGAGTCAACAGTGGCCCATATTATATTTTGAGGAGCTTCAAGAAAGGCCATTGTCCAACTTTAAAAAAGATAATGTTGAAGCCATATGTGTTTATCAAAACCCCATCTTCAATGCAACAAGATATATAAATATTAATCTGTGGTTCCAGTGGAGTAGACAGCTGAATTTCTCCTAATATTCTTACATTTCTTTTGCTCTATTTTGATGCCCAGCTATTAGACTCAAGTGGGGTGGGTGTCACTGAGTGGCAAGAGTGTAGTACTGTTAGATCCGTTCCCCCAACCCACCAGCATTTTATACCCAGTTATTTGTAACCCCTGTCATTACTGTCTCACAAAGTTCATTATAATATGATACCATGTCACCATGGATACCTACAAGTGATGCATTTGTACAGTTATTTAGCCCTTTGGAAGGTGCCTCCTTGAAATTTAATTTGTGGGATTCCCAAGTTATTTCCCATTACAGTCATCCTGGCTACCAACCACTTACTCGTTTGTCTTAGGGACCTGAAATTCCCACTGTTAGAGTTATTCCTTTAGTTTTCAGAGAAGACTCTTTCAGAAAGGTAATCCACTAAATCACTGGAATAGAGTTAATTTATCAGATCAGTTTGCCTATCTTTTCTTTCCTAGGATTCCCTATGTATCACTCAGGATCTCTTTAGGAAATGGATGGCATATTCAAGCTGGGTAATTGAAGATAATTTAATGAAGCGTCTTTTTATGAAGCATGTGTGGCTTAGGAGCAGCCCATGCTAATAACACGTGGCTTCATTAGCCCACCTAGGCCTGATGGGGCAAGGGTCAGTTCCTGGAACCTGGAGAGGTGGTTGCCTGAAGAGGCTACCTGAGAGTTGCTGTGACATTTGGTGGAGGGATGAAGCAGGGAGCAAGCTGGAGAATAAATATCCAGCCTTCACTCTTCTCTCTCCTTCTATATACTCTTGGTCTCCCACATTGACTAAACCCAAACAAAACCAGAGGACATAGAAGCCCACTGGTGTCATCCATATAAGTCAGTCTCCCGGGTCAGGGCAGAGAGTGGATCTGGAGGGGCAAAAGGAAGAGATCCAGCACAATCGGTAGCAAAGTTGGAGTTTCCACTGTGCTCCACCTCCATACCTTCACTGTTCCTGTAGGCCATCCCATTTATAGTTTCTTCTCCTCCCTTCACCCTGTAGGTGGATGTCCAAATAACTCCACCTGAATCTCCCCTTGGCATCTCACTCTCAACATGCCCTGAATGAATTCATCACACTCATCATCTTTATGCCCTTTATTCCCTTGTATTGTCATAGTTAAGGTATCACTATTTTAGTGCCCAAGTCAGAAATCTAGGAATCATTTTATACCACAATCTTTCTCTCACCCCGATGTCCTATCACCAATTCTGCTCATTTTGCCTCCAAGATATTTCTCTCTCTAACTCCTTTTTTTCTTTATTTCTACTCCCAGTTTTCTGGTTTAGGTCATTACTACTTCTTGTAACCTGTCTTCTGGCCTCTAGTAAGTTCCCTCTTGAAACTGTGACCCACATTGCCATCAGAGTGAGCATTTAAATATCAAATTCTGTTTCATTCATTCGTTTATTTAGAAAATATTTATTGTAAACTATTATGTGCCATATATTATGCTAAATGTTAGAAATTCAGAAATGAATAAGACATGTTCTCTGCCTTCAATTATAATCTCATGGTAGAGAGAAGTAAGTATATAGATAGATAGAATTATAAACCAGGCACTTATCTCATAATAAGGGTAAGAGTGGCAGAGAAAACTCCCTGGAGAAATTAACACCTAAGCTTAGCCCTGAAGGACTGATAGGAGTTAATCAGGTAAAAGGAAGGAGAGGAGGAGAGACAGGTAGGGAAAGATATTTCAGGCTATGAGTGCAACCTGGTGCACATCCTAAAAGCAAGAGAGAGCATAAAGAGCTGGAAGAATTTAAAGTAATATAGTGTGGGCGAAGCAGAAAGTATGAAATCACTGGTCAGATGATGAAGAGTTTTAAGGACTTTAGACTTCATCTCAAAGATTATGAGGACCCCAGAGAACTTTAAGCTGAGGATTGGCATGATCAGATTTGTGTTTTGGAAGGATTACTCTTATAGTTGTTTGGAAAAGAGATTTGAAAGGGGTAAAATTGGAGGCAGATTAGCCAGTTGTTAAGAGCTTTTACTGAACTCAGGAAGTAGTGGTAGATACAGAATGATCCAAAATATATTAAAGTGGTATTATTCATAGGAGACATTGAAGGATTGAACTTGGAGGGTGAAGGAGAGAAAGAGATCAAGACTGATGCCTAGGACTCTGGTTTGGGCAACTGGGTAGATAGACAGTGCTAATGTTCACCGGGGTAGGGAATTCAAAAAGATGAGGTGTACGAACTTCAGGTAATGAACTCAATTTTGGACACATCCAGTTTGTGGTTCTTGCAGGCCATTCAAGTGGAGACTTTGAGTTGGATGTTCATATCTAGATTTTAAATTATGTCAAGAGATGAGGTTTCTCAAGATAGTCCTATTGAATGAAAATAGGTTCCATGAAAGACCAACATGTAAAGCTTGTTGGGGGAAAGAAAGAACAAGTTCCAAAGAGCTAGGAAGAAAAATCTTCAATCACCATTATCTACTGGATCAAGGCCAAGCTCTTAAGTTATAACTTTTCTCTCTCACTTTATCTCATGCCAATCCTCAGTTTAGAATTTATGTTCTATTAGTTCTTTTAGGTTCTATTCTATTAAGTTTTATTAGAACAAGTTGCTGGTGGTTCTTGATGGATACCCAAGTCTCTATTCCTTGGATATCTGTTTGCTTTTAGCCTTCTCTTTCTCTACCTGGAATATCTGTTCCCTCTTCTTTATCTGGTTACACCCTAATTAGCCTTCAAAAGTAACCTCAAGCTTGTCTGCTCTGGAAAGACTTAACTTGAGTACCTTTGGTTGAACTAGATGCTCCCTGCCTCCTTCCTTCCCGTAGCTTTTGCGTGTATATTTATCCTAGCACTTATATGATATTGATATCATCTGTCTACCTAGCTTACTACAAAAATTGTTTCATTAGTTCAAGAATTGTATTGCAGGTTGGATTCCCCAGGAAGCAGATTCTGAGACAGACTTTAGTGTACAAGATGTTTATTCAGGAGTGCCCTTGGGATGAACACCTGTGGAAAGGAGAAGGCAGCAGGAGTGGGCCAAGGGAGAAATCAAGCCCTGTTGCAAACCCAGCTGCCTCATCCAACACCATAAAGAGGTCTGGAGCTGAGTACCCTTTCAGAGTTGTTCTAAATTGGCATGGGATGGCCGGGCATCCCTTACCTGATCAATCATTTGGCATGGACCATCCCAGGAAGGGGCATGACATTGGAAGAGGCAGCTCTGCAGCCGAAGCAATGCTTGCAGTGGTTGACAGCTGAAGGCCATCTGCTGACAGCACTTTCTGCAGCTGGGACAGCACTTCATTTCCTGAAGGGAGATGGGGCGGTGCACTGCAAAATCTACCACACACCAGATATTTTTCTTTGCATTTCTGGGGCCTGCCATACGATGTGGCAGATGCAAACTGTGGGCTGGGACTGAGTAGTGGTTATCCTCCTCAGACAGGCTTTTGACCTCTAGTTCTCCAGACACACATTCTCCCTGCTCCCTAATACATGGAACCCTGCCTGCTGCATGTATTGACATCTTTTGAGTTTGCCACCCCTGTTAGTTACTAACAAATGTTTATTGAACTGAACAGAAGTCAGTATCCCTGAATTACACTTCTCAAGAACATTCATATATATTTATTTAATCCTTTAAAACAACCCTAAAAGTTAGATATAATGATCACCCCCATATTTACAGATGAGGAAACTGAATCCCAGAGCGGCTCAGTCATTTGCTTAAGGGTCTCTAGCTAGGAAGTGGCAGGATTATGACTTAAGTGTTCTTATTTAGAACCTCATGCTCTTCCATTATGGCATCTGAAGGCCTTGGGGGTATTCCTGCTGGAAGACGATTGGGTGGGCCTAGGTCTTGATTAGGCGCGATGGGAAGAAAAAATATCTTAACAAAACCAAAAATATTCAGGGAGGAAGAAACTGGAAATTTTCTAAGCTGGCAGAAAGGACTGGAAAGGAATACTATTCATTTAGGACCTTCTTTCTCAGATGGTTTCAAAGGAGTAAAAACAATTAGAGCTGCAAGACAGAGTAGGAGACAAGACAAGGTTGATGAACAAAGGGGAGAGCAATGTACGAAGATAGCAACATTTCATACACAGCCACACACACACTGAAAATGTGTCAGCAATGCGAGGTCATTGTTAACTGCCAAGAATAAGTCTGAAATAGATTGTTAAATAAGAGATAGTATTGCCAAGGCTGAGTTGTTTGTCTGCCTCAAAAGGACAAATTCTGAGAGGTGGAATGAAAGAAAATTTATCCAGTTGACTACAAAATGGAAATATGATGGCTCCAGTGCTGGATATGGATTAGAACTTTTTTTTCCATTACACTAAACTTGACCAATCAAAAGGCTTTGTAAATTACATTTTTCTTCTCTACATAATTTTTTTTTTTTTTTTTTTTTTTTTTGCGGTACGTGGGCCTCTCACTGTTGTGGCCTCTCCCGTTGTGGAGCACAGGCTCCGGACGTGCAGGCTCAGCGGCCATGGCTAATGGGCCTAGCCGCTCCGCAGCATGTGGGATCTTCCCGGACCGGAGCACAAACCTGTGTCCCCTGCATCGGCAGCTGGACTCTCAACCACTGTGCCACCAGGGAAGCCCTCTACATAATTTTTAATAAAGGATTGTTTTTTCAAAAAGAAATGCTTTTTCTTTTTTTTTTTAGGTTCTCCTATTATTTACTTTACATTAATTACCAGATGAATATTTTTTATTAGTTTCTGCTTTATAACAAAGTGAATCAGTCATACATATACATCTGTTCCCACATCCCTTCCCTCATGCATCTCCCTCCCTCCCACCCTCCCCATCCCACCCCTCCAGGCGGTCTTGTTTGGTGTTTTTAATCGGGATCGGTATGGAGCCTCACTCATGGTAGATCTGCAGTATTTGTTTATTTCTGCTGTGAATTCACGGCATTTATGTTTATCGATAGTTCTTGCTTCATGGGATACTTATTATTTTCATGTAATAAAAAACAGATATTAGGCACTTTATGTATGTTGCATCTGGGTAATTCCCAACGGCATTGTTTATCATCAATGCAAGTGTCACATTACCTGAGATACCTTCTCCAGCTCTCTCAGTCAGAGCAGCTTGATGCCTTCTCTTTTGCCTTTAGAACTTCGGGAAATTCATACATACACAGAGATCTAATAGGCACACACACATCTATACATATAAACATGCATGTACATGTATATATATCCACCCATGTAAATAGTTTACTTATTCTTTATTTCAATAAGTTTTTTCATATTTGTGTGATTTTTAACAACAATAACAGAACCCTAGGGGGTTAAGCATAGCATAGGCAGACTTTAAAGTAGAGTGTGAATATTTTAAAATTAACATACTATAAAGATGGAAAATATTATATGAAAATTGAACAAAGCAACTTGATCATTCCAGAATAAATGCTTAAGAATTATGTGACTTCTATAATACAACTAAATAACGCTTTCATATATGTACAATAACGTTTTCTGTTTCTCTAAAAGAAAAAAAAAAGGATTACATGGCTTCCAATAAATGTGTCCCTTGGCTCTTTTGTTTTTCGAGTTAAGTTTTATTTGGAGCAAAATGAGCACTGCAGACTGAGAGACAGCATTTCAGACAGCTCTGAGAAGCTGCTCCAAGGAGGCAAGGAGGGGAACCAGGTTATATAGAAGTTTTGTAACAAAGGGCAGGTAGTCCGAACATCAAAAGATTATTGTTAATTAAGGAAAACCAGATATCTCAACTTAAGGAATTCAGTGCTTTTCTGTCTGAGTCACGTGACTATACTATGCACACCACAACTTTTGGCCAAGCTATCAAATCCATATTAGGGCTTTGTTTGCTTCCTTGATTGTTTATATATCCATAGCTATTTCCGTGTTCTTGCCAAGTTCCAGCTTGTGTTACACTTACATTTCTTTAAGACTTTTGAATAGTATTACCGTGTCATTAACAATAACTCAATTTCAGCTTTTCTACCAAAAGCTGAAATTGAGTTATTGTTGACGACACGGTAATACTTTAGAATAATATTTCTTATGGAGTCAGGAAAGCTGAAATTGAGTTATTGTAGATGACAAGGGAATACTATGCTAATAAAAGACTAAAGGCACCCTGCATCCTTGATACAAATTAAAAGATAGATCAAATGCCTTCGAAGAGGAAAGTCTACCCTCTTTCCCTGAAATAGATAAGAAGAAATACTATCTACTAAGGAATGTGAAAGAGAGATTTTGATTTGTAATGAATATATCATTTTGGAAGTGTGCTTTGGTATCATTAAGTCTTCATTTATTTTCTTACTGATTTACTCAGCCCCCATTATTTTCTGCCATATGCATTACCCCATGTTAGATGCTGAAGTGGAGAGGGGTGATAGCAAAGACGAATTGGGGAAAATGGAAATTAACAGTGTACCAAAGAAAACTTAAAGGTCTGCAGAAAATCGTAAGGACATCTGGAAGAGGTGGTCACTTGCTCTGGCTTGAGGGAGCTGGAGAAATCATTTCAGGTGAGGTCATGCACGTCTTGGTCCAAACATTGCAGTGCGACTTCACCAGGTGAAAAGGATAGGTATTCCTAGAAGACACACTAGAAATCACAGAGTGGGGAGAGGAAATCAACAGCAACAAAAATATAACAGTGCATTAGGCAATAATAAAAGTTTTCAAAATGACTAGTCATAGGGTTTGGGAAGAATTTTAAGACAAGGTGATTAATAAAAGAGATAGGACCACACTGTATAAGTTTTTGTTGTTGTTTGCTTCATAATTCCTAAAGAAAATGGCAGAGTCAGCCAGTACAGTAAAGTGTAATGTTTACAGTCAAAGAAGTCTCAAGGTAGGGTAAGAAGCAACAGTAGAGCTCTGGTCTGCAGTGTCATGCATTCCAACTGCCTTTTCTGTGCTTTTTCTTCCTTTTGTGCTCTCTGCAAGTCACTTAGTGTTCTTATGTTATCTTCTGTGTTTCCTCTTCTTAAAAACATCCAGCAAAACCAATTCGGCCTAAGGTGTAGAGCCCCAGAGTGAGGGCCATGCTAAGCCACAAGAAATGACACAGATTATGGAATCAGGATTATTAAAGAAATATCACTGGGGAGAAATAAGGTCGTGTCTATGCTAATTACCGACATCCAAAGGGAGTATGAACTCCTACGTTTTACTTAGTGGCATTACCTAACACACATTTCTACAGTGAGGCAGGAGGAGAGGTAATCATCCTCAGAAATGTAGTTGTGAACATATTCTTAGTTCTAACACACCACTCCTACTTGTCCTGCTCTCCCAATTCACTTGGCCACATGACTTGTTTTGACACTACAGGCCATTGGGTACCAACCATCACGGATTAGTCTGTAAATATGTTTTCTACTTTAGATGCCTAATTTCTCATTCGTTATTTGCTTTGTTCCCTTCTATGTCCAGTCACTCTCCTATCTATTTTCTCTAGTCTCTAAAAACTTGACAGCAAATTTATGGTAATTAAAATTTTATTTGATTTTTATTACTTCATACATTTAACTTACATATCACAACAAAGTACTTTGTGAGCAGAGTGGAAGGTCATTGCATTAAGGAAGTTTAGGGACACTAAAAAGAGATTTTGTGGAAAATGTAATGTTTAACCTGGATATACCTATAGGTAAGATTATAAGGTGGCAGAAAAGGGAGTGTCAGGCAAGAAGTTTGGAAGCCAGTAGGATTAGAAGTATTTAAGAATGTCATAACCAGGTGGCTTGAAACTGTCCTAAAATGCAGTAACCAACCATTGTCACTGGTTGGTTTCTCTGGAAGTAGATGTTGAGGATGGGGTGGGGTGGGGTGTGCAGAATGTTTAAGAAGAATCAACACCCAATGAAAGACGAAAACAAGGATTGCGTCAGGAATAAAAATGATAAAACTTTTAGAAATTATTAGTGTAAGCCACTGTTAATAGATTAAAAGAGACATGATGCTTTTGATTATCCCAGTGTTTACAGAAAATGGCACATGACACCATTTAACACCCTTTCATAGTAACCAGAACAACAACATAAACCTCAGCAGACGAGAAATGAAAAGATACTTATTTTAACTTGATAAAGACAAAAGTCAAAAAACAAAACAAAATAAACATCATACTGGACAGTGAAGTGTTTAAACCGTTTCTTTTAAAATTGGGAACATGAAAAGAATGCCCACTGTCACTGCTCTATTCAGCGTTGTGCTAGGAAGTCTAGCTAAAGTAGTAAGACAAGAAAGGAAACTATCATGTATAAGAAATATAAAGGAGGAAACAAAATCATTATTAGCAGTAGAGAAAATAGTTGTCAACATGGAAACAAAACTCTAAACAAAGTTTTGAATTTCACAGACAGTTTAGCATGTTTGCAGGATATAAGAATATTACCCTAAAAAACGAATGCAGTTACATATCACAGCATCAAATTATTACGAAACATGAAGACATCATTTATAGAAATATATAATGCCCAAGAATAAATCTAAAAGAATATGTGTTTATGTCCTTTATGGAAGAACATTTTCAAATTTTATTGAAAAACATTGGATAAGTCCCAAGACATTATTAACAGAATATCAGTTTTCCTCAAATGTGTCTAAATACCATTCTAATAAAAATCCCAAAGGTGGTACTTACTTAACTGGGAAGAATATTCCAAAATGTATATGGCAGAAATAGGGCCAAAATAGCCAAGAAAACAATATTTCTCTAATAGCCAGATGCAGATTCCAGGAAAATGACATATAAATGAATATAAGTAATCTAATATTTTTAGAATTTGCTTTGGCCATACTCCTGGTCTTATTCTACTTGTAGCAGATGGCTTTAAAGAGCATTAGCTATGTATATATTAAATATAATATAAATATACCAATATTAAATATTATATTGATATATAAATGTAATATACTAATATTTATATTAATGTATAACAATTATGTATTATATTAATATATATTTTTGCCTAGCATATATTATATACAAAATGTATGAGTAATGAAATGTATTTATATGGTTAATATGTTCATAATATTAATATGATAAATCCTGTAATATTGATTATAAAACAATGATAATATATAAATTATATATATTATATTTATATATATATATTATAAATATATAATTATTATTATCTGATATAATACACTATAGTTAACATATTCTATATAACACAATATATCATGTATTAGTATAAGACAATTATATTATGTAACATAAATATAATACATCTATACAACTATATATATTTTAATTATACATTATACATACAAGTATGTATAGCTATTTATAATTTTATTTACATAGGAATCTGTTCATCATAACAATTGATGTAAAAATATGCAATATTTTCAATCAAATGGGCCTTAACCTCACTACCTACACATAACTACTTTTACAGTCGTGAACCCTGTCTAACTCATGCTTGCATATCTCTCAACCTGCTTTTCTACACATGCACATAGACACACATTTATACACGATATATATGTATACTACCAGTTTTCAGTTCAATGTATATAACTATATAATATATATAATTATATTCCTGTGTATGTATACAAATATAAATCAAAGGTATGTGTTTAGGTATGTATTTCATATGCTTATAGAACTATATCATACAAATAATGTATGTGTATATAAATACATGACTATATACATACATACACAGAAATATACTTATTTAAACAAAAGGGACCTAAATAAACATAGTTCTCTAAGAATAAAACTAGTTATGTCTCACTGTTTCAATAACAGTTTAGAGTTTTCTACTGTATGTGCTTCTATAATTGTTATGAACAATTCCCATTTGTTGAATGTTAAGTTGTTTTAATGTTTTGCCATTATTAATGAAGCTCTAAAGAATACGGTGGGCAAGATTACTTGAAAAACTCTCCTAAAGGAAAAGGGTTAGGTATGCTAGGTTAAATGTACAGAACTTATTTTTAAGTGCGTGGTTGATTTTTGAAGTATGCAGTAGAAATTTCCCGGACCTGTGAAAGAAGGGTGGTACATGTGTGAGAGTTATAGCTATGTTAGGAGTGGATTGAAGATATTGATAGCTTAGAACAGAAGCTGGAAATCCTGTTTTTATGGAGCTAAGTGACAAATATTTTAGGCTTTGTAGACCAAAGAGGCAAAATTGAGGTTAATATTTATGTACTTAGGTAACCATTTAAAATGTTACCAGTTAAAACGTGAAAATTATTCATAGCTCATAGGCCATAAAAATAGGCATCTGTCTGGATTTGGAACACAGGCCATAGTTTAATGACACACCTGACATAGAGACTTGTTTTTAAGTGGCCATGACCACATGAGAGGCAGGAGGTAAGACTCCATCCCTACTAGATGGGAAGTTAGAACTAAACCTATCTATCCCTAGCTTCACCTTCAATGAAAGGGTGTGCCAGGAGAAAAAATATCTGCTGGCAAAGGGAGACTAAGACCAAATTCTCTTGGCTTCTGCTCTGGGTAGGAAACAGGTAGGAAATCTCGAGAATTCTGAACCCCAGATCCGTGTACACAGTGTTTGGGTTGCAAGTTTATGTGCGGTCTTGCAAACAGAAGCTAAGAAATTAACTTAAAATGCTCCCAAATCGGTGGTATTCCAAACACAAAACTAAACCCTTTCTGGAGAGGTAGATCTTCAACACAGGCCTATAGCCTTCCCACAGATAAAGTTTAGCTAAACATGAGCTCATGATCTAAATTTACACAATAATGAAGAAATCAGCTAGAAGTGGAGAGAATCAGCAAAAAACAATCAATACCAGAATTAGATTCCCAAGGCCATCCATCAGATGTTGGACTAATCAGGTGCAAGGCAGAAAATATACATAAAACTAGAACTGAAACAAGGAACAAGGATGTTTTAAAAGACTGGGTAGGATCTTTTTTTTTTTTTTTTTTTTTTAATTATTTATTTATTTATTTATTTATTCATTTATTTATGGCTGTGTTGGGTCTTCGTTTCTGTGTGAGGGCTTTCTCTAGTTGCGGCAAGTGGGGGCCACTCCTCATCACGGTGCGCGGGCCTCTCACTATTGTGGCCTCTCATTGCGGAGCACAGGCTCCAGGCGCGCAGGCTCAGTATTTGTGGCTCACGGGGCTAGTTGCTCCACGGCATGTGGGATCTTCCCAGACCAGGGCTCGAACCCGTGTCCCCTGCATTGGCAGGCAGATTCTCAACCACTGCGCCACCAGGGAAGCCCTGGGTAGGATCTTTAAAACATTTTTCAAGTACGTCATTGATAAAGCTAAAAACTCAAAGGTCATGTAATACAGCAGATTAATCATGGAGAAGAGTAAATTTATGCTGTTTTTAAAAATATGGCAGATCAGATTTTCTGCCTAATTATATAAGTAGATTTATCTTTAAAAAATACACATTATTTTAAAGACTTATTGGCTGTAAAATAAGTTAAGGGTGTTTCAAAGGGCTTCTCTCCAAAGAAAAGTGAGAAGTAGCAAAACACAGAAAGTCGAGGGGAAAAAATGTCAATATATACATTGCGATAGGGTGAACTTAGCCTTAGGCTAGCAACAATGTGGACGAGCTGACCCTTAGATACTTACAACTAAGCTGGAATCTTCAAAAAGTTCAAGTATTTATAACTAAAAAGATTTCTTAAAATTAATAACCAAGTGTTTTAATTGACATCAGAAGAGTAAAACAATAAACCCTGAGAACATAGAAAAATAGATAATAAATATATGAGCAGAACTTAATAAAACAGAAAAAAGTATAAAATTGAGGAGATTTAGTAAGTCCAAAGAATATTCTTTGAAAAGATTTAAAAAACACACTTGGATTAAGCAAAACAAAAACATAAGTGAATAATATACAGAAAGAATCAGGACAATGTTCTAGCAGAGAATATATGAAATGCCAGTAAATTTGAACATTTCTGTAAAGTGGACAATTTCCTAGCTCCTAAAGTTTACCAAAACTGACACAAGAGGAAATTTATAGCTGGAGTTCTTTCAGCAGTAAAGGAATTATGTCAATAGTTTACAGTCTTTCACCAAGAAAATACCAGACCCAGCCAGATCATTTGGGAGGTGAATTCTATCAAACTTCTGTTAAACAGATAACATCAATATTAACTAAGAAAAACTTCTAGAGATAGCGAAGGAAGAATTCTCCTTTATTCATCTTATGAAGTCTATATAATCCTAATACTTAAAATAGATTAGGACTGTAAGGAAAAAGAAATTTACAGGTCAAATTTACTTGTAAATATAAAAGCAAAAATTTTAAACTATGATATTAGCTACCCAAGTTCACTAGAGTAAGAAAACTCATGAGCAAGTTAGGTCATCCAATGAATGAAAAGGTAGTTTAAAGTCAAGAATATATATCAATAGATTGAAATCACCACATTTTATTTCTTTCATCTGTCTCTTTAAAAAATTGATAAGTACTTATATTGATCTCTGTTGTACTAGGCACTGTGCTAAGTCACTTACATATTTACTCCTTTAAACCTTCTATCATCCCTGGGGGAAAGTTCTATTTTGCTTCCATTTCTTAGCTAAGACTCTAACCCCCAGGAAAGTGAAGCAACATTTGTAAGTTTTTGTGGATGGTCAGTGATGGGACCAGTACAGGAACATCCACAGTCTGTGCTTGGAAACAGTGCCGCATGTTGACACTCACATTACAGATGAAAGGAAAGGAACCATGCACTTACCATATAGATTAAATCTCACATTCCAGGTTAAAGGAAAGGAACCATGCACTTACATTATAGATTAATACCCACATAACAGGTTAAAGGAAAAAGAAACATGTGCTTCTCTCCAAAGTTGTAAAGAAATCATATCCATTTCTTGATATATTTCCCAATTTCTTTTGCTTGTTTTCTGACCTTTGTAGTGCATTTTGCCATGAGGCAAATTTTAATTCTTATATAATTAAATGTATCCTTTTTTCTTTGTATCTTAGAAAGGTATTCCTCATGAATACTTTATTTCATGTCTCCCAGGTTTCTGATACTTTTACAGTTTCATTATTTTTTAACTTTTAACTAGTTGCTGTATCAAGAATTTAGTAATGATAGCCATATTTTCCCACTTTTGTTGAATAATTTTTGCTAGTGATCCAAAATGTGAATTTTATTTTAATCTCAATTCCCCTATGCTCTTGCATCTAATTTTAAGATGCTTCCTATTCCACTGGTTGTTTTGTCTATCTAAAATAAATGCTACCTTAATTATAATGTAATTATAATGTAATAAATGTAATTAGTAAACATAATATGACATATAATAAATAGCATATATAAAATAACAAAATATAATTTACCATATAACAAGGTCCAAGGAGAGGAAAACTATACAATCACTTGAAATATCCCGCAAAAGATAGTTTATAAAATTCAATATTCATTTGTAATTTGAAAGAAAGAGTAAAATAGGGATTGATGAATCCTTCCAAAATAAGAAGAAATTATATGTCTACAAGAGAAAGAGGTAAATGATTAACTTTAGTAACACTGGCAATAAATGCAGGACAAGATGAGGATGCCTGATATAATGTTAAAGAAAAAGTATTATGTAACATTGTTTTTGCAGCACTGTTGAGTTCAGTGAAAAGAGAATCTCATAGAAATGAGTATCTCCTTCTTCTTAATGTCTGTACACTTGTCCATTGCATGAACATAATAGCTTATTTAGCCAATATGTTACTGATCTGCATCTGGATTTCTAGGTTTTCATGGAATTTTATTATGCACAATTGTTTCAAACACTAGGACTTCCTCTTATGTTTATATCTTTTGAAAGAAACAATATCTCCACAGATGATTTATCTGTGCTGGCTGCTAGCTGACTTTGGGTACTTCTCAGTTCTTCCCTTTACCTTCCTTGTCATTATGAAAATGGAAGGCAAGAAGGTCTCCTGTTTAGAGACTGTAAAGATAGATCTTGGTGATAAAGTCTTGGTGGTAAAGGCTAAAAGTGTCAACCCAGAACAAACGTTTTTCCAGCTGTAACTATGTGTGAATCCCTTGGCTTGATTCCGTAGAGGATGTAAGACAAGACTGTAGAATCTGCCGTCAAAGTGCTTCCAGTAGGATGAGCTAAGTGAAGTATGATGGCATATGAAATTCAAGACAAAATATAATGTCTCCTTTTCTCTCCTAGCAAAACTTGGTGGAGTGAATGTAGAAGTCACTGTATGCTTTGAATTAAAGGAACACAATAAATCTTGTTTTGGAAGGTAAGTATTCTGGTCTCTTTGTCTAGAAGAAGGAAAATGAGGTTAACCAAAGTTAAACTCATAAATAATTGAGCATTAATTAAATATCTGCGGTCTATGTTTGTCTTTGATCATAATTTCTCCCAATTTATAGACCTCTTTGATACTTGATGAATCCTTGTCAAAGATGCACTTAACAATGATTATTACTTGTGTATTAGGTTTTGCCTGGGCCCTGAAGAAACTATCCTAAATTACCAGCTATGATTGTCACTTGATTTCCTCACAGAGAAAAATCAGAACCCCTTGTCTTAAGTGGCTTGGAATGTGAAAGTAGTTAGTCTCTTAGATATTGTTAGAGGACCCTAGAGAGCCCATTGGTGAAAGTTTGGAAAACATTGGGCTTCTTAAAATTGATTCTTGTAGTGCTTTAGGAAAGATCACTGAACCAAAAGGATAACGGTGTTTCTGGTTCTGTTGTTAGCGTTCTCCATGGAAACATTGCTGAAGCTTCTGGACTCAATTTCCTTCCCCATGTGTGAATGTCACTGAAAATATCCAACTCCATTCTATCCCCATATAACTTCAGAAACTAAGCAAAATGAAGACTCAAAATTCATTTCAAATAATGAAATGAATATATAAGGTAGAATGGAACTGGAAAAATACCTGGTTTAAATTCTGGAAAGTACCAACTATACAATTCTGGATAAGTTGCTTACTCTTGCTTAGTCTAATTTAATGCCCATCTCACAGGAGGTTATGATGATTAATTTAATATCTTTGTATAACACACAGTGTTATGTAATTTCTTCTTGTTTTTCTTGAGTAAATTCGTATCCTTAAAGCAACTCACTGTAAACAATAGTTACTTACTTGCTTAAATTACTCTTATCTTCTATTATCACCTGAACTGTGTCCTGCTCAAGTTAGTATGTGGAAGTCTTAACCCCCAATACCTCATAATATGACTGTATTTGGAGATAAGGCCCTGAAATAGGTAACTGAAGTCAAATGAGGTCAAATGGGTGGGCTCTAATTCAATATGACTGGTGTCCTTATAAAAAGAAAATATTAGGACACAGACATGAACAGAGAGAAGACCATGTGAAGACAAAAGGAAAACATGGCATCTACAAACCAAGAAGAGATACCTCAGAAGAAATCAATCCTGTTGACACCTTATCTCAGATTTCTAGCCTCTACAACCGTGAATGAGTAAATTTCTGTTGTTTAACCTCCCCAGTCTCCGGTACTTTGTCATGGCACCTCTAGGAAACAAATACAACTTTTTATGGCCTCCTTGTCTCAAGTTGAAAGTTCAGTATTTGGCATCATAGCTAAGAAACAAAAATATCATCTACATTCGTTGTTGTAGCCTTTCTTCCCCATTCTCATTGCCAGTAATTTCCATATTTGGGTCTGTTTTCTGTATCTTGTAAACAGAGCGTTACACTCATTTCTAGTCTTACTGTTAATATACAATAAATGTGCAGATACCGAATAGATTTTGGAGAAGTGCAACATATAGTTGGTACATGTGTGATATGTGTGTATTCATATAATTTATACTTTTTCTCTATTTTCTTCCTTTGGTGTGAGCTAAGTTTCTCTGCTTTTGTGACTAGCACTCCTGAATACTAATCCCTGAATTTAATTCACCAAAAATTATCAAAAATAATAATAATCTGGGGAAAGAGAGAGTGATAGAGGGAGATGAACAATCAGGCAAGAGCAGTACTATGAATTATTAGGGTCTTATTAATAAGATTATGTTAGTCTAGAGGAAATGACCATAAGTATCATCAGTGAGCCCAGTTGGTCTTTACTGACTGCTAGACACATCCCTGAGTTCTGTTCTTAGTCTCCAACTGTATGATTACTACTGTCTGGAAGTATTATTTGAACAACTAAAGTCACTTAATGGAAAAGGAATATGTCTTTAGAGAAGCAACAGTCATTTTTCTATCTGATTAAAAAGCAATGTTGACTGTCTGGAAACCTCAGTCATATTTGTAAGCAGGAAAGCATTGGCTATTAAAAGTGGATGATGTAAAGAGATGAGCAGAAACTTTGGTGATAGGTATACCTGGATTTAATTCTCACTTCTACCACTTGGCAGCTGAATAGCCTTAGGCAAATTTCATACCTCCCAGAAATTCACTTAATTCAGTCTGTAAAATGGCATAATAACTTATTATAGCATCCTTTTAGGAATTTTAAATCACTTATTGAAATAAAAGTACACACTATATAGACAAGTATGGATTCCTCAGTAGGTGTTTGACCTTTCATTTCTCCAGTATCCCACCCCCATCAAATAAAGAAAAATACTTTTTAAAATTTATGAATATTTAATTGTTCTAAAGTTAAAGCCATAAAAATAAAAATAACCAAATGGCCTACTATCATACCATTAGAAGAACAAAAAAATAGGTCTTCATGAGAGTTCCAAATTAGAATACAAGTTTTCATTAGGCACCTGTTTATGTATGCTATTCTGCTCTTTACAATAAATAATTAAATTTAAAAGACTTATTTCCTCACTTTTAAGACTTTATTAGTTTACAAATTACATATTGACCTATGCTAAATTTTATACCGACCCATGCTAATGAATTCAGTACAGAAAACAAAAAACACTGCACTCAAGCAAACTACACACACACACACACATATATATATATATAGACGTATATATATATATATATATATATATATATATATATATATATATAACTTGAATGCATTTATATCCTACCGTGTCTCATAAATCATTGTGGTAACTCATCGGAATACAGACAATCAAATATAATGGTAAAAGCACTTAATATAAACAGGGTCAAGGATACATAGACAGAAGATGAAGAAAAGATGAGGGAAATGTGAACAGGAGGAAGTGTAGTTAATCGAGTTGTATGTTTTGCCCTTAATATTCTCTGTGTGGGGACTTCCCTGGTGGCACAGTGGTTGGGAATCCGCCTGCCAGTGCAGGGGACATGGGTTCGAGCCCTTGTCTGGGAAGATCCCACATGCCGCAGAGCAACTAAGCCAGTGCGCCACAACTACTGAGCCTGTGCTCTAGGGCTCATGAGCCACAACTACTGAAGCCCACGTGCCACAACTACTGAAGCCCCAGCACCTAGAGCCCGTGCTCCACAACAAGAGAAGCCACAGCAATGAGGAGCCCGCACACCACAACGAAGAGTAGTCCCCGCTCGCCCCAACTAGAGACAGCCTGTGTGCAGCAACAAAGACCCAACACAGCCAAAAATAAATAATAAATAACTTTATTTTTCAAAAAAAGATTCTCTGTGGATAAAACAACATGTAAATAATTGGTTACAAAGCCACATTATTTTAAGGTGCCAGACTGCACCTTAACAGTCTGACACAAAGGGACAGCACAGGAAAACTATTCAAAGATAAAGATTTTTAAATCTTTGCAGTTTGAAACCTTTTAGAGCAAGTGTAATGAGCTTGACACACATTTCAACACTCAACATGTTAATCACATGTTCAAAGTATGTCTCAAACTCATTGGAAATAGCTGTTGTCTCTGTCCCTGATATCCAAAACTGATCTGTGATGTGTAAAACTCAGGAGGTATTGATATCCACTTTTTGGCATCTGAACAGGAAACAAAGTTGTTTTGCAGTGATAATAAAGAATGAAGTAAATGCAAAAGGATACAAAAGACAAAGTACTGAGGGAATGTATTAACAAAACGAGTCAAACTAAATTCTGGTGAACTGGGGCCTACGATTGTACACACTCCATGGAAATACCCCAGCCTAAATACTGGCATACGAGGAAGGGTACTGCGAAGCCCATCACAGTATAATCCTTTAAAATGTCCCTTTCAAGGTTGGCTCCACTCAACACTGAGTATAGGTAATCTTCCCATGTGGCAGAAACACTGGCTGCCCAATGATTGACCAAGAAATTAACACACTAATGAATAAATGATGCTAATTTATTTCTATCCCTGACAACGGGAAACAACACACACTCTGTGTCAATGGTATGTCCTCTTTCCCACTTTTCTAAATGGTAAATTATGGTTTTCCCTTCATTGCTTTATATCATGTGTGGCAGGCATGTTGGGAAATGGCTATCAATGGTTCTGTTATTGATTTCTACCTTCATTTCACTGTGGTTAAACAAGATACTTTGTATGATTTCAATTTCTTAAAAATGTATTGGTACTTGTATTGTGGCCTAACATATGGTCTCTCCTGGAGAATGTTCCATGTGTACTTGAGAAAAATGTGTATTCTGCTGTTGTTGAGTGGAGTGATCTATATATGGCTGTTAGGTTTAGTTGGTTAAATGTGTTATTCAGTCCCCCTACCTCTCTACTGATCTTCTGTCTAGATGTGTTATCCATTATTGAAAGCAAGGTATTGATCTCCAACTATTATTTTAGAACTATCTATTTCTTCCTTCAATTCTGTCAATGTTTGCTTTCCATATTTGGGGGTTGTTTGGTACATATATGTTTATAGTTGTTATATCTTCTTGATAGATTGAACTTGCTATCAACTTATAGTGGCCTCCTTTTCCTCTTGTGATAGCTTTTGATTTAAAGTTTTTTTTGTGTGATATTAACATAGCCATCCCAGATCTATCTTCCTTCCTTCCTTCCTACCTTCCTTCCTTCCTTCCTTCCTTCCTTCCTTCCTTTCTTTTTCTCTCTCTCTTTCTTTTTTGTTACTATTTGCTTGGGATATTTTATGCTATGCTTTAGCTTTCAAGCAACTTGTGTCTTTTGCAATCAAGTGAGTTTTTTGCGGACAGCATATACTTGGATTATGGTTGTTTTTAAAGTCCATTCTGCCAATGCTTATCTTTTTATTGGAGAGCTTAATCCACTTACTTTTTCAAAAATTACTGATGAGGAAGAACTTAATTCTGTCTGTTTCCTGCTTGTTTTCTGTATGTCTTATGCATTTTTTGCCCCTCATTTACTCCATTACGGACTTCTGTGCTTAGCCGATTTTCTTGTGGTGAACCCTTGATTCCCTTTTCATTTCTTTTTGCATATAGTCTATTGATATTTTCTTTGTGGTTCTCAAGAAGATTACATTTACCATTCTAAAGTTAAAACAATATAATTTCAATTGAAACCAACTTCAGTAGCACACAGAAACTCTGTTCCTCTACAGTTCCATTCCTCCTCTTTACATTATTGTTGTGACAAATTACACCTTTATACTTTGTGAGCCCAATAACATGGATTTATGATTATTTTATGCATTTGTTTTTTCAATCATGTAAGAAATAAAAAGTAGAGTTACAAGCCAATAACACAATACTGACTTTAGTATTTGCCCATGTATTTATCTTTACTGGAGATTTCTATTTCTTTCTACACCTTCGAGTTGCTGTCTAGTGTCCTTTCATTTCAACCTGAAGGTTCAATTTAGCATTTCTCCTAGGGCAGTGGTAGGAAGTTGTAAAACAAACGCCCTCAACCTTTGTTCATCTGGGAATGCGTTAATTTCTCCCTAAGTTTTGAAACCAGTTTGGCCAAATATAGAATTCTTGGTGGACAATGTTTTTCTTTCAGCACCTTAAATATGTCTGGCCTCTTGCTTCCGTGGTTTCATATAGGAAATTAGCTCTAATCTTTTTGAGGATCCCTGCTTTGTAACAAATTTCTTTTTTCTTTCTCCTTTGGGAGAAAAGATTCTTTCTGTCTTTTGGCTTCTGAGAGTTTGATTGTACTGTTTCTTACTGTGGGTTTCTTTTGGTTTCTCTTAGTCCTGAAATCAGCCAAAGATTTATAGCAACCAAACACATACTGAACCAGGGAAGAGGCAATTTGAAAATGGCAGGAAAGCTTTGTGGCATTTTTACTTGCCCTTGCCCCATCCACTGTTAGTGTAGTGATGTTCTTAAAGTGGTGGAGTCTTAATGCAGTGATAGTCTTAAAGTAGCAGCAGACCATTCCTAGTATGGGACCCTCAATCCTGCTTCAGGAGGGAGCAGAAGAGACCGTACTGTCAGATTATTATGTGTATCTGTTCTAACCTGTCTGGGAGCTACCTGAAGGACTGACACAAGATGCTTATCTCTGCCTTAGCTAACTTGGAACACAGTCTGGAAAAGCAGCGGTCATTGCTCAAAAAAAGTGCAAGGTGAGCTAACAAAGCACAGATGGCTGGGGCAGAAGACTGTGCATTGAAATACAGTAGACCACAGAAGATGCAGGAGCCAAAGTTGGGGGAGATTCTTTGGGAAATTAGAACCTACAAAAAGTACACATGTGTCCAGAGAAACTAAGAAAGCCACATGCATACTCAAGATAAGATGCATGTTCTGAAAACACCAGAGGAGTCTCTAAGCTTTGACCATGGGCTGAGCCCTGAACTCAATGCAGGTCAGCTAAATGTTGAAGGAGTGATCCAGCAATCTGCACAATGGGCAGAGGTGTGTGGTTTTGAGTGTGCATGTGGATGTGCTTGTGTATATTTATTTTTGTTTGTTTTAGGTGCAGGAATTCAAGGAAATCTCTGTCAAAACATTAGCTAAACATGAACTAAAGGAACAGAGACTTCAGTGCGTACATACGATAAGGAAAACAGTCATTGCAAAGATAGTTTGGAAAGGTCCCTAAACAGACTACTACAGCCTTGAACAATCAAAAGCCCAGGAAACCCTGGGAAAGTGGGAGAATCTGATTTCCATAGATACCACATTATAATATTTGAAAGACAAATTTTCAACCAAAAAAATCACAAGGTATACAAAGACATGGAAAAGTATGGTCCATTTAAGAAAACAAATTAATTGATGAAACCATCCCTAAGGAAGCCCAGACATTTCTCCATTGCATATTCTTGCCTCCTTTGTCATAGATTCATTGACCATGAGTGCATGGGTTTCTTTCTGGGCTCTCTATTCTGTTCCAGTGATCGATGTTTTTGTGCCAGTACCATACTCTTTTGATTACTGTAGGTTTGTAGCACAGTCTGAAGCCAGGGAGCATGATTCCTCCAGTTGTGTTCTTCTTTCTCAAGACTGTTTTAACTATTCAGGATCTTTTGTGTTTCCATACAAAGTTTAAAATTATTTGTTCTAGGTCTGTGGAAAATGCCCTTGATATGTTGATACAGACTGCATTGAATCCGTAGATTTCCTTGGGTATGATGGTCATTTTAACAATATTAATTCTTCCAATCCGTGACCATGGTATATCTTTCCAGCTGTTTGTGTCATCTTTAATTTCTTGTATCAGTGTCGTATAGTTCCCTGGGTACAGGTCTTTTACCTCCTTAGGCAGATTTATTCTTCTGTATTTTATTCTTTTTTACGTGATTGTAAATGGGATTGTTTCCTTAATTTCTCTTTCTGATAGTTCACTGTTAGTGTATAGAAATACAATAGATTTCTATATATAAATTTTGTATGCTGCAAATTTACCAAGTTCATTTTTGAGCTCTGATAATTTTTTGATAGTGTCTTTCAGATTTTCTATGTATCCTGCCATCTGCAAACAGTGACAGTTTTATTTTTTCCTTTCCATTTTGGAGTCCTTTTATTTTTTTACTTTTCTTGTCTGATTGCTGTGGCTAGGACTTCCAAAACTACCTTCAATAAAAGTGGTGAGAGTGGGCATCCTTGTCTTGTTCCTGATCTTAGGGGAAATGCTTTCAGCTTTTCACCATTGAGTATGTTAGCTATGAGCTTGTCATATATGGCCTTTATTATGTTGAGGTATGTTCCCTCTATGCCCACTTTCTGGAGAGTTTTTACCATGAATGGATATTGAATTTTTTTCAAAAGCTTTTTCTTCATCTATTGAGATGATCATATGGTCTTTAGTCTTCAATTTGTTACTGTGATGATAAGAGACCTAAGACAGCTACAGAGGCTAAGTGACCTTTCCCTCCCTGAATTGGTAGGTATCCTTGTTCTGCCTTCTAATTGAGTTAGTATCTGAGTAAAGAACTGCCAGGTGTCATTTAGTTCACAATACACTGCTGTGGCAATATAGAAATGAATTTGCCTAAATCATTTGGCTTTTCTAAATTATAGTAAATGAATATACTGAATGAATACTTCAACTTAAGGAAATGTTCTTAAAAATATATTAATGTAGGGACTTCAGCGGAGAATTGTAAACAAAATAAATAATTCAGGTAAAATTAAAGTACACTCAGTTGTATCCAGTTTCCTCTTGTAAATCTCTCTTTTTCATGTGAGTGGACAGTCACTGGAGAATATCTGTCTTGGGGCTAAGGAAATCTAAGCCTTCTTGGCCACACTGTATTCTCTTATGTCATTTAATAAAGACACCAGTTGGGTTGCTGAAAAAATAGTGGGAAAAATCAATCCCTCACATCCAAAGGGCAGCTCTTGAAAATATGTGGATTGTTGTAGTCGTTTTGCTCTTCTGGCCTCAGAAGTTCTAATCTTAACCTTAGCCCCTCATGCAGAGAGACTTTTTAAACCAATTCGCACATTACTCATTATGTGACTGTTGAATAAGAGAAACCCAGCTCTTTTCCTGTGCTTTCAACCAGTTATCTTCTTCAAAAATTTGTTTGGATTGTTATACCTTATTCTTGCCTGGCAAGGGACTTATGGGAAGGTTCTTATTGTTTGAAAGTTTGGTGCCAGTATCTGCAAAGAAAGAAGAAAGTAAAGAAGGAAAGGTGTGTTTATCAAACATCCCAATAGTGAAGGTGTGTGAAAGCAACTTTTGAAAAAGTGAATCTGTCCGAGTTTAGCCGTATTATTACATCTTATTTTATTCATTGAACATAAATAATTATCAGTGAATCCTTTCTAGATTTTCTAGTTTCCCAAAGTTCCCTGTATTCACATTCTAAGCTGAAAAATGGTATTTTAAGTCACTGCTCTCCACCTTATATTATTTATAATCACCCTCATGACCTCTTCCTTCAAAGAAACGTGATCCTGAGAAGTGTCCTTTGTTTGTCTTTGTGGAAGAAGTGATGTGGATGCATCCTGGAGACCTGTGAGATGTTTAAATTGTGGCCTAATGAAACTAGGATGGAGAGTTCTGGAAAGATCTGGAAAGATGGCTGGTAGAGTGTGGCCAGATGTGGGAGAAGAGAGACGTACAGAGGGAGGGAGAGGAAATTTTCAGAGGGAGAAAATTAAACAAATAATTCAATAAGTTTTGTTGTGTGGTGTGGGATGCAAGCCTTTCTCTCCCCCTTTCCTCCACAATCTCTTTGTTAAAGACTGTGTTTTTCATTAGTTTTACTAAGATAGGATTTGCCGTTTTCTTTGGATACTGAGAATGGACCCATGGAAACAGTTACATTTGGGTTATCTCTAACTATCTTTAATGAAGAACATAAATATTGGCCACTCTATCTATGCACATGCTATCACCATGCCTTTTTTGTTCTCTGTTCATATATCTAAGTCCTCTTCTTTGAGGTCAATCTCAAATCTCATCTGAAATGTACATTTATTGATGGATTCAACCCATAATGAACTGTCCCTTCTTTGTCCTCCTTAGGCTCTGATTATTTATAAAAACTCATTTTTGAACTTAGAAACTGTCCAATATGATATATTAGTTATTTCATCAGCATCTTTTATATCCTCAACACAGTTATAAGCTTTTGTGGGGCTGGGATCATACATTCTGTAATTTTTCTCAGTACTTACACTTACTTTGATAGAAAGCGCATTCATTCATCTAAACATCATTTATTGAGTGTTAATTAAATGTCTCAACTCAGTAAATATTGTTGGAATGAATGCATGCATGAATGAGGGAGTATGCAATAGGTAGCCTAATGTACCGCCCGATGTGAAAAAACCAAAAACATAAACACAAAAGCAAGCCAAAAAGTGGCCCAGGACTTTCTGTAAAATATCCTGCTTTTGTTGGATGAGGCCATGAAAATCAAGATGCTCCTGAAAGGTCTTAAGAGCTGACCAAGAATAGTAAACAATTGAAATTCTCTCAGGCTTATTCAACCCTATCACTGGACACATTTATACCTCTCAGGAATGTTATTAAAAGAAGAGATTAATAAAGCTTTTATAGATGAGTTGATAAATCTCTAAATATTTAAATCTTCATTTCCTCCTAGGTGTCTCTATTTTGGGTTTCAAAAGATTTCAAGAAACCACAGGATAATTAAAAAAATTAGACATTAGCTTTCTTACCTTCATGTTTTTTGATGGTAAACACATTTTATTTTCTCCATAGTGCTGCCCAATTTCCACCAGTACAGTTCTTAAGTGAATTTTGCTCTGGATGGTGGGATATATAAGATGTCAATGAATTGTTTGTATAGGTTTTAGAATTCTTCAAAAGGGCCTGGCCATGGAAATGCATTGAATATTACTTAAATAAGTAAAGTAACTTCCTCAGAATTATTATTCTATTCTGGTTAGGATACTCTCTGCCCTCGTTTGTTAAAATTTCCCTCTAGAGTGGTTTTAATTTTGTTTCTGATAGGGTCCTAGGATTTATTGCCACACCCATCCTGCATCTGTTTTTCTTTGAATTACTCTCCTTGCATTTTCTGATTCCTACAGGGCCTTAGAGGTTAGTGACAACCTGGCCATCACAACTCTGGGAAGGCCTACTTTTCAGAGGTGTTGATGTTTTCTGTACCTGAAGGTTTTCAAGAGATACCAATCTTCCTCACCACCTCCCTTGGCCCTCTTAATGGACTAAGCAGTTCCTCATGAAATTTCTGTAGGATATCTGTACTAACTTCTCAATATTGTTCCATCCTGGGTCTAAATTCCTGGCCTCAAGGTAATGTTAGATTTCTAGCTCCAGCCCCTATTTACATAAGGCCTATACTAAGGAACAGAACCCATAGACATCAGTCTGCTCTTATTTCTCTGGATTTAATTTCTCTGTTACTTTCTGAAACATGCAGGTGTTCCTTTCTTTCTTTTAATCTCAGCTATGTGCTTTTAACTTTTTCAAAATTGACCCAGAATTTACATGTGTCTCCAGTAAGAGTACATTAAATTGAGCTTAGTCTGCTCTTCTACTGGCATATTTGAGATCCAAATAATTTGCTACTTAACTGGATTCAGTTACCTGTATATTTCAGGCACGTAAAACTCACCATGTTCCAAATTTCCCCCTTTATTGTTAGTAATTTTCTTGGGAATCTGGATAACATTAGATGGAATAAAGTTAGTGAGTGGCCCAGGATTGCCTGAAATTTTGTTTGTCAGAGTGGCCAGGGAAAGTTAAGCAAAGAAGACAACCAAATGAAAAACAGAATCACATTATTATGGCTGAGACAAGATTCCATGCAGAGCTCTCTGTAGAACTGGGTTGGGTCATAACTTATGCCAGAGCTCTAGGTGGGGTTGACACCATCTCATGCCAAGCTCTCAGTTCTGGGCTAACGTCATCTCTGGTCCACTCTATGGAGTGGAGACTTTGGAGGAATGGCCAATGTGTTCTGCGGTGTAGGAAGAGGGAAGTTGTGAACGTTACTTTCTAAATTGTGGAGGAACTAACCACTGTAAATGTGCCTTGAACTATGGTTTTTAATTTGACCAGTCAGATCAATGACTTTCCCCTTGAATGAAATGCTGCTACATATATGAGCAGAAAAACAAAACTGGTATAAGGAATAGATAGCTAGTGGGAAGCAGCCGCAGAGCACAGGGAGATCAGCTGGGTGCTTTGTGACCACCTAGAGGGGTGAGATAGGGAGGGTGGAAGGGAGGGAGATGCAAGAGGGAAGAGATATGGGGACATATGTATGTGTATAACTGATTTACTTTGTTATAAAGCAGAAACTAACACACCATTGTAAAGCAATTATACTCCAATAAAGATGTTAAAAAAAAAACTAGTATAAGGAGATGGAGAGACTGGGAGTCTTATTTTCCCAGCAATTAACTTTTCCTCGACCACAACCTTCCCTTGAGTCTCCTAGACCTTGGGGATGATCGCAACCCCTTGGGTTGGGTGATGGCAACCCCATCTTCACTAGAACCTCTATAGTTAACTTTGATTTTTCCCACTCCGTCTATCCATCCCATGTATGCAGTCAGACATTTGATCTTGGACTTTTACTGACAAAATATCCTTGACTATAACCATTTCTTTTCACTCCCACTGCTACTGCTTTTGTCACTGCCTTAACTAGGGCTTTATCTTTAAGTCCTTTATATAAATATATAAATAAAATATACAAATAAATAAAATATAATATTAATTCTGATGATTTTAAAGTCTTTTCTTGATAAAGACTTTTCCTGATAAAGATACACAATATCTTATATAAATATTGTTGTATTATCTGTTCCTTTCTTAGAATTTTAGTCATATGATTCTATCTCTTGGTATGTCTAGAACTTTTTGATTGAATGCTGACTATTTTATTTGGCTTTTTAAATTTTTCTCAGTGGAAATGTTGTTTTACTTCAAAATATTTTACTCTACCTGGAAATAGCAAATCTTCAAATTACAATTTTTTAAATGCTTTCAAATATCAATACTATAGGTGTCACAAAATCTAGAAAAATGACATTTGAAAATTAACTACTGCCAGATGTGTCTCTATAAGACTTTTTCCCAACTCTTGTAGCTATATATTCTTTAACTGCCTCCTCATATGACAGTTTATGTGTTTTAGAAATAAAATTTTGAGAAATAAACTTCGTAGTTTATAGACATAGATTTCTTTTAACATGGTTGATTAGAGTTTGCTTTTAGTTATTAATAGTTTAGAAAAGTTTATTTCAGCGTCACAATTTATTATTGATAATGTCACATCAATTTTCATTGTTAACTTTGAGAAAACCTCTATGGATTACTTCCTCATAAATATTTACTATTATAAATGCATTACTGATTTCAGTACTGCTATAGGATTGTGCATTACAGGAATTCTGATAAAATACTCATTCACACCATTCCATTACACACATTATTGATGGGGTATATTCTTTTATTTATTTATTTATTTATTTATTTTTGACTGTGTTGTGTCTTCGTTGCTGTGCGCAGTCTTTCTCTAGTTGCAGCGACTGGGGGATACTCTTTGTTGTGGTGTGCAGGCTTCTTATTGCGGTGGCTTCTCTTGTTGCAGAGCACGGGCTCTAGGCATGCAAGCTTCAGTAGTTGTGGCTCATAGTCTTAGTAGTTGTGGCTCATGGGCTCTAGAGAGCAGGCTCCATAGTTGTGGCACACGGTCTTAGTTGCTCCGTGGCATGTGGGATCTTCCCGGACCAGGGCTCAAACCCGTGTCCCCTGCATTGGCAGGTGGCTTCCTAACCACTGTGCCATCCGGGAAGCCCCTGGAGTATATTGGTGTTGTTTTTTTTTTTTTTTTGCAGTATGCTGGCCTCTCACTGTTGTGGCCTCTCCCCGTTGCGGGGCACAGGCTCCGGACATGCAGGATCAGTGGCCATGGCTCACGGGCCTAGCCACTATGCGGCATTTGGGATCTTCCTGGACCAGGGCACGAACCCGTGTCCCCTGCATTGGCAGGCAGACTCTCAACCACTGCACCACCAGGGAAGCCCTGGAGTATATTCTTGACAGAAGGAAATTTCCGTTTTTACTAAGCATTGAAGAAACCTGAATCTTTGACTTATCTTTCACATGCCTGATGATTGAAATAATTTTCCGCAGAATAACTTCTGGTTTTATACTTTTCAGTTCTTTTTTTCTTCTTCAAATGCACATGCTTTGAGAGCTGTGAAGTGCAAGACATGGCTATATTGTAAGGTGGTTTTTGTCCTTACGCTTCTGTGTCTTGTGCTAGTTAAGTCAGTAGAGTAGTCAGTAAGAGTACTGGAAGTTATTCCTGTAATGGGATATTATATAGTCAATTACATATGGTGGTGTCTGAAAATCACATAATAGCCTCACTTAAAACATCTCCTTAGCCGGATTTCAAAAAAGCCTGTGACCAATCCAATATGATCCAACATAGCGGACTATGATAGAAGAAAAATTGGCAAAGAAATAGACGCTTGTCTTACCTGATGGAAGTTAAAATATCTCACTTTTGGCAATTTTGCAAAAACATATAATTACATGAACTAATTTCTAGGGTTCTTCGTAGGACCTAAAAAGGAACCCATAGAGTTGTGGAACAACAATAGAAGCTACTGTGATGAGAAGCCCCGGCACCACAACAAAGAGTAGCCCCCGCTCGCCGCAACTAGAGAAAGCCTGCACGCAGCACTGAAGACCCAATGCAGCCAAAATAAAAATAAATAAATAAAAATAAATAAATTTATCTTTTAAAAAGTAATACTCAGGTTTGAGTCATGAGAAATTTGATGAGGAGAAATTAGCTAATGTTTTCAGAACTTTTAAAATATCAAACTCAGTCTCTAAGATTTTAGCATTATATACAACATCGGTTACTTATTAGTGGTTTGGGAAGGCCAATTTAAAATTTTCTCATCTTACTGTATTGAAATTCATGGCCGTAATGTTTTCCACGTTGACTATATGAATGATGAAGAAAAGTCAATCATGTATTTCATTTCCAACTGGACAGAAAACAATATTTTAAAAAGTGTTTGGACTACTGACTTTTGATTTCTTCTAAGGCAAATGGATAGGTAATTTTTATTCCCTGATTAGGAGAAAAATGGTGGAAGAGGGCAGGGTTAAGAATTAAGATTTCGAGTCGGAGCGCAGGGAGAGGACTGGGGCTGGCGGCAGGAAGAGAGCCTGAAGGGGTTAGTGCACCACGGCTAGCCCGGAGGGAGTCCGGGGAAAGGGTCTGGAGCTGCTGAAGAGGCAAGAGACTTTTTTCCCTTTTGTTTCCTGGTGCGCGAGGAGAGGGCATTAAGAGGGCTGCTTGGGGAAGCGCCGGAGTCAGGCGCGAGCCGCGGGTAAGGCGCGGACCTCGGACACAGGCGTCGGCCGCCGCCGCCGCCGCGGCCCACCGCCGCGGCCCGCCGCCGCCGCGGGGCCTGTGTGCGAGCGCGGGTCACTGTCCGCCCCGCCTTCCGGGGGGCCTGTGCACCCCGCCACTGCCGGGGTCCCGAGACCCGGGGACGGCTTTCCCGGGAAAGCGCACGGAGCGCCACGGGCTGCTGCAACGTCACGCCGGCCTCTGCCGCCGCAGGCCCGCCCCACACTGCGCGCCCCTCCCTCACCTCTGCCTGAGTGAGCCAGAGCCCCCGAATCAGCGGCTCCTTTAAACCCGTCCTGTCTGAGCGAAGAACGGACGCCCTCCGGCGACCTACGCGCAGAGGTGGGGCCAGGTCCAAGGCTGAGACCCGGGAGCTGTGAGAGCAGAGACAGGGAAATCTCTCTGTGCAGCCTCGGAGGCAGCGGATTAAAGCTCCACGGTCCATTTGATGTGCCCTGCGTCTGTGGAGTGCATGAATGGACAGCGAATCATCCCAAATTGAGGAAGTGGACTTTGAGGACAAGAATTAAGACTTTCCCCCCTTTTCCTCTTTTTACAACGAATTATTCCAAATTAAGGAGGTGGACTTAGAGAGCAAGATTTCAGACTTCTCGCCCTTTTCCTCTTTTTACAACGAATTATCCCAAATTGAGGAGGTGGACTTGGAGAGCAAGATTTTTGATTTCCCCCCCTGCTCTCTTTTTGTGAATGTGTATGTGTATTCTTCTGTGTAAGATTCTCTCTGTATAGCTTTGCTTCCACCATATGTCCCAGGGTTCTATCGGTCCGTTTTTTTGTTTTTTTGGTTTTTTTTTCCAATAATTACTTTCTAATTTTAATAATGCTACTATATTCCATACTTTATTCTATTTTACTTTACCTGCTCTTTCTTTTTTCCTACCTTCCCTTCCTCCCTCCCTCCTTCCGCACCTCCTTTCCTTCTTTCTTTTTCTTTCCTCCCTCCCACCCTTCTTCTTTCCACTTTCTTTTTCTTTCCTTCCTCCCTCCCTCCCTCCTTTCTTTCCTTCTTTCTTTCCATCATTCCTCCCTCCCTCCCTCCTTTCTTTCTTTCTTCCTTCCTTCCTTTCTTCCCTTCTTCCTTTCTTTCCCTCTCTCTTTCTTTCTTCTACTAATTCTTTCTTTCTACTTTTTCTCCCTGTTATTCTGAGCCGGGTGGATGAAAGGCTCTTGGTGCTGCAGCCAGGAGCCAGCGCTGTGCCTCTGAAGTGGGAGAGCCAACTTCAGGACACGGGTCCACAAGAGACCTCCCAGCTCCACATAATATCAAGCAGTGAAAATCTCCCAGAGATCTCCATCCCAACACCAGCACCCAGCTTCAGTCAACGACCAGCAAACTACAGTGTGGGTCACCCTATGCCAAGCAACTAGCAAGGCAGGAACACAACCCCACCCATTAGCAGAGAGGCTACCTAAAAACATAATAAGGCCATAGGCACCCCAAAACACACCACCAGACGTGGACCTGTCCACCAGAAAGACAAGATCGAGCCTCAACCACCAGAGCACAGGCATTAGTCCCCCCCCACCAGGAAGCCTACACAACCTACTGAAACAACCTTAGCCACTGGGGTCAGACACCAAAAACAACGGGAACTACGAATCTGCAGCCTGCAAAAAGGAGACCCCAAACACAGTAACATAAGCAAAATGAGAAGACAGAAAAACAGCAGGTGAAGGAGCAAGATAAACACCTACCAGACCTAACAAATGAAGAGGTAATAGGCAGTCTACCTGAAAAAGAATTCAGAATAATGATAGTAAAGCTGATCCAAGATTCTATTTCCAAGATCCATAATCTTGGAAATAGAATAGACAAAATGCAAGAAACAAGTTAACAAGGACCTAGAAGAACTAAAGATGAATCAAGCATCAATTAAAAACACAATAAATGAAATGAAAAATACTCTAGATGGGATCAATAGCAGAATAACTGAGGCAGAAGAACGGATAAGTGAGGTGGAAGATAAAATAGTGGAAATAACTGATGCAGAGCAAAATAAAGAAAAAAGAATGAAAAGAACAGAGGACAGTCTCAGAGACCTCTGGGACAACATTAAACACACCAACATTCAAATTATAGGGGTTCCAGCAGAAGAGGAGAAAAAGAAAGGGACTGAGAAAATATTTGAAGAGATTATAGTTGAAAACTTCCCCAATATGGGAAAAGAAATAGTTAATCAAGTCCAGGAGGCACAGAGAGTCCCATACAGAATAAATCCAAGGAGAAATACACCAAGACACATATTAATCAAACTGTCAAAATTTAAACACAAAGAAATCATATTAAAAGCAGCAAGGGAAAAACAACAAGTAACACACAAGGGAATCCCCATCAGGTTAACCGCTGATCTCTCAGCAGAAACTCTACAAGCCAGAAGGGAGTGGCAGGACATAATTAAAGTGATGAAGGAGAGGAACCTGCAACCAAGATTACTCTACCCAGCAAGGATCTCATTCAGATTTGATGGAGAAATTAAAACCTTTACAGACAAGCAAAAGCTGAGAGACTTCAGCACCACCAAACCAGCTTTACAACAAATGCTAAAGGAACTTCTCTAGGCAAGAAACACAACAGAAGGAATATACCTACAATAACGAACCCAAAGCAATTAAGGAAATGGGAATAGGAACATACATATCAATAATTACCTTAAATGTAAATGGACTAAATGCTCCCACCAAAAGACACAGAGTGTCTGAATGGATACAAAAACAAGACCCATATATATGCTGTCTACAAGAGACCCACTTCAGACCTAGAGACACATACAGATTGAAAGTAAGGGGATGGAAAAAAGATATTCCATGCAAATGGAAATCAAAAGAAAGCTGGAGTAGCAATTCTTATATCAGACAAAATAGACTTTAAAATAAAGACTATTAGAAGAGAAAAAGAAGGACACTACATAACGATAAAGGGATCAATCCAAGAAGAAGATATAACAATTGTAAATATTTATGCACCCAACATAGGAGCACCTCAATACATAAGGCAAATACTAACAGCCATAAAAGGGGAAATCGACAGTCACACAATCATAGTAGGGGACTTTAACACCCCACTTTCACCAATGGACAGATCATCCAAAATGAAAATAAATAAGGAAACACAAGCTTTAAATGATACATTAAAGGAGATGGACTTAATTGATATTTATAGGACATTCCATCCAAAAACAACAGAATACACATTTTTCTCAAGTGCTCATGGAACATTCTCCAGGATAGATCATATCTTGGGTCACAAATCAAGCCTCGGTAAATTTAAGAAAATTGAAATTGTATCAAGTATCTTTGCAACCACAATGCTATGAGACTAGACATCAATTACAGGAAAAGATCTGTAAAAAATACAAACACATGGAGGCTAAACAATACACTACTCAATAACGAAGTGATCACTGAAGAAATCAAAGAGGAAATTAAAAAATACCTAGAAACAAATGACAATGGAGACACGACGACCCAAAACCTATGGGACGCAGCAAAAGCAGTTCTAAGGGGGAAGTTTATAGCAATACAATCCCACCTTAAGAAACAGGAAGCATTTCGAGTAAACAACCTGACCCTGCACCTAAAGCAATTAGAGAAAGAAGAACAAAAAACCCCCAAAGCTAGCAGAAGGAAAGAAATCATAAAGATCAGATCAGAAATAAATGAAAAAGAAATGAAGGAAACGATAGCAAAGATCAACCAAACTAAAAGCTGGTTCTTTGAGAAGATAAACAAAATTGACAAACCATTAGCCAGACTCATCAAGAAAAGAAGGGAGAAGACTCAAATCAATAGAATTAGAAATGAAAAAGGAGAAGTAACAACTGACACTGCAGAAATACAAAAGATCATGAGAGATTACTATAAGCAACTCTATGCCAATAAAATGGACAACCTGGAAGAAATGGACAAATTCTTAGAAATGCACAAACTGCCAAGACTGACTCAGGAAGAAATAGAAAATATGAATAGACCAATCACAAGCACTGAAATTGAAACTGTGATTAAAAATCTTCCATCAAACAAAAGCCCAGGACCAGATGGCTTCACAGGTGAATTCTATCAAACATTTAGAGAAGAACTAACACCTATCCTTCTCAAACTCTTCCAAAATATAGCAGAGGGAGGAACACTCCCAAACTCATTCTACAAGGCCGACATCACCTTGATACCAAAACCAGGCAAGGATGTCACAAAGAAAGAAAACTACAGGCCAGTATCACTGATGAACATAGATGCAAAAATCCTCAACAAAATACTAGCAAACAGAATCCAACAGCACATTAAAAGGATTATACACCATGATCAAGTGGGGTTTATTCCAGGAATGCAAGGATTCTTCAATATACGCAAATCAGTCAATGTGATACACCATATTAACAAGTTGAAGGAGAAAAACCATATGATCATCTCAATAGATGCAGAGAAAGCTTTCGACAAAATTCAACACCCATTTATGATAAAAACCCTGCAGAAAGTAGGCATAGAGGGAACTTTCCTCAACATCATAAAGGCCATATATGACAAACCCACAGCCAACATTGTCCTCAATGGTGAAAAACTGAAACCATTTCCACTAAGATCAGGAACAAGACAAGGCTGCCCACTCTCACCACTCTTATTCAACCTAGTTTTGGAAGTTTTAGCCACAGCAATCAGAGAAGAAAAGGAAATAAAAGGAATCCAAATTGGAAAAGAAGAAGTAAAGCTGTCACTGTTTGCAGATGACATGATACTATACATAGAGAATCCTAAAGATGCTACCGAAAAACTACTAGAGCTAATCAATGAATTTGGTAAAGTAGCAGGATACAAAATTAATGTACAGAAATCTCTGGCATTCCTGTACACTGATGATGAAAAATCTGAAAATGAAATCAAGAAAACACTCCCATTTACCATTGCAACAAAAAGAATAAAATATCTAGGAATAAACCTACCTAAGGAGACAAAAGACCTGTATGCAGAAAATTATAAGACACTGATGAAAGAAATTAAAGATGATACAAATAGATGGAGAGATATACCATGCTCCTGGATTGGAAGAATCAATATTGTGAAAATGACTCTACTACCCAAAGCAATCTACAGATTCAATGCAATCCCTATCAAACTACCACTGGCATTTTTCACAGAACTAGAACAAAAAATTTCAAAATTTGTTTGGAAAAACAAAAGGCCCCGAATAGCCAAAGCAATCTTGAGAACGAAAAACGGAGCTGGAGGAATCAGGCTCCCTGACTTCAGACTATACTACAAAGCTACAGTAATTAAGACAGTCTGGTACTGGCATAAAAACAGAAAGACAGATCAGTGGATCAGGATAGAAAGCCCAGAGATAAACCCACGCATATATGGCCAACTTATCTTTGATAAAGGAGGCAGGAATGTACAGTGGAGAAAAGACAGCCTCTTCAATAAGTGGTGCTGGGAAAACTGGACAGGGACATGTAAAAGTATGAGATTAGATCATTCCCTAGCACCATACACAAAAATAAGCTCAAAATGGATTAAAGACTTAAATGTAAGGCCAGAAACTATCAAACTCTTAGAGGAAAACATAGGCAGAACACTCTATGACATAAATCACAGCAAGATCCTTTTGGACCCACCTCCTAGAGAAATGGAAATAAAAACAAAGATAAACAAATGGGACCTAATGAAACTTCAAAGCTTTTGCACAGCAAAGGAAACCATAAACAAGACCAAAAGACAACCCTCAGAATGGGAGAAATTATTTGCAAATGAAGCAACTGACAAAGGATTAATCTCCAAAATTTATAAACAGCTCATGCAGCTCAACATCAAAAAAACAAACAACCCAATCCAAAAATGGGCAGAAGACTTAAATAGGCATTTCTCCAAAGTAGATATACAGACTGCCAACAAACACATGAAAGAATGCTCAACATCACTAATCATTAGAGAAATGCAAATCAAAACTACAATGAGATATCATCTCACACCAGTCAGAATGGCCATCATCAAGAAATCTAGAAACAATAAATGCTGGAGAGGGTGTGGAAAAAAGGGAACCCTCTTGCACTGCTGGTGGGAATGTGAATTGGTACAGCCACTATGGAGAACAGTATGGAGGTTCCTTAAAAAACTAAAAATAGAACTACCATATGACCCAGCAATCCCACTACTAGGCATATACCCTGAGAAAACCATAATTCAAAAAGAGACCTGTACCAAAATGTTCATTGCAGCTCTATTCACAATAGCCCGGAGCTGGAAACAACCTAAGTGTCCATCATCGGATGAATGGATAAAGAAGATGTGGCACGTATATACAATGGAATATTACTCAGCCATAAAAAGAAACGAAACTGAGCTATTTGTAATGAGGTGGATAGACCTAGAGTCTGTCATACAGAGTGAAGTAAGTCAGAAAGAGAAAGACAAATACCGTATGCTAACACATATATACGGAATTTAAAAAAAATGTCATGAAGAACCTAGGGGCAAAACGGGAATAAAGACACAGACCTACTTGAGAATGGACTTGAGGATATGGGGAGGGGGAAGGGTAAGCTGTGACAAAGCGAAAGAGAGGCATGGACATATATACACTACCAAACGTAAGGTAGATAGATAGTGGGAAGCAGCCGCAGAGCACAGGGAGATCAGCTCGGTGCTTTGTGACCGTCTGGAGGGGTGGGATGGAGGGAGATGCATGAGGGAAGGGATGTGGGAACAGATGTATATGTATGACTGATTCACTTTGTTATAAAGCAGAAACTAATAAAAAAAAAAGAATTAAGATTTCAAGAGCATGAGAGGTAGATGGCCAACCAGAGTTCCTAAGGTTCAGTGCCTGTAACTGTTGCCACTGCTTAATCCTGCCAAAGCAGTGGTACGGCTGCTGCGCTCGTGTTTGCTACCTCTAGAAACATTCTTGCCAGTAGTGGCGGCAGCGGGACTCAATTACCCCCTTTTTTTCACTCTCTCCAGAAGCTCCAGATGGCGTCTTACGTGGGCAATGTGGCCGACAGCACAGAACCGACGAAACGTATGCTTTCCTTCCAAGGGTTAGCTGAGTTGGCACATCGAGAATATCAGGCAGGAGATTTTGAGACAGCTGAGAGACACTGCATGCAGCTCTGGAGACAAGAGCCAGGCAATACTGGTGTACTTTTATTACTTTCATCTATACACTTCCAGTGTCGAAGGCTGAACAGATCTGCCCACTTTAGTACTCTGGCAATTAAACAGAACCCTCTTCTGGCAGAAGCCTATTCGAATTTGGGGAATGTGTACAAGGAAAGAGGGCAGTTTCAGGAAGCAACTGAGCATTACCAGCATGCATTGCGTCACAAACCAGATTTCATCGATGGTTATATTAACCTGGCAGCCGCATTGGTAGCAGCAGGCGACATGGAAGGGGCAGTACAAGCTTATGTCTCTGCTCTTCAGTAAAATCCTGATTTGTACTGTGTTCGCAGTGACCTTGGGAACCTGCTCGAAGCCCTGGGTGGCTTGGAAGAAGCCAAGGCATGTTATTTGAAAACAATTGAGACACAACCGAACTTTGCAGTAGCTTGGAGTAATCTTGGCTGTGTTTTCAATGCGCAAGGGGAGATTTGGCTTGCAATTCATCACTTTGAAAAGGCTGTCACCCTTGACCCCAATTTTCTGGATGCTTATATCAATTTAGGAAATGTCTTCAAAGAGGCACGGATTTTGGACAGAGCTGTGGCAGCTTACCTTCGTGCCCTAAGCTTGAGTCCAAATCATGCAGTGGTACATGGCAACCTGGCTTGTGTATACTATGAGCAAGGCCTGATGGATCTGGCAATAGACACCTACAGGCGAGCTATTGAATTGCAACCACATTTCCCTGATGCTTACTGCAACCTAGGAAACGCTCTCAAAGAGAAGGGCAGTGTTGCTGAAGCAGAAGATTGTTATCATACAGCTCTCCGGCTGTGTCCCACCCATGCAGACTCTCTGAATAACCTAGCCAATATCAAAGGAGAACAGGGAAACAGTGAAGAGGCAGTTCGCTTGTATCGTAAAGCATTAGAACTCTGCCCAGACTTTGCTGATGCCCATTCAAATTTAGCAAGTGTATTGAAGCAGCAGGGAAAACTTCAGGAAACTCTGATGCATTATAAGGAGGCTATTCGAATCAGTCCTACCTTTGCTGATGCCTACTGTGATATGGGAAACACCCTACGGGAGATGCAGGATGTTCAGGGAGCCTTGCAGTGTTATACTCGTGCCGTTCAGATCAGCCCTGCATTTGCGGATGCCCACAGCAATCTGGCTTCCATTCACCACGATTCAGGGAATATTCCAGAAGCAATTGCTTCTTATCGCACTGTTCTGAAGCTTCAACCTGATTTTTCTGACGCTTATTGTAATTTGGCTCATTGCCTGCAGGCTGTCTGTGATTGGACAGACTATGATGAGCGAATGAAGAAGTTGGTCAGCATTGTGGCTGACCAGTTGTAGAAGAATAGGTTGCCTTCTGTGCAGCCTCATCATAGTATGCTCTATCCTCTTTCTCATGGCTTCAGGAAGGCTATTGCTGAGAGGCATGGGAACCTCTGCTTGGCTAATATAAGTGTCCTTCATAAACCACCGTATGAACATCCAAAAGACTTGAAGCTCAGTGATGGTCGACTGCGTGTAGGATACATGAGTTCTGACTTTGGGAATCATCCTACTTCTCATCTTATGCAGTCTATTCCAGGCATGCACAATCCTGATAAATTTGAGATACTCTGTTATGCCCTGAGCCCACATGATGGCACAAACTTCCGAGCGAAGGTGATGGCAGAAGCCAATCATTTCATTGATCTTTCTCAGATTCCATGCAATGGGAAAGCAGCTGATTGCATCCATCAAGATGGTATACACATCCTTGTAAATATGAATGGTTATACCAGGGGTGCTTGAAATGAACTCTTTGCTCTCAGGCCAGCTCCTATTCAGGCAATGTGGCTGGGGTACCCTGGGACTAGTGGCGTGCTTTTCATGGATTATATCATCACTGATCAGGAAACTTCACCTGCTGAAGTTGCTGAGCAGTATTCTGAGAAACTGGCTTATATGCCCCATACTTTCTTTATTGGTGATCATGCTAATATGTTCCCTCAGCTGAAGAAAAAAGCTGTCATCGATTTTAAGTCCAATGGGCACATTTATGACAATCGGATTGTGCTGAATGGCATCGACCTCCAAGCATTTCTTGATAGTCTATCAGATGTGCAAATAGTCAAGATGAAATGTCCTGATGGAGAAGACAACGCAGGCAGCAGTAATACAACTCTTAATATGCCTGTCATTCCTATGAATACTGTTGCAGAAGCGGTTATTGAAATGATTAACAGAGGACAAATTCAGATTACAATTAATGGATTCAGTATAAGCAATGGACTGGCAACTACCCTGATCAACAATAAGGCTGCCACTGGAGAGGAGGTTCCCCATACCATTATTGTAACCACACGTTCTCAGTACGGGTTACTGGAAGATGCCATTGTGTACTGTAACTTTAATCAGTTATACAAAATTGACCCATCTACTTTGCAGATGTGGGCAAATATTCTGAAGCGTGTTCCCAATAGTGTACTGTGGCTGTTGCGTTTTCCAGCAGCAGGAGAAGCTAATATTCAACAGTACGCACAAAATATGGGCCTTCCCCCGAACCGTATCATTTTTTCCCCTGTTGCTCCTAAAGAGGAACATGTTCGGAGAGGCCAGCTGGCTGATGTGTGCTTGGACACTCCACTCTGTAATGGACACACCACAGGGATGGACGTCCTTTGGGCAGGGACCCCCATGGTGACTATGCCAGGAGAGACTCTTGCTTCCCGAGTTGCAGCTTCCCAGCTCACTTGTTTAGGCTGTCTTGAGCTGATTGTTAAAAATAGACGAGAATATGAAGAGATAGCTGTGAAACTGGGAACTGATGTAGAATACCTGAAGAAAATTCGTGGCAAAGTCTGGAAGCAGAGAACATCTAGCCCTCTGTTCAACACCAAACAATACACAATGGAACTAGAGCGGCTCTATCTACAGATGTGGGAGCATTATGCAGCTGGCAACAAACCTGATCACATGATTAAGCCTGTTGAAGTCACTGAGTCGGCCTAAATAATGACTGTGTGCCCAGGAGAATTACCCCTGTAGCTGAGCCTCAACCTTCTGGGGGAAAGGGAACTACTTTTTCAATATCATGTTGCAGATGGGTGACACACAATGATAAGAAATAGCACAGCCAGACTTGCTTCCTGCATGATCATGACAGGGAGAGACACAAGAGATGGGAAACTGCTGTTCCACAAGGAGATTCCATCGAATTTTGCCGCAGCCAGGTGTCTGGAAGGTCTGGAAGGTAAGTCTGGCAGGTCTGATCTCCCTTGGTCTTCCAGGGGATGGATGGTTAGTGTGGAAGGGAGATGGAGATTGCCCAGCCGTTTTGTGATTATCATGGATTGATTGAGTCTTCTGAATTAATTTTTTTCTTTCTATTTTGGGTATGGGAGCTTTTAAAAATGTTTGGTTTCAGGTATTTTTATTCATGTGAAGTGTATATGATTCTCTTGAGATAAGATATTAAGCTGAACTATTCCTTGTTTTAGTTTCTGAACTCTACAGATAAATGGGGACGTTGCTGGTGTAGTCTTTTTATAGGTTTTATAAACTGCTTGAGCCTATATCAGTCATTTTAGTGTCTGACATAACGTTTGGAACTCTCAGTGCTTTTTTGGTTTGTAGATGATGGCTTCAATTCTTTTTCTGGTCCGTTTCCTTCTTCCCTTCCCCCCACTGTAAAAATTCTCCTGTAACTTGGCTAACAAAAAACCAAGTCTGATTCAAAACCTCCCAGAGTGTTTCTCTTAAACACATCATCGGGTGCCAAATGAAGATTCTTAGGAGTGCTTATTAATTATGAAGGGCACAGTTGTGGTACTGTCACTGATGATAAAAATAATGGATTTTTGGCCTAGAGTTTTGTCCTATTTCACCAGTGTTTTACTGTTGACTGCCCCTCTATGTTGCTTCCAAAAGTGATAGTGTGTGATAAGATGTTTACTTTCATTTCTAAAGTTTGTTTTTTTTTTAGGTGAGCCCTGTTCTTCCTTTTTCTTTCAGCAGAAATGAAATTCCAGGTAAGTATAAGTATTCAAATATTTGATCAGTAATTCACAGTTATCTCCAGTACATTAAATAACTTTCATCAAAAAACATGTTATAGGTAAAAAGCTCTGAAGGACCAGCTATGTATATGATAATTATGTTTCAGGCCTTCTAGGGTATTATATATAATAACTTGTCTTCTGGTCGTGGTCTTGAAGTCTTTATGGATTCAGCCTCAGTAGTAGCGAACTGCACTGCTACTTGGTTTGGAGTACAAATTAGGCTTTAACCCTCCTGGAGGTTGAGTTTTTGGTATTGAAAACCATAGGAATGAAATTATTGTATTTCAACAAAGGATCGAGGGCTTGAGGCTTAAAGAAGCCAACATATGTGTGGGAAGCAGTCAGCCTTGAGAGCACCTTCGGACATGCCAGGCATGCCGCTGCTGCTCGAAGGGACTGTCCCTACTTGTTCCCCTCCTTGTTCCAATCCATGGGAGATAAATCACCAGGGCCCAGAAATGAGAAAGAAAGTAAAATGAGACAAGCAAAGCTGTCTCCCCGCTGCACATGCAGGTTATTTTGGATGATTCTGGGTTTATGGGTTTTCTCCCAGGGAAGTTAACCTTGAGCCGAGACAGTCATTAGATAATGTAAACCACCGTCTGGCAACCTTCCCTTTTCTAGTCTATATAATCTGCACCTGTAGCATAATGAAACTTACCTTGCAACCATCAGTTGTCTTGGTCCTTCTGACCCCATTCGTTGGTGCTACTTCAGTTCCTTACCCCGTCCCTTCTGACCCTGGGCGGTGAAATCCTCTTTCTGAGGCTGGTCCATGGCAAGTGGCACCCGAACAGGGACCTGAAGCGTGAAGTCAATTAAAAGGAAAAGAAAGTGCAGGTAAGAGAACCCTTATGCAAAATATGTGTGGCCACGAGTAAAAGTGAAACTAATAGAGGCATAAGGCAACAGTCAGAAGTAAAATAAGATGGGGCAAAAGGGCTCAAAGGAGCGTGAATTATTTGCTCAGGTTTTACTTTCGATGCTTATAGCTCGGGGTAATAAAGTTTCTACCTCAGAGTTGACTGAATTTTTGCAGCATATCCATGATGTATCTCCCTGGTTTCCTGATGGCGACTCTGTGACATAGAAATCTGGCCGAAAGTTGGAGAAGATTTAAAAAATTATTATGAGTCTCGAGGGCCTACTCATACTGCTGTTGTTACATTTAGTTTGTGGAATCTGATAAAAATATGTTTAGGTTCTTCTCATGATAGTGTTGATTTGAATGTAAAGTCAGAAAAACATAAGCCTCTGACAGAAGACAAGACTGTATTATCAGCTACTGTGTCGCCACTTCCTAAACCGAAAGAGCTAATTAATTTAAATATTTCAGATGAAGAGGAACATTTTGACTTAACCGATGAGGCTTTTAAACATAAAAGAGAGAGAAAAAAAAACGTAAAAGAGAGAATCATCCTGAGGATGATCTTCTAATGGCTATGATAGATAAGTCAGTGAAAAAGCTGCACATTAGTAAGGGCTGTCTTCCTCAAAAATCTACATCTGTAAAAATGCTCAGTCTCTTGCAACGTGCTGTATAAGCAGCAATAAAATGAGGAGAAGATCCTATTTTCTGTTGTCCTGTCATAGAAAGACCTGATCCTAATAATCCTCAACAGGCTATTAGGGAGCATCAGGCTCTTCCTTTTAAAGTTTTGAAAGATTTGAAATCTGCTTGTGCTCATTATGGGCCCACTGCTCCTTTTACTACTGCTATGGTTGACACTATTGCAGGAGAAGCTCTTTCCCCCGCTGATTGGAAGTCTATTGCACGAGCTTGTTTAAATGGTGGAGATTATTTAATATGGAAGTTTGATTTTTATGAACGGGCTGCTGAACAAGCAGAAAAGAATGCTACCCATGATATTCCAGTGGATTATCATATGCTGATTGGGGAAGGACCATATATTTCTTTACAAGATCAATTAACTTATACCTTTGTTGCTTATCCTCAAATAAATCATTTGGCATTACAAGGCTGGAGGAAATTACCTTCTACACACAAAACTGAGGATCTTTCAAAAATGAGACAGGGACCTGATGAACCATATGCTGATTTTGTAGATAGATTGTTACAGGCGGTGGGGAGACTCATTGTGGATGGACTCACTGGTACAATTGTAGTGAAGCAACTTGCTTTTGAAAACGCTAATAATGCATGTCAGGCTGCGATTCGACCTTGGAGAAAACGGGGAACACTGGAGGATTATATTCGCCTTTGTGCAGACATTGGGCCTGCTTATATACAGGGTGCTGCTATGGCTGCAGCATTAACTAAAGTGAGGTTTAAAAACAATCAAAAGAGAACAAAGACTAGTTTTCAATGCGGAAAGGCAGGTCATTTTGCTGGAGAATGTGGATCTTTTCATTGTAACCCTGCTCCTTCCTTCCCTACTCAAAAACCTCCAGATGGTCAGAAAATCCCTGGTTTATGCCCTAAATGCAATAGGGGAAAATGTTGGGCACGAGATTGTCACTCAGTGGCCCACAGGGATGGGACACCACTGTCGGGAAACACCTCCCGGGGCCTTCCCCGGCCCCAACAAATAATAGGGGCAACGTCTGTGTATCCTCCTCAAACTATCAATCAGACATTAACCAAAAACAAAAACATACAATATCTTCGCTCTCCAGAGCAACAGCAGGAAGCACAGGACTGGACCTCAGTACCTCCGCCAGATATGTATTAGCTCCTGAAATGGGTCCTCAGGCCCTCTCTATGGGCATCTATGGACCTTTACCCAAGGGTTTGATTGGACTATTATTGGGAAGAAGTAGTGTCGCCATGAAGGGTTTAACTATTATGCCAGGACTCATAGACTCTGACTACGAAGGAGAAATAAAAATCATGGCACAAACTATTAAAAATATAATAACGATTTCTCCTGGTGATAAAATTGCACAATTGCTACTTTTGCCCTTTGTACCTCGTGGACAAATTTTACAACATCAAAAGAGAGAAACAAAGGCTTTTGGATCATCTAGTGCTGCCTACTGGATTCAGAAGATAGGGAAAGAACGTCCAGAAATGAAATGAACCATGAATGGAAAGTTTTTTTCCGGTTTGTTAGACACTGGAGCTGATGTCTCTGTTATGACGCAGATGTACTGGCCTAAACATTGGCCCGTTAGTCCTATTATTACAGAACTTCAAGGAATAGGACAGCGTTCTTCTCCTATGCAAAGTAGTCAGTTATTATTATGGCAAGATAGTGAGGGCCATTCAGGATACTTCCAGCCTTATGTTTTGCCTGGGCTGCCTTTAAACCTCTTGGGCCAAGATATATTAAAAGAAATGGGAGTATTACTTTATAGTCCAAATTCTCAAGTCTCTAATATGGTGTTGGATCAAGGATTTCTTCCCACAAAAAGGGCTGGGAACAAATCAAAAAGGAACTGTCTATCCTATTGATGTGAAAATAAAAAGTGATAGACAAGGTTTGGGTTTTTCTTAGGGGCCTTGGATTCTCCTCCACTCACTGCTGATCCAATTACTTGGCTGAGTGATGACCCTGTATGGGTGGACCAATGGCCCCTCACAAAGGAGAAATTAGAAGCTGCAGAACAATTAGTACTGGAACAATTAGGGCATTTAGAAATTTCCAGTAGTCCTTGGAATACTCCTATTTTTATTATCAAGAAAAAGTCTGGAAAATATAGGTTATTACAGGGTCTAAGAGCTGTTAATAAAACTATGCTAATAATGGGAGCTCTTCAACTAGGCCTACCCTCTCCAACAGCCATACCACACAATTATCATCTTTTAGTTATAGATTTAAAGATTGTTTTTTCACTATTCCTTTGTTTCCTGAAGATAGAAAACATTTTGCTTTTAGCTTGCCTTCCTTAAATTTTAAGGAACCCATGAGGAGATTTCAATGGAAAGTATTGCCTCAGGGCATGGCAAATAGTCCTACATATGCCAAATATATGTGGCTCAGGCCTTAACTCCTGTGAGAAAAAGGTTTCCAACGTTATATTCATACATTATATGGATGATATACTTTGAGCCACTGATAATATTTCTTGATTAGAGACTGCTTCTCAATTTTTACAACAATCCTTACAATCATTTGGCTTGGTCATTGCCTCAGAAAAAATTCAAAGACAATCTCCATTTTTCTATTTGGGAAAATATATTGATAACTCTACCATTAGGCCTCAAAAACTGCAAATTCGAGTTGATAATTTAAAAACATTAAATGATTTTCAAAAATTACTTGGAGATATTAATTGGCTAAGGCCTTCCTTAGAACTTACTGCTGCTCAGTTAGAGCCTTTACTTGATATTCTTAAAGGTGACTCAGATCCTTCTACTTCACGCTCTATGACTCCAGAGGATTTCAAGCTTCCCAAATAGTTAATAGAGCTATCAGCTCTGCACAGTTAACTCGAATACATACTCACCTGCCCATGTCTTTAGTTGTTTGTCCAACACCTCATGTGCCTACTGCCATCTTATGGCAAACTGTTGGAATTATTGAATGGATTCATATGAAAACTACATCCTCTAAAGTTATCAACCCTTATTATGAACTTGTTATTAAGTTAATAATGCAAGGTAGAACTAGATGCTTACAACTTATAGGTATAGAACCTTCTCAACTTATTATCCCTTATTCAGTTAGTCAACAAAATTGGCTTTTTCAACATAGTAATGAATGGGGTCTTGTTCTTGCAGGATTTTCAGGTACCTTGGAATGCCATTAGCCTGCTGATAAATTGATCCAATTCAGCACACTTAACTCTTATATCTTTCCTTCTATAATTAGGCAACAGCCTATTCCTCATGTACCTTTGGTTTTTACAGACGGTTCTTCTTCAGGAGTGGCTACTGTAATCATTGACGACGGAACAAAACTCATTAAACAAACTTCCTTGACTTCAGCTCAACGTGTTGAACTGTATGCTGTCATTATGGCTTCTAAACATTTGCCTTCTATATCTTTTAATTTGTTTTCTGATAGTAAATATCTTATTAGCTTATTATTTCTTCTGGAGACTGCGACCAGAGGATATACTAATGACCCTGAATTATCATCCTCTTTTCGTTTGCTTCAACAGCTTATTCGTTCCCACGATGGTCCTGTTGCAGCTCTGCATATCCGTGCTCATTCTAACTTGTCTGGTCCATTGTCTAAAATGAATGCGACTGCAGATGTTTTAACTCGATCTAAACGTGATCTTTATCCTGTGCATTTTCCTCCCCAAAATAAAGTTAAAGTTACTCTTCCTCCTCAATCTCTTTTCCCTAAAGCAGGACATATCCCAATTTACTGTCCTCCTCCTTTCCCGTTTGTCATGCTGTCAAGAATGGCTAAGGTATTGCATTCATTATCTTCATACTGTTGATACTCATGGTCCATGTCCTGGACACCCTCATATTATGGTAAGTTATGATCAAACTGCTTCACAAGCAGCACAACAATCGCATGCTTTACACCATCAGTCGGCGGCTACATTACGCAAACAATTTTCCCTTACTCATGAAGCCACCCGACAAATTGTTAAGCAATGCCCACAATGCTTACCTCACCTTCCTGTTCCACATTATGGTGTTAATCCTCGTGGATTATTACCTAGTCATTTATGGCAAATGGATGTTACTCATATCCCGTCTTTTGGGAAATTACAGTTTGTTCATGTCACTATTGATACTTATTCTGGTTTCCTCTGTGCTACAGCACAGACCTGAGAAGCTACTAAACATGTTATCACTCATTTATTACACTGTTTTGCTTTCATGAACCTTCCCCAAATTATTAAAACAGATAATGGGCCCACTTACACTAGTGTTGCTTTTGCAACATTTTGTAATTCATTACAAATTACCAGTATTACAGGCATTCCATATAACCCTCAAGGACAAGGTATTATACAACGTGCAAATAGATTTTTAAAGCTAACTATTGAAAAAATAAAAATGGGGGAATTATATAGAACAACACTACATAACCTTATAAATCGTGCTCTGTTTATTTTAAATTTTCTCACCGTTGACAGGGGAAAGGTTGGTGGCTGAGCCAAGATTGGCCTTTCAATCTCTGGAGGTCCTCGGGAAAGATCCGCTAACCAGCACTTGGCGTGGTCCTGATCCTGTGTTGATTTGGGGATGTGGTCACGTGTGTATATTTCCCAGATCAGCTCCTGGACCTCTCTGGCTTCCTGAGCGCTTGCTTAGTCAAGCAAATAGATGGCTCGCCACAGCTCACAACTAGTTCAGAAGATGAAGAAGCTCTGCATCTCTCCCGAAAATTTGACAGTGTTGATTCAGAAAAAGAAGAAGAAGAGGAGACCACTTGCCAGGACGACTCAAAGGAGTGATGTTCCAACTTGGGGACAAATTAAACAATTGGTTTCACGAGCTCAAGGGTTAGTGAAACAACAGAATAATCCTGTTACACCTGTGACTTTATTTTTGGCTATGTTGGCAACCATTTCGTGTGTTCCCTCTGTTAATGCAGCAACTTACTGGGCCTATGTACCTGATCCTCCACTATTACAACCCATATCTTGGTCTGAAGCAGAGTTTCCTGTATTTTACAATGATACTGTTTATGGGCCTCTTATTGGGAATATAAAACAAACCAATATGTCTGTAAATTATACTAACTGGTTTAGTACCTATCCTGTCTGTCTTAGCCCATTGAATCTGGAAACTGGATGTGTAAAGGCTATTAGTTATGAGCATACAGATGTTTATGAGGGAACGGATCAGTGAATTAGTTTGTCAGGCTCTCCAGGCATCCTTCGTTTTACAGGAACCAACATTACTCTTACATGCCCGGCTACCAGCCGACGAGAGGATCTTAAGGATACCATCATTTGCTATAAAAATGGGCAACCTATTAATATTAGAGGTTGAATCTCATATGCCTCACCACTTAGGGATTCCGCTATTACTATAGCCAAGGTTACAGGTGAAGATTCAGGAAATTATTTGTGTATGAAGCGTTTACTTGGAGGACAAGGGATACTTATGGCTGGACATATGGTTACTGTTCTTAAGAGAAAATCAAAAAATCAATTTCCTCCTTTTATGACCATTAACTTTCCTGGATCCAATTTTGAATGTTGCAATGCATCTTGGAATAATAACCAAATATGGTGTACTATAGATTATACCAAGGGGTAAATTCTTATCTCTTCTGTTCCCGTCATAGATAGGTTTATCGCATTTCAAAAGAACTGGGATATATGGAAACTAGCTCTAACTTATTCCAATACACCTGTTATAACTTGTGTTGCTCCTCCATATACACTTTTGATTGGTTCTATTAACATTGGTAATTCTTCCAAAGGAGGATATAATACTAGCTGTGTTCATTGTATTTTTACAGTTGTATGTTCCCTTCTGCAGGAACACAATCTGTGCTTATACTAAAGCAACCCATATATGTTATGGTGCCTGTATATCTGAGAGAACCTTGGTATGAAGATACTGGAGTACAGGCATGGGTGGAACTCTCTAAAGCCTTGCAGAGGAGACGCTTTATTGGGTGGCTAATAGTAAGTTTACTTGCCTTGGCTGCTCTGTCTGCTACCGCGGCTACTGCCCGTCTTGCTCTTTCACAGAGTATTAATCATGCTCACTTTGCTAATCAATTATCTCAAAATACCAGTCTTGCTTTATCTTTACAAAGTCACATAGATTTACAGATGAATAACAAGTTAGATGAATTTAAAAATGCCATTTGGGGGATTGGAGATCAGATGGCAGCATTAAAATTGAGGATGCGTTTAGCTTGTCATGAAAAGTATACATGGATTTGTGTTACTCCTTACAAGTACAATGACTGTATTTGGAAATGGGAAAAAGTAAAAATGCATCTGCTGAGTGTTTGGTCAGATAATAATATTAGTCTTGATCTTAAGAAATTAAATGCTGAAATTCAGGATATACAAAATGCACATCTTGATGATATTTCGCAAGAAGATGTAATTAAAACTTTACTGGACCATTTAAAGTGGTTAAACCCTCAGTCGTGGATTACTGGAGGGTTGTCAGGATTTATTACCCTGGCCATAATTTGCCTATTATTGATAATAATCTTCTCATGTCTGTTTCGTATCCTCATGCAACAATATACTACTCTCGGCACTACGCTTCATGGAATTATTTTGCAGCAAAAATTAAAAAATAAACAAGGGGGAACTGAGGGAAACAGTCAGCCTTGAGATCAGGCTAAGGACATGCCAGGCATGCCGCCGCTGCTCGAAGGGACTGTCCCTACTTGTTCCCCTCCTTGTTCCATTCCATGGGAGATAAATCACCAGGGCCCAGAAATCAGAAAGAATGTAAAATGAGACAAGCAAAGCTGTCTCCCCCCTGCACATGCAGGTTATTTTGGATGATTCTGGGTTTATGGGTTTTCTCCCAGGGAAGTTAACCTTGATCCGAGACAGTCTATAGATAATGTAAACCACCATCTGGCAACCTTCCATTTCTAGTCTATATAATCTGCAACCGTAGCATAATAAAACTTGCCTTGCAACCATCAGTTGTCTTGGTCCTTCTGACCCCATTCGTCGGTGCTACTTCAGTTCCTTACCCTGTCCCTTCTGACCCTGGGCGGTGAAATCCTCTTTCTCCGGCTGGTCCGTGGCACATATGAATAGATGTTTTTGTCTTGCTGTACTGCACATATGCTGTCTAGTAACAGATATTTTGTCTGCTAGTAGTGTTGTAGATTATGTCTTTCCAAAGTGCTGAGGCAGTGCACCTATTCTGTAGTTGCAGCTGATGACTGAATGTATCCTAGCTGACAAATTATTGATTAATAAGAACTTGAATTTCTAAAGATTAGTACTGTTAACCAAAATCTGAGCAAGGAGTCTCAAATGTAATTCTTAGCCAGAATTACATGTTAATGAACCATTTAACAGTGTAAATCAAGGAACATCAGTGTAGGGATTTCTTTTCATTTATTTTTTACCTGTTTGAAATATCAGTTAAAGGTTGGCAGCTTGGTTGCAGACGAACGGTCGTTTTGAAGTTCACCAAACTACTTAATGTGGAATGGGATAATAGACTTCCAACGCCCTCAAGGCTGTGACCTTGCAGCCATTTTACACAGCACATCATCATCCTATAGGGATGAACCTTTCCCTGGTCCGAAAAGTAGCCACTCTGTTGAAACTTTGCTTATTGTAACAGGCTTTTGTTTCCAGGTTACATGTCTGTGGAAGACTTAATTCTGAATAGAGATATAGATATTACTGGAAACTAATTGTTTTTCTATTATACTCTGCTTTATCAAAAAAGTAAAACATTTAAATTGTGCTACAAAAATTCAGATGTTGTCTTGCAATCTTTAAACAATAAATGAATGATTTGCCCTTAAAAAATGAATTAAGCAGTTAAGCTGTTGGTCCCACATCAGACAAATCATCCTTATACCTCCTGTCAATATTGTTAACAGAGACTGTTATTTTATGAATCCTTATGATCCCGTGATTCTTTCTTTCATGTTTCAGGGCACAGCAGGTGAGAGAGTGGATTTGTTAAACTGGGTGGGTTTATCCTTCTTTTATGCATTCCTTCAATTTTATGTTCATTTACTTACTATACACATATGGCAATAGAAGCTGCTAAAGCAATCATTGCTATTCTGCAAAACAACAAGGCACAGAAGCAGATGTCTTATTTCCGAGATTTCTCCCCCCAGGATTATTGTGATTAAAGATACTTTCCCGCAATTTCCTGGAGAGGACAAGGGGCTACTCGCTGGAGGTTTTTTAATGACTTGGAGAAAGGCTCAAATATGCCCCCATTATGGTAATCCACCCCAGGGGCAAACCACACAAGAATATTATGAATTTATTTTATTTTTCTATCCTTGCAAAGGTAATACTCAGCTCATTAGAATATGAAAACTATACTGTCAAATTTCAGAATTACATGGATGAAGAAAATCACCAAAGTGGCATCATATCATGTGTGTTATAGTTGTATTGACTATATTGACTATATTAACTATGTTGTGTTAACAATGTATTGTATAACTCTATATTGAAAAGGCAAAATGCCGTACCTTATTTCAGAGAAAATAATTATGTTGGCAAACCCCAAATTGTACATTGTAGACAGGTCCTAGGAAAAGAAGATTTAATTCATAGTGGACAAGAGGTTAGCTTCTGTTTTCAGCCATGTGCTATTTCAAGAATTAAACATCATGAATAATACAGGATATAAGAGGAATAGTCTAAAGACGGAAAAGCACATTTTGATCAGGAAAGAGAATTTAAGGCTTAAGTCTTTATTTTTTTTTAAGGAAAACTGCCTTATTACTATGAGATAAGAAAATTGTTTCCTTCTCTTCTTCCCTGCTTTCTTCTTCTTCTTCTTCTTTTCTTTAACCTTTTTTACTTTGGATATTTGAATATTTGGATATTTGACCTCTAAGCTGAGATGACTGGAAATGCCTCCTCTGGGCACTAAATGCTGACATCTCCTGATAAGAGGGAAGCTGCAAAGTAGAAGAATTGAAGGTCAGTATGTTGATATTGGTCTCAAGCGCATTGATGTACATTTGTGTATTGGGGAACGGGAGTGAAGCTTGAGAGTGGGCCAGTGGGGAGGGGTAAATATTTTGTGATGCTGTCTACCTATGGGCTTATAAAGTTTACAGCTGCATTAGGAGGACAAGCATTACCATTCGCATGAAAAGTAGGGCAGACGTGAGTTGCAGAAGCTTCTAGCCATACACATAGGGAAATACATAAATGATACACCTTATTGCATTCACCCATTCACCCTCCCCTGTTCATGCTAATTGGAAATTTCTATCCATTTCAGAGAAGTAACACAACTATCAATCATTTTCCCTGGCACGAATCTTCCAGGAGGAAGAAAATGGAACACACCTAGCAGCAGAGCTCACGCACTAGCCCATGTGTCTTAGATTTAATATCTGATCACTAGCTGGATTGAAGCCAAGAGGTGGTTCACAAAGTTGCTGCATGTTAGAATCACCTGGGGAACTCTGAGACCTCCCCGTGCCCAGGCTCCTTCCTAGACCTACTGAATCAAAATCTCTGGGGCTGGGACCCAGACACCAAAGTTTCTCTTAAAAGCTCTTTAGGGGAAGGGATATGGGAACAGATGTATATGTATAACTGATTCAGTTTGTTGTAAAGCAGAAACCAATTTAAAAAAATATTTAATACTAAAAAAAAAAAAAAAGCTCTTTAGGTAATTCATATGAGCAGCAAAGCTTGAGAACCAGCCCAATAACGAGAACAAACGTATTTCACACAGATAAAGTGGGGCAATTCATATGTTAAAAGAACATGAATATATATATATATATATATTTCTTTTTTTCTCTTTATTCTGTTTGTGTTTCAAATAGGCTTTTTTTTTTCCTTCTGCAGAAAGCGTTATTGTTTCCATTTGGTCCAAGGCTTGGGAGAGGGCTCCAGGGCGGTTGCAAAGCTGCCTAGTGGCTGCAGAGCTGGGCTTCAGGCAGAAGCTCTGACACCAGAGGGGCTCCTCAGAGGCCGCTGGACTTCAGAGACTCCTGTTTGTGCTTGAGCGTGAGCCTTTCGAAAAGATACTCGCCCAGCACAGCCTACGGACCAGCCAGCCTGCGGAGGTTGGTCAGGTGGTCGCCCATCTTCTTGATGAGTTTCAGCTGCTCCTCCAGGAAGCGGCTCTCCAGGAAGTCACAGAGGTGGGAGTCTGCGCGGGCAGGACGCAGGGCGCGCAGATCCGATAGTGCCTGGTTCAGGTTCTTCTCCCTAAGAATGGCGGCTTGCACAGTGTCCTGGGTTTTACCCCACTCATCTTGAGAAGGCTTCCGCGCATCCTGGAAGAGGGCGCGGCCGCAGCACTTGTTTTGCATTTTCAAGAGTCGCTGGGCGCCCTCACACTTCTCTTGAGCCAGTTGGCGAAAAATGTGGCCCCCATTGTCCAGAGTCCCACTGTTGCTGTGGAAATAGAAGCTTAGAGAGAGGTAAGTGTCCACAGATGCATGTTGAACAGGCGGTGGATGGCGGCCTCCACCTCGATGGAATAATTCTGACGAACCTGGGAACTCGTGGTTGATCAGTGATAAGGAGCTAAGCTCCCAAAACGGTGTTGGCCTGTCCTGGAGGCTGAGGATAGCTGAGTGGCTGATTCCAAAGGTTGCGACAGGAAGCAATGTTGGAGGGTGGTCGGGGGCTGGAGCAAGGAGTGTCCCTGGGTCTGTTCATTCCAAACACTGTTGAAGCCAAAGACAGATCTGCAGGACTGCCGAGTGCACTGCCTCAAATAGGCTTTGATATAAATGAACAAGAAGTCCAAGCAAGGACAAAACTTACTCTTCCCCCCACCAAAATAGCTGGTGATACTAGGATCTAGATCTGGGAAGGGATTCTTCCATTACTTTAACATTCCAAGCCACTAGAGCAGTGGTTCTCAAAGTATGGTCACCTTGTAACCAAGCAGTACCCTATGGGGCCTTCCTAGGACAGACCCATCCCCCATAGCCTCTGCTGTAGTTCCTCTCTGAAGTACTCAGATAATAGTATCTCAGGCATATTTCTTGAGTTTTCAGATGCTAAAAACCACCACCCAATGGAAGAAATTAACTCTTTGATGATCATGAGCACACAGCCCCCAGACCTTATGGCACCTAAGGATGGATAATGTTACCTGCCCTGTGGCCTCAACATCAGCCAGTCAGATGATTGTGCACGAGCTGATCACATTCCCTGGGACGTCCCTCCCTCACGTGGCCTTTAAAAATGCTTTGCTGAAATCCTTTGGAGATTTCAGGGTTTTTGGAACACGGGCCACCCCTCTCCTTGCTCGATCCTGCAATAAACCTTTCTCTGCTCCAGACTGCAACCTTTCGGTTTGTTTGGCCTCACTGTGCTTCAGACACACGAACGTGCATTCGGTAACAACCTGACCAGCTTTACCAGCGTCCCCTGATAATGTGTCAGGTATTCAAGTTTTAGGGCCCTGTCCCAGCCCTATGGAATCAGCAACTCTAGTGGGGCTCAGTGATCTCTGTTATAACTGGCCCTCCAGATGATTTTTATTCACCTTAAAGTTTGAAAATATCTGCATTGTCAGCTGCCAAAGCGTCCACCAGCAGGTGAAGGGGAGAGACGCCTGGAAAAGATAGGGAGTAGCCAAGGCAAGTACAGCAGCATTTGCCGTGGTAGTAATGGAGAATGCCTTTTCTCCACTGGTTGGCACAGACTAGTATCTGGGGGCAGTGGCAGGGTAATTTAGGATGCTTTACATTTCAATGTAGAGTGACCTCTGTCCTGGTTTGCCAGGGACTCCCCCTGTGTGAGCACTTAAAATCTCATCCTGGCAAACCCCTTAGCCCTGGATTTGAAAAACATGAAATTTAGGGGAAACATGATCTAGGTTTAGGGCAAGTCACAAGTGCTAATTAAAGCTAAGCAAGTATGGACAACATCTAGCCTTCTTTACCCCTTTGCAGGAAGGTAAATCTGATTGGGTGAAAGAACTTATTGTTAAGAAATCTTTGTAGAAACATCCCCTTCTGCTTAGTCCGCTGGTTCTCACTTCTGGCTAGACAATGGCGTCGTCTGAGGAGATTTAAAATGATTTTATTGGTTTAGGATGACCAACTGTTGGTGTGAGGGTTTTTAAAAAGTGCTTCAGATGATTCTAATGTGCAGCCAAATTTAGGTGCCACTGCTTAAGCTTTTGAACCGCTGCTACATATTTTCACCTCATCTTCCTAATGAGAATATCCAACTGTAGTTGGTTTGGTTTTTTTTTTCTTTTTCTTTTTTTTAACTGTCTTCTTATAAGATTTACTGTCTTAAATAAGATTGAATGTACAGAAAATCCCGCTAGTCCATCTGGTATAGCTGGATCCTTAGAGTAATATCGTTAAGATATATACCATTTAAGTATTGTGATTGGCCTTTTTAAAATTAACATATGCATTGAATTAGTACCATCTGTTTTGAAGTTGTCACGTTGGGTAGCTCTACCTCTAATCTGCTGCCATTGCTAAATATCTGGACACCTCTTATTAGGAATTGCTTTTAAACATCTTTCGGGGTTAAAACCAAGATTGCTGTATTATTTGTACTGGGACCACAAAAACCTCACAAAGATCCCCCACTGTACTTTCTACCCCCATCTCTAACCCTTGGCAACTTCTAATCTGTTCTCCATCTCCACAGTTTTGTTATTTTAAGAATAATATGTAAATATCATCATGAATTACTTAATCTTCAGAGATTGGCTTTTTAAAATTTTTCCCTCGGCATCATTCCCTTAAAGTTCATTTCAATTTTTGCATATATTAATAATTTGTTCCTTTTTGTAGCTCGGTAGTATTCTATCATAAGATTTTATCACAATTTGTTTCAACATTCATGCATTGAAAGACATTTGGGTAGTGGCCAGTTTTTGGCTGTTATAAATAAAACTGCTATGAACATTTATGTGTAAGTTTCTGTGGGAACTTATTTAAGTTTTTGTTTCTTTTGGATAAATGCTCAAGAGTACAATTACTGTGTTGTAGGGTGAATCTACTTTTAGGATGAAAAGAGACGGTCACGCTGTTTCTCAGAGTGGCTAAACCATTTTATTTTCCCACCAGTGGTGTGATATCATTTTTCTATGTACTCGCCAGCATTTGATGTTGTCACTATACTTTAATTTTCGTTATTCTCTGATATCTCATTATGGTCTTAATTTGCATTTCCCTAATGGCTAATGATGTTGAGCATCTTTTCATGTGCTTCTTTGCCATGTGTATATTCTCTTCCATGAAATGTCTGTTCCTGTCTTTTGCCTATTTTCTAGTTGGGTTTTTTTAAGTTGTTTGGAGAGTTCTTTGTATATTATAGATACAAGTCATTTGTCTCATGTGGGATTTTCAAATATGTTTTCCCACTGTGTAATTTGAGTTTTCATCCACTTAAAATGATCTTCTATGAAGCATTTTTAACTCATTTTGATGAGATCCAATTTATCAATTTTTGCTTTTATTGATCATACTTTCGGTGTCAAGTCTAAGAATTATTCACATAGTTCTAGATGCCAAAGATTTTCTCCTATTTTTTTTCTAAAAATGTCCTGCTTTTACATTTAAGAATATGATCCACTTTGATTTAATTTTTGTGTAAGGTGTGGAGGTTTAGGTTAAGGTTCATTTTTTTTTTTTTTTAAAGATTTTTTTTGACAGTTTTCCTTTATTTATTTATTTATTTATGGCTGTGTTGGGTCTTCGTTTCTGTGTGAGGGCTTTCTCTAGTTGTGGCAAGCGGGGACCACTCTTCATCGCGGTGCGCGGGCCTCTCACTGTCGCGGCCTGTCTTGTTGCGGAGCACAGGCTCCAGACGCGCAGGCTTAGTAGCCGTGGCTCACGGGCCCAGTTGCTCTGCGGCATGTGGGATCTTCCCGGACCAGGGCTCAAACCCGTGTCCCCTGCATTGGCAGGCAGACTCTCAACCACTGCGCCACCAGGGAAGCCCCAAGGTTCATTTTTTGTTTGTTTGTTTTTGTCGAGGGATGTCCAACTGTTTCAGTACCATTTTTTGAAAAGTCTGTTGTTCCTTGATAGCTTTCACACTGCTGTCAAAAACAAGTTAAATGTATTTATGTCAGACTATTTCTGGGTTCTCTATTCCATTCCATTGATCTGTGTATCTAACCTCCATCATTACTGCAAAATCTTGAAATGGGGTAGATTAATTCCTCCCATTTTAATCTTCCTTTACAATTTGTTTTAGCTATTCTTCAGCCTCTTCTTACCATATAAATCTTAGAATAAGCTTGTCTATATCCACAAAAACCTTGAGGGCATTTTAAGAGTAACTCTGTTAAGCCTCTTAACTTGGGGAGAATTGACATCTTTATTATGTTGTGTTTTCTAATCCATGAACAAGGTATGTCTCACTATTTGTTTGGGACTTTTAAATTTTTCTTCATCAGCATTTTGTAATTTTCAGTATAGAGGACCTATAAATGTCTTATTGGGCTTATATTTAAGTATTTATTTAGGTCAGTTGTAAATGGCATCACATATTTTTATTTAAGCTTCTACACATTTGTTGTTAATATATAATTTGATAAAACTGTGTTGATTTGTACTCTAAAACATTTACAAACTAATATTATTTCTCAAGCTTTTTGTGGATTCCTTGGTATTTTCTCCATTTAGATTATCATCTCCTCTTCAGATACCGTTTTACTTTTCCTTATTTAATATAATAGTATATATTACTATTCAACATTCAGTAGGATATATTCCTTCCTATTCAACATAGTAGGAATAGTCCTTTTATCTTTTAAATAAGTGTTTTAAAAATTTAACTTTTTTTTTTTAATTTTTTTTTTTTTTTTTTTTCTTTTTGCGGTATGCGGGCCTCTCACTGTTGTGGCCTCTCCCGTTGCGGAGCACAGGCTCCGGATGCGCAGGCCCAGCGGCCATGGCTCACGGGCCCAGCCGCTCCGCGGCATATGGGATCCTCCCAGACCGGGGCACGAACCCGTATCCCCTGCATCGGCAGGCGGACTCTCAACCACTGCGCCACCAGGGAGGCCCTAAAAATTTAACTTTTAAATTTATGTATTTATTTATTTTTGCTTTATTTTCTTACTAGAACCTCCATTAATATATTTAATAAAAGTGGTGAGGGCAGATATCAGTGCCTTGTTTCTGATCTTACAGAGAAAGCATTCAGTCTTTCACAGTTAAATATAATGTCGGTATAGGTTGTTTGTAGATCCTCTTTATGAGTTTCAGTATGTTCCTTTTCTATTCCTAGTTTGCTTGGGGGTTTTTTTCTTCTTTTTTTTAATTTTTTAATTTTATTATTATTATTTTACAACTTTATTGGAGTATAATTGCTTCACAATGGTGTGTTAGTTTCTGTTTTATAACAAAGTGAATCACTTATACATATACATATATTCCCATATCTCTTCCCTCTTGCATCTCCCTCCCTCCCACCCTCCCTATCCCACCCCTCCAGGCAGTCACAAAACACCGAGCTGATCTCCCTGTGCTATGCGGCTGCTTCCCACTAGCTATCTACCTTACGTTTGGTAGTATATATATGTCCATGCCTCTCTCTCGCTTTGTCACAGCTTACCCTTTCCCCTCCCCATATTCTCAAGTCCATTCTCAAGTAGGTCTGTGTCTTTATTCCTGTTTTACCCCTAGGTTCTTCATGACATATTTTTTCTTAGATTCCATATATATGTGTTAGCATACGGTATTTGGCTTTCTCTTTCTGACTTACTTCACTCTGTATGACAGACTCTAGGTCTATCCACCTCATTACAAATAGTTCAATTTTGTTTCTTTTTATGGCTGAGTAATATGTCATTGTATATATGTGCCAAATCATGAATGGGATTGGATTTTGTCAAATGCTTTCTCTGCATTAATGGATAGGATCACATGACTTTTCCCCCTTAATCTATTGGATATGGTGGATTACATTGTTTGATTTTCAAATATTTAACCAACTTTGCATAACTGGAATAAATACCACTTGGTCATGATATATTATTCTTTTTATATATTTCTGGATTTAATTTGCTAATATCTGGCTGAAGATTTTTACAGGCAATTTCATAAAACATATTGGTCTATAGTCTTCTTCTTTTTATACTATTCCTGTCTGGTTTTGGTATCAAGGTAATACTGGCTTCATAAAATTAATTAGGAACTGTTCCCTCTACTTCTATTTCTTATCAAATCATGTACAATTGGTTTTAATTCTTTAAGTCTTGGGTAAAAGTGAAACACCTAAGCCTGAATATTTCTTTTGGGAGTTTTTATATGAAAAATCAGTGTTTCTAATGGTTACAGGAAAATTGAGATTATCTATTTCATCTTGGCTGAGTTTTGGTAGTCTTGGGTGTAGAAGCATTGGCCCATTTCATCTACATTTTTGAATTTAGAGTGTAGACTTGTTCATAATAACTTGTCCCTTATTAACCTGCAGGATATGTCATGGTATCCCTGGTTGCATATCTGATATCTGTGATTTGTGCCATCTCTGTTTTTACCTTTATCAGTCTTGCTAGATCTTTATTGATTAAATTGTTTATTTCCAAGAACCAGCCTTTTGTTTCATTGATTTCCCCCCCCATTTTCCTGTTTTCAGTTTCATGGATTTCTGTTTCATCTTTATTATTTCCTTCTTTCTGCTTGTTTAGTGTTTTTTCCTCTTCCTTTTTTACTATTGTAATATAGAACATGAGATTATTGTTTTGAAATATTTTATTTCCCAGTTTAGTTCTATAAACTTCCCTTTTAGCATTACTTTCACTTCATTCCACAAACTTGGATCTGTTATATCTCCATTTTCTTTTATTCTATGCATTAAAAATTTTTTCCTTGACGCTGTCTTTTTTACCCATGAGTTATTTGGAATTGTGATGTTTAGTTTTCATGTGATTGAAGATTCTCCTGTTGTCTTTCTGTTATTGATTCCTAGTCTGATTGCATTATGGCTAGAGAACATACTCTCTATGATTTTAATTCTTTTAAATCTGCTAATGTTTTTTTATCACCCAGTATATGGTATATGAGTGAATGTTCCACGGACACTTGAATATGTATTCTGCTCTTATTGAGTGTGTTCTTTAAATGTCAGTTATGTCCTGTTGATTGATGATGTTTTCAGTTCTTCCATATCCTTGCTGATTTTTCTGTCTGGTAGTTCTATAAATTGCTGTGTTGAAGTCTCAAATAATAATTGTGGATTTAAAATTTTCTCCTTTTACTACCTTTTTCAGTGTTTGCTTCATGTATTTTGAAGTTCTGTTGTTTGGTGCACACACATTTAGTATCCCTAGGTCATCTAGGTGGATTATTCCTGTTATCTTTATGTAATGACCCTGTTTGCCCCTAATAATTTCCTTTGCTCTGAAATCTACTTTATCTGATATTAATTTATCCATTCCTGCTTTTTCTGATTAATGTTCACATGATATATCATTTTCATCCTTTTACTCTGAACTACCTATATCATGATGTTTAAAGTAAGCTTCTTATAGACAGTATATACTTGGATCATGCTTGTGATTTTTTAATCTACTCTTCCAATCTCTGTCTTTGACTTGGTTACTTAGATCATTTACAGTTAATGTAATTATCGCTATGTTAAAGATTAGGTCTACCATTTTATTTTTTGTTTTGTCTTTTACCTTAGTTTCTCAATCTTGTGTTTCTCTTATTTTGCCTTCTTGTGGGTTACTTAAACATTTTTAATAAGCCCATTTTAATTTATTTATTTATAATCATTTGTGTATACTGTGTGTATAGTTTTCTTAGTGGTTGCTTTTGGCATTACAGTATACGTATGTAACTTATCATAGTCTACTGGAATCAGTGTTTTATTACTTCAAGTGAAGTTTCAAAATTTTACTTCCATTTAGGTCTCTTAATATTCCCCAGTTTTAAAGTATGATTTTCTGTAGTATTTCCTTTCTCTACATTGAGTACCACATCAGATGGTGTCCTAATTTTTGCTTGGACCATCATATAGTATTTAAGAAACTCATGAGACTAATGATAGTCTCTTCTATTTACCCCATTTGTTTTCACCCATTCCATTGTTCCCCTTTTCTTTCTGAAGTTCCCAGTGTTCTGTTTTTGTTTTTTTATGTTTTCATAAGTGTAGGTGATATCTGGTCTTTCCAGTGCCATTGGATATGAGTTTCAGGAAACCCTGAGCCTGGCTCACTTAATGCTGCTGAGTTGGAGGGTTTGTATATGTGGGGCCTGTTGGCTCAGCAGATGCTAGCAGATTACACTAATGTTGATGGGATTAGTGCCACAGGAGGATGGGTTCCCATTCAGGCTATGCTGCTGCTACAGTAGAACAAGGGCCCCTCTACTCCAAGTGTGGGGCAATGACCTGCTGCTGTCACTGCTTTGTATTAGGCTGCTTTTCCTCCGGTGTGTGATGGGATCCCATGGAAGCTGCTGCTGTTGCTGTCAATCACAGTGTTAAATTCATTTCAGAAATACTTAAGTATAAATATATAGCCTGGCTCTTGTAGAACCTCTGTATTTGTTTTTTATTGCTTTCATACAAATTACCACAAATTTAGTGACTCAAAACAAGGTAAATTTATTACCTTACAAGTCTGACATTGGTTTCAATTGAGTAAAGTAAAAGTGTCGGCAGGATCGACAGACGAATGGATAAAGATGTGGCACAGGGATTCCCTGGTGGTGCAGTGGTTGGGAGTCTGCCTGCTGATGCAGGGGACACGGGTCATGCCCCGCTCCAGGAAGATACCACATGCTGCGGGGTGGCTGAGCCCATAATCCATGGCTGCTGAGCCGGCGCGTCCGGAGCCTGTACTCCGCAACGGGAGAGGCCGCAACAGTGAGAAGCCCACTTACCACAAAAAAGAAAAAAATGTGGCCCATATATACAATGGAATATTACTCAGCCATAAAAAGAAATGAAATTGAGTTTTTTGTAGTGAGGTGGATTGACCTAGAGACTGTCATACAGAGTGAAGTAAGTCAGAAAGGGAAAAACAAATACCATATGCTAACACATATATATGGAATATAAAAAAAAAGAAAAAATGGTTATGAAGAACCTAGGGGCAGGGCAGGAATAAAGATGCAGCCATAGAGAGTGGACTTGAGGACACAGGGAGGGGGAAGGGTTATCTGGGATGAAGTGAGAGAGTGGCATGGACATATATACACTACCAAATGTAAAATAGATAGCTAGTGGGAAGCAGCCACAAAGCACAGGGAGATCAGCTCTATGCTTTGTGTCCACCTAGAGGGGTGAGATAGGGAAGGGAGGGTGGTAGGGAGATGCAAGAGGGAGAGGATGTGGAGATATATGTATATGTATAGCTGATTGACTTTGTTATGAAGCAGAAACTAACACACCATTGTAAAGCAATTCTACTCCAATATAGATGGTTAAAAAAGAAAAAAAAAAGTGTTGGCAGAGCTACATTCTTTTCTGGAGGCTCTTAGGGGTGTTTCTGTTCCCTGGACTTTATCTGCTGCCAGCGGTCACTTACACTCTTTGACTCAGAGTCCCCTTTCTCCACCTACAAAACCCCAAATGTTGCATCTCTGTGATTCTGCTTCTATTAAGTCATCTCTATCTTTCTCTTTCTACAATTGGGAATGGTTTTCTGCTTTTAAGGACTCATGCAATTAGATTTGTTCCATGAGGTAATCCAGGATAATCTTTCTATCTCAAGGTCTATAACTTCAGTCATATCTGCAAAGTCCTCTTCACCATGTAAGGTAACATATTAATAGGTTCCAGGGATTAGGGTGAGGGCATTTTTAGGAGCCATTATGCTGCCTACCACACCCTTAACAAGTGACCTTGAGAAAATGACTGAGATTTTTAAAGCCTTACTTTCCTCAAACATAAAATGGAAAGAAAGATAACTAGTTAATATCATGAAAGTGAAACAGTATATATGAAATCAACTAATTCAGAAAATAAGATTTCTTCTTTTTCTTTATGATTTACATGATTCTCAGAGTTCAGGTACTTGAAGAGTTACTTTTTTTAAAACAGAACTAAGGAATTTCAGGGTTCAGATGCTGTAAGATTGTCTGAATTATCTGAGTAACAATTAGCTAAGCACAGGTGTAAAGCATTTGATTTACTCCCTAGTGTTCTTTATCTTCTCCTCCCACTAAATGCATATCCCTTGTCTAGCTCCAGCCAGTAGAGTCAAAGCTTGTTTTACTGTTTAACTAAAGTTCAATTTAAATTCTCTCTACATCTCCAGATTCTCAGCCCTGGTTGCATATTCTATTCACTGGGGAGATTTCAAGAAGTACTGATGTCAAATTTCTACCTATCATGGATATTTGAGGAGGGACCTGGAATGAAATGCTCTAGCTTATGGCTTTTGGCGCCAAATCATGTTACCTGTAGAAGGTATCTTCTAGGTATGAAAATAGCTCAGATAAGTCAAATTTCTCAGTAAAAGATGACAAAACTATGGCTTAGGTGGTAAATTTTCCATGTCAATTTGTCTGGGCCACCATGTGCAGTTATTTGGTCAAATATTATTTTGGATATTTCTGTGATGGCGTGTTTGTGTTTTTGAAATTATGTACGTATGTATGTATGTATGTATGTATGTATGTATTTATTTATTTATATTTTTGGCTGCATTGGGTCTTCGTTGCTGCCCGTGGGCTTTCTCTATTTGCAGCAAGCGAGGGCTACTCTTCGTTGTGGTGCACGGTTTTCTCATTGCGGTGCCTTCTCTTGTTGCAGAGCATGGGCTCTAGGTGCACGGGCTCAGTAGCTGTGGTGCATGGGCTTAGTTGGTCCACGGCATGTGGGATCTTCCCAGACCAGGGCTCAAACCCGTGTCCCCTGCATTTGCAGGCAGATCCTTAACCACTGTGCCACCAGGGTAGTCCCTGTGATGGTGTTTTTGGATGAAATTCATATTTAAATTGGTGGTGGACTTTGAGTAAAGCAGATTATCCTCCATAATATGGGTGGGCCTCATCCAATCAGTTAAAGTTCTAATAAAACAAAGACTGACTTCCCTGTGGCAAAAAGGAATTCTGCCAGAAGACTTACAGAAATTGAACTGCAACTCTTCCTAGAGTCTCTAGACAGCCTAACCTGCAGATTATGAATTTACCAAGCCTCTATTATTGTGTGAACCAATTGTTTAAAATCTCTCTCTCTCTTTCTCTATCTTTATATAGATATGGATATAGATCTAGGTATCAATATTGATATCTAGATCTATATCTATCAATATATATGGGCACATTGTATACACCTGCTGTTGGTTCTGTTTTTCTGGAGAAACTTGACTAACATAGTGGCCCATATAAATAAAAGGATGAACCCAAGTTCACCCAGGTAGAAAGTAGTACAATGAGAACTGGAACTTAAGGCCTCATGACTCATTCAGCTGTGAACACTGACCCAGAACTGGGGTCCGCAAACTCTGGCCCACTGATCAGATCTCGCTTGACTCCTGGTTTTGTGCATAACGTTTTGCTTGAACACAGCCACACCCATTCATTAAGGTATTGTGCATGGCTGTTTCTGTGCTACAGCCGCAGATAGGCAATTGCAACGGATATGTATGGTACACAAAATCCAAAATATTTACTATCTGACCCTTTACAGAAAAGATCTTCTGACCCTTGCTCTAGGATGCCATCTGATTTCTGATAGCCCCGAGGAGAATAATTCATGCACATTGGGATAGATTGTTAATCTCATGTCCTCCTTATGTCAAAGATCTCTTAAGTGCTCACCCTTGCAATAGCCAGCTTGGGGAGCACTGTCTGAGGATGCAGAAATATTTCTTGTCAGGTCTTTCCAATCCACACTGCTCCCTGACTATGGTTCTTAAAACCTATTTTTGAAAAAAAAATTATTGGAGTATAGTTGATTTACAGTGTTGTGTTAGTTTCAGGTGTGCAGAAAAGTGAAACAGTTATACATATACATATACCCACTTTTTTTTTTTTTTTTTTTTTTTTGTGGCACGCGGGCCTCTCACTGTTGTGGCCTCTCCTGTTGTGGAGCACAGGCTCCGGACGCGCACGCTCGGTGGCCATGGCTCACGGGCCCAGCCGCTCCGCGGCATGTGAGATCTTCCCGGACTGGGGCACAAACCCGTGTCCCCTGCATCGGCAGGCGGACTCTCAACCACTGTGCCACCAGGGAAGCCCCACTTGTATTTTTTTTTAGAGTCGTTTCCAAATAGCCCATTACAGAGTATTGAGTGGAGTTCCCTGTGCTAATAAGAAGAGCAGGTTCTTATTAGTTATCTATTTTATGTAGAGTAGTGTGTATATTTCAGTCCCAATCTCCCATTTTAACCTCCCCTCCACAATCCCCTGGTAACCCTAAGTTTGTTTTCTACATCCGTGCCTCTACTTCTAAAACCTGTCTATTTTAACCAACTACCACTCATTGCTTACTGTCTCTGGCTTCATGTACTTGATAATAAATCTACTTCTTGTTCTATCCTGGATGACATGTCCCAAGGACTGAGATAATATCTTATTCTACATAACTTGTCCTTGATATTGTCTATCTTGGGGTCTTCAT